>NC_133524.1:37859062-38162500 GCF_049354715.1 Callithrix jacchus | reverse complement strand
CAGGGTTCTCCATTGATTAGATTATTGGATCTCTCCTTAAAGCATTCCCTGCATTAGATTTTGGAATTATTATGTATCCATTGTTTTATTGTTACTGTTGACTTTATTATTATTATTATTTTATTTAGAAGATCTTAGCTAACTTCCATAGAGGTTTCTCTGGTGGGTTTCTTTGCTTTAACTACCTAATTTAAACTCTTTTTTCAATTTTATTTAGTTAATGCTTAACATATTTTGTTTTATTTTTAAAACTCCTTTCATATACACATACAGAGAGAGAGAAGTAGAGAGAGAAAATAAAAGATATGTACAATATGGTCTTTTGGTAGGGAAAGTATCAAAAATGATTTTTCCAAAAAAGGCAACATCTCTTCTACAATAGATAATTTTGGCAAACGATTCTATTATTTTAAGTATAGTCTATAGTATTTTCTACTATAGAATTTGTATAATACAAAGTATATGAAAAATAATCCCAAAAAGTCAAAAGATAAACATAATGCATAATCCCATCATTCAATCACTATTTAAAATTTAGAAAACTTTGGTGCTGAAAATTTAATGATGTTTATAAATGGATAAAGAGCAAATCTAGTATAAAATCATAAACATCTGGTTAGCTGAGTATGTGGTCCATAGAAATAGAGTGGGAGATTTGAGACATTGACAATAGAAGAGCATAAAGCAACTAAATGATTGAAACAGAGTGAAAATGTTACAAAGGTATGGGTTTAAAATATTTAAAAGGGACGGAAAAGGAAGTAGTAAACCACAAGCAAGATTCCTTAAGTCAAGAAAAACTTCTCTTGCTAGTTCTTTGATGGAAAAGATTAGAGATAGCTTATTAGCTTTCAATATAGCAAAAAATGATGTCAACCCTAAATGAAGTAACTTGCCCCTAAGAGCCCACTGGGAGTTCAGAGTCGCCAAAGTGAGGCAGAGTTTTTTTCCCAACTGAAACAAACAGCATGAGGTAAAACTAATTAATCTAATTTTATGGTCCAAGTTGGGGAAAGAGCAATCTGGCAATTTCTTCACTGGATGCAAGAAAAATAAGTTATTCTGTTTATATTTATCTTGGTTATATATTTTATATGTATGTGTAGCATCTTTTTTTCAAACAAGTACTTCCATTTAGGATTGATAACAGAGAAAAATGAACGTTCAGGCTAGTTTTTACTTATTGAGTTCAAAATTGAATAAAAAATGGCTGTAAAAGCTCAAGAATTTACACAGAGTCATTAAATAATATGCAGGGGAGCATAACTGAGAGAAGGCAAGGAGGAAGATAGGAAATAAGATGAAAGCAAAGGAGGGAAAGAGGGAAGGCACGTAAGAAGTAGGGATGATTTTTCTTTACAATTCAAATAGATGTTGTTTTTAAAAGAAATGTACCATGTATGCTACAAGCTCACAAATTCAATCTGAAAATCTCCATTACGAAAGTTCTTAAATTGCGTTCAAAAGAGATTACTGTTTATTTTCTCACAGTTTAGGCATTCTAGGTATTTCTGCCTAAAATAGCAATGTGATTCACTTTTTAGTTTACTTTTGGAAATTTGTCTCTAATTAAGCCAATCGTAGCAGGCTTATGCTGCTGTGCTCCAAATGATAACCACTAAAGGTATACATGTCCTAGTCTTTGGAAATTGCAAATATATTATCTAACAATAAAACTTCTGTCCACAGCACCTCAAATATTCTTGAACAATAATACTTCTGCTTCTTTCTGATCCCTCCACTTAAGTATTCTGCTCTAAAAACAGTTCTATCTCATCCCCAAATTATTTACTTTAATTGTATATCTGTAATTTGATCAAAAATATGATTCTTTATACAGTTTTAATTACGTAATTTGACTAAAATGATAAGATATAAATTAAAAAGGAACTTCTTGTTTCCTTAAAAATAATTTGTAAAGATTTAATGCTAATGAATAGCTAATAAAAATTATTGCAAAATATGTATTGGGGAGACAACTTAAAAGTTTTGAAAGCAATAATAAAGAAACTGGAAGAGTTCCATACCCAGATTGCTTCCCAAATGTCTTTAGTTTCTTAAAATTCCTCCTCTAAAGATATCCAAAAATGGTAATCAGAGATGATGTTGTCTTAAGAGTACAACTTAAGAGCCAGACATCCTGTGCTTTAATTTTATCTCTACCATTTGCTAATCATAAATCTTAGGCAAGTTTCTTACCCTCATATTAAAAATGAGGATAATAATAGTTGCTACATCCAAGAGATACTGGAAGGATTAATAATAGCTGGTGACCTAAAAACCCAGGAGGCGGAGGTAGCGGTGAGCCGAGATTGCGCCATTGCACTCCAGCCTGGGTAACGAGAGTGAAACTCCGTCTCAAAAAAAAAAAAAAAAAAAATAGCTGGTGAATACTAAGTGCTCAATTATTATTATTAATATTATTACTGCTACTATTTATGTGGTTAATTCAAGAATGGCTAACTGGAACATTTATTGGTGGAGACATACTCAAAGAAGCAGCTTGGGCTTTATGTCAAAAAAACCTGATAAATGCATATGTCATCTTTATGCTAAAATACATTTTTCAATTCTCTTCTTTGTCTAACTTTGCCAAGTAACAAACCAGTTCCAATCCTAATCACTTCTGATGAAGAGTTTTCTTATAGATTGGTTTACATTTCTGTAAATTATTAGCTTAAAAACGCATATATGAGACACAAATTTTATGAAAATTCAAGGCTTCTGTGACATATAAGCATCACTCCACCCAATCTTTTCTTCTCATCCTTGTTTTTAAGATTAATAGTCTAAAACAATAAAACAATATGCCTCCAGCCCATAACACCCCATCCTACACTGACTCTTCTCTTCTGCCTCAATGTACCACTCATCTTATACAAGGGCCAAAGCCCTTTCAAGCTGAAATTGCCTTCTACAGCTGGCCCAAAAGGATTCCCTTTGTATCTGCTTTCAAATATTTCAATGTTGTTGAATCTCTGTTGTATTATATCTTACAGAACCATATTGAAATAGATGGTTTTAGAGCTATCCTGAGACCTAGTCTGCTGTTTGCCCAGGATCACCCAGACAGAAACCAGAAACAGGGAAATCAATCACTACTTCCTGACAAAATAAACAGAATTTCATGCTTCTTCTTTGGGGTCATAATAGCTACTTCTAGTTAGACAATAAAGGGATGAAGTGAAAAAAGTAGTGGGATCCCGGGTTGCTTCTGATAAAATTATCTCAACATTTTAGTAATTAGAAATTGGGTTTACTGAAATGTTTTATATTGGAAGTTTGTAGTTATTTGGGGACAAATTGTTCCTCACTTTTTGGATTTGATTAGGGCAAAATACTCCAAAGTCTACAGCTGATTATCAAAAGGAAGAAAGTATCATCCAAAAATATTTATTGAGGTCAGGCTTTGTTGAGCTTCTTCCCAAGGATTTTAGGAAACTTGGCTCCCCTTCTCCCAGCACTAACAGATTTAGGAAAATCAATTCAGATGGTGATGAAACTAAAAATTCATTACATCTAAAGACAGCATGACCAACAAATATTCAGACTAAGTAGAAAGAAAATAGAAAATTACTAAATATTTCCACCATTTATTTTTCTGTCCTGAAAGCTGGATGTTTGTTTGACTAAAGGAATTCAGGATTCAAATGTCTTAGATTAAGAATCACAGCTTTTAGCATTAAAAGAAGTCATGGTTTAGAGGTAGTAGCATAAAGTGAGATGTCAGAAGACCTGAATTCTAGTTCCAGTTCTACCATGTGTCAAGGTAAAATTATGAAATCTCTTATTCTCTCACAGATGAGTTGACTGAGGCCAAACATTTATTGGGCATTAATCTAGAACGTTAGACACAGTGTTTATCCTTTCTTAGTTTTGGATTCATTATTTGTAAAATGGGGATAATAATAGAACCAAACTATTATAGGTAGAAGTTATGATTATAGGGTATAATGTATGTAAAGAGCACAGCACTGTGTCTGACAGCTAAAAAATATATATTAGCTGTATTTTATTTATCCATATGTTAAAGATGAGGTCAGAGAGACTGATAAAAAGGAACACATGTCAGAGTTGATGGAATTAGGTGATTAAAGGGGAAAAATAATAATAAATCATTATTTTTTTCTTTCAAAATTATTTTGACTATTCTTTTTTTATTACATTTTAGGTGTGGGGGTACTGTTAAATCATTATTTATAATTTTTTCAACCTCTGAAGAAATGTTGGTGCTCCAGAGTAAGTCCTTGAGTGACCGCACCCTAGTCGATCAAATTTCTGATCACAAATCTTACTTTTTTAATGTGAATATCCAGAGTCTGTGACTACCTTTTTCATAGTACCCATTCTGTCTAACCATAAATTAAACAACTAATTTTGGGAATGCAAGAATGTGCAGAAACACAATTTATATGTGTGATTATTATGTTAGCTTTCATTCCAATATTAACTATACTATATTAATACTGGCTACTATCCCAAAACAATTCAGGACTGTTTAGCCAAAAAGATGATGATCCAAATTAAATGAGGATTAGAAGAGGTTTCAGGGAATTATGGAGAAGTAACTTCTGTGAAAGGTAAATGGGGGAAGAAGCAGGACTGGGCAGAGAAAGCCTTAAGCCTGAGCTGTTGATTTGACACCTTTGAAAGGAAAGTGGGGAAGAAGCAAGTCAAAGGAAACCTCAGACAAAGGTCCAAATTTGATAAAGTCTCAGCCAACCCATGAGGGAGCTCAGGAACAAAGACTGATGTTAGAGAAGTACTGCACTAGGCAAAAATGGCCAGGCATCAGTACACCATTGTGCTCAATTGATCGGTGGAAATTGCCCAGAAAGAGTGTATTGGCTTTCAATGTACATTTTGAAGATGATATCACTGAAGGCTGCCACCTAATTTTACTCCTTGTAACTAAACAGCAGTTTTCTTTCTTGAAGGAAGATCTGAGTGGTACACCTGAATGAGTACTGAAGAGTTTTCTATAATATACACACCTTAAGTATATTTTATTAGAATAAGAGTTTTTTCTGTTTTTCATACCTGACATAATTTTAAATTTTATAATTTAAAGCATTTATAACTTTACCAAATTCTTGAGTTAAGTTTAAATAGGAAATTACAAATTATAGTAGAGGATTTAAAAATATATATTTAAAGTTGATTTACTTTGTTTTTAAATCAACTAAGTAAAATGTTCTTTCCTATATTCTCACATATAACAATTAAGTTGGCATTTAAAATGCTGACATACCTATCCATAACATGTCTTCCATATTTTCATTAAATTAAAATTCATACTTTTGAAATAATATTTTTGTTATTGCAAGCACATTTTAGATGCAAAACCAACATGCTCTATTAGTTTTCCAGTTGTTTGAGAACAGGAGATGTTATCTGTATATTCCAAGTATATCCTAAGAAGTCCTATACTGCAATTGTAATGAACAAAGAATCACTTCACATTTTTGGAATGTGATAAAAGAGTATTTAAAATATACCCTCCACATCTGTGAGACATATAAATCATTCATTGAAAATCAAATATGTTTTATACCTGTCCTTACATTTTGCCAAATTCAGGATGATAGGCTATGGCTTTGTATTACTCTATGATATAATGAAAGCTGTACTCAAATGAGCCGTGGACATTAGAAATGAAAAGCCATACTCTGATTATTCATTGTAACAGTAAACCAGAGATATTCTCTCACAAATATTTTTACAGAGACATGAGTACAGAAAGATCAATTCTACAGATATATACTGGAATTTCAAATTTACTTAAAGATATTTTAAGATATGTGAATATTTGTTCCCCTGGATAATCTAAAGATTTAAGAAATTTAATCACTACTTAAATGATGGTCATAGTTATCATGTAACTAACTTCTGTATTCTGTAGCCAAAAGACGTTCCCTGTATTCTGATGAGATGTAGTAAATATGGATAGCAAAAAGTTCATTTATTTAACGTTTCCTAAGTACACCACATTTTGCTCAGTATTTTTTCCCAACATTTTACTATAAAATTTTTCAAACATACAGAAAAGTGGGAAGAACTGTATAATGAACACTCACCTATATTCTACAAATAGCATTTAACTTTACTTGTTTTATCATATTTTCCCATCCATCTATTCATTTCTCTATCTTTGCATCAGTTCAACTTATTTTTAATGCATCTGAAAATAGGTCGATAAATCAGTACATTTCTCTTAAAATACCTAAGAATTAACTACAGTTTAATACAATCTTCCCTGTGTATCCATGGATTCTGCATCTATGACTTCAACCAACTATGTATCAAAAATTCAGTAATTACTGGGCATGGAAAGGCTGGTATTTTAATATCTGCAGGTTCCATATGGTCAACAGAGGAACTTGATCATGGGGAGATTTTGATATCTGCAGGGATCCTAGAAACAATCTTTGCTGATACTGAGGGACAGAGGAATAAATATATTTATTTGTATATATATGATGTTTTTTGTTTTTACAGGGTTTCACTTTGTCATCCAGGCTGGAGTGCAGTGGTGTGACCTGGCTCACTGTAACCCTCTGTCTTCCCGGGGTCAAGTGCTCCTCCCACCTCAGACTCCTGAGTAGCTGGGACTAGAGGTGCACACCACCACACCTGGCTAATTTTTGTATTGTTTGTAGAGATAAGGTTTCACCATGTTGCCCAAGCTGGACTTAAACTCCTGGCCTCAAGCAATCTACCCACCTCGTATTTGTGTGTGTGTGTTTTTCATTTAAGATAAAATTTTCACACAAAATACTGCATGCCTTGAGTGTATCATTCAATGAATTTATACAAATGCACAAATTTGTATAACCAAAATAAAGAATACTGATAATACCCCAGAAAGTTATCTCAAGTCTTTATATTACTTCCCAGCCAATCTCCCAACACTCCACAGGAAAATACCACTTTTTTCCTCACTATAGATGAGTTTTGCTTGCTTTAGAAATTCCTATTAATAGAACAACACACATTCTTTCATGTAAGGCTTTATTCACTCAACATTTATTTTCAGACACATTCACATTACTTATTTCACTAGTTCGTTTCTTTTTTTTCTGAATAGTATCTCTTTTTGTAAAGATATCTGTTTTTTTCAATCCATTGTCTTCCAGATTATGGCCTAATATAAATAAAGCTGCTATGAAGCTTCTTGTACTAGTAATTTTTTGTATACATTTGTATGCATTTTTCTTGAGTAAATACTTATAAGGGGAATTGCTGGATTATAAAGCAGGTATTTGTGTTGTTTCAGAAAAGAAATTTCAAATCTTTCTTCAAAGTAATTGATGTTTCACTTCCACCAACAACATATAAATGTTCCTATGACTCCATAGCTTCCCCAATATTTGCAGGTGTTAGTCTTTTCAAGTTTAGCCAAACCGGTGAGTGTGCTATATTAGCTAATTGTAGCTTTATTTTGGATTTCCCTTATGACTGATGATGTTGGACACATTTTCATATATTCATTGGCTGTATGTTCTCCCTTCTGAATGTTCTATCAATGTTTTTGTCCATTTTCTATTTATTTATTGTTGAATTGCAAAGATTTTGTATGTATTCTGATACCAGTATTTTATGAGATATAATGTTTTGCAAATTTTTCTCCCAGCCTGAGGCTTGTTTATTAATTTTCTTAATGGTGTATTTTGATGAGCAAATGTATTAAATTTTTATGAAGTTTAATTTTTCATTATTTTTTATTTACAATTATGGCTTTCTTTGTTTTAACAAACTTTTGTCTGTCTCCAAATCACAAAGATAGTCTATGTTTTCATATAAAAATTATAATTTTACTTTTTATATTTAAGTATATTGTTCCATCTCAAATATGAGGCAGGAATTGAGTCTCATTTCCTTCCATATGGATAACTGGTTGTTCCAGCACTATTCATGGAAAAGTCTTTCCTGTCCCCAGGATTGTCTTGGCTAATTTGTCAAAAAATCAAATGAACATATAAGTGGAGAGACATTTCTAGTCTCTCTATTCAACTCTATTAATATATTTATTTATTTTTATGTTACACTGCCTTGATTGCCATCTTGTTATAGCAGATCTTAAAAGGCAGTTATTGTAAATCCTTTAAGTTTGTTCTTTTTCAAAATCACTTTGCATAATCTAGGTTCTTCCCTTGTATGTCTACATGCCTTTATTTTCCTATATACCTCATGTCATTTCTCTATTTCCTTAAAAATCTGCTAGGATTATAATTGGTAATGCATTGACACTAAAATAAATGTTGGGAGAAATGATATCTTAATAATATTGAGACTTTCATCCATGAATATGGTATATATATATATTTTTAGTTAGGTCTTGATAAATTTATCTCAGCGGTGTTTTATAGTTTATAATAAAGAAGTCTTGCATATTTTTATTAAATTTATTTCTAGCCATATTATAGTTTCTGATGTTACTATACATCAAATTGTTCTTACATTGTCATTAAATTATTTTCTAATTGTATGCTAGTATATAAAGCATAAGTTATTTTTTAGGTTATTTAGTTTCCAAATGCATGAAATTTTTCTATATATGATACTGGTATACATCTTTAATTTAATTTCATTGTAGTTAGAACACATGCTTTTTATTTCAATCCTTTTAAATTTATTACCCTTGTTTTATCATATACTCTGTCTTACTACATGAATGTTTACTAAGAATTCTTGAGAAGACACAAAAGAAGTACAAAAATTAAATCCTGCTTTCCTGCAGTTAACCAACCACATGGGAATTAAACATATAAAAGTGCTGATCAATGACAGTCAGGAAGGGCTAAAATTACATCATTAGCATGAATTAAATACATAAGTGATTAAAAGTCTGAAAAGATTTATCAAAGTAGGGGATCAATCAGGGTATGCAGCCCTCCAATATTTTTAGACATGAGTCTTGAAATAGGTGTTTGGCATAAACTTAAATTGGAAGTTGGTGAAATGATTAGTAACAAGGGATTTTAAAAAGCATTGGCAATTCATGAGCAGAAGACAGACAAACTCTCCTTGTTTCTTCCTTGTGTTCTACTTTTTTTACAATATTTTTTCCCATCCAGTATTTGTCATGCTTTGTGATTAATGATAGATGTACACCGTCTGTCTCTCCACTCAGAGAGCTCTCAGAGAGGAGGAAGATGTAGGCATAAATATATTAAGGCATAAGCCTTAAGAAGGGAGATGCAAGTACTGAGATAGCAAGCGGAGTATAAAATCTCTGATTTATTTTGCCTTGAATGGCACCAGGAAGACTATAGAGTGACTGTCTTTGAGCTGGATCTATAAGAATATGTCTGCCAGGGAGAGAACAGAAAAGTCCTAACAACATGAAAGTATAAGGCAAATACAGCTAGCAGCTTAGGGTGAATATGATGGGTAGGGGAAAGAGTTTGCAGAGGTGAAACACAGCCAGATAACAAGGTTTGATTGTGCTGGAAAAAGTTTGTATTTTGTGATACAGTGGATAGGAGTCATGAAATATCTTTCAGTAGTACAGTGGCTTGATCACATTTGTGCTTATAAAGCTATCTGGCAGAACTGGGAAGGGCGGATTGGATTTGGGAGAAACTAAAGACAGGGAAGCCAGCTGGGAGACCATGTGGTAGCTCAGATGATTGGTGATAAATCCGAAGTGAGGCAGGAAAGATGAATTAATATGTGAAAAATGTCTGAGGTAGAATGAATAGAAAACAGGAGAGAGAAAAAGTGGTCATGAGTGATATACCACTTCTGATGTGTTTGGTGGGGTGCGTAGTATTTTCACTATGAATGAAAGAAAATGCAAGCAGGAAGGCAGATTTTGGAAGAGAAATTGAGTTTCATTTCTTATACTTTGAGGAGGAATGATACATTAGCCAGCTAACTAGAGATCTGAAAATTAGGAGAAGAATTAGGGCTTGAGATTTGATTTGCAAGTCATTAATATTGACTTGACATCAGTCAAGAAAAAAACGGGATTTACACCTAACTGGTGTGTCTAAGGGAGACTTGGACTATTGGATGAAGATTAGGCTGAGATAATTTATGAGGCCTCTTCTGGGCCTTTGAGTAATTATAAAGAGAAAGGAGGAGTGGAATAATATGAGGTAACTGGGAGAAGGATGCTGGTGAAGTGGACAGAAGATCTGGAATACCAACAACTCTAAAAGTTTGGTTGGTAAGCCTGTCTTATTTATTAAATAAAAGGCATATTAGAAAAAAGTAATTGGGGAATTTTAATCTCTCATCTTATACTAATTAGAATATTTTAGGGTTTATACAAGAGAAAGTAACTTCAGTTAGCTTCAGCAAAATAAGATATTTTCTTTTCTTTTCTTTCCTTTTTTTTTGAGATGGAGTTTTGCTTTTGTTACCCAGGCTGGAGTGCAATGGCGCGATCTTGGCTCACTGCAACCTCCACTTCCTGGGTTCAAGCAATACTTTTTTTTTTGACTGTATATTCAATGCATTTTATTTCTTTTTGGAATTTTTAAAATTGCATTTTAGGTTTTGGGGTACATATGAAGAACATGCAAGATAGTTGCATAGATACACATGTGGCAGTGTGATTTGCTGCCTTCCTGCCCTTCACCTATATCTGGCATTTCTCCCCATGCTATCTCTCCCCAACTCACCGACTCCCACCATCCCTCCCCTATTCCCCCAAACAGACCGGAGTGTGTAGAGCTCCCCTCCCTATGTCCATGTACTCTCATTGTTCAACACCCACCTATGAGTGAGAACATGAAGTATTTCATTTTCTGTTCTTGTGTCAGTTTGCTGAGAATGATGATCTCCAGGTTCATCCATGTCCCTACAAAGGATACAAACACATCGTTTTTGATGGCTGCATGATATTCCGTGGCGTATATGGGCCACATTTTCCCTGTCCAGTCTATCATTGATGGGCATTTGGGTTGGTTCCAGGTCTTTGCTATTGTAAACTGTGCTGCAATGAACATTCCCATGCATGTGTCCTTATAGTAGAACGATGTATAATACTTTGGATATATACCCAGGAATGGGATTGCTGGGTCAGATGGAATTTCTATTTCTAGGTCCTTGAGAAATCGCCACACTGTCTTCCACAATGGTTGAACTGATTTACATTCCCACCAGCAGTGTAAAAGTGTTCCTATTTCTCCACATCCTTTCCAGCATCTGTTGTCTCCAGATTTTTAAATGATCGCCATTCTAACTGGTGTGTGATGGTACCTCAATGTAGTTTTGATTTGCATTTCTCTAATGACCAGTGATGATGAGCATTTTTTCATATGTTTGTTGGCCTCGTGTATGTCTTCTTTTGTAAAGTGTCTGTTCATATCCTTTGCCCATTTTTGAATGGGCTTGTTTGTTTTTTTCTTGTAAATCTGTTTGAGTTCTTTGTAAATTCTGGATATCAGCCCTTTGTCAGATGGGAACACTGCAAAAATTTTTTTACATTCTGTTGGTTGCTGATTCACTCTAACAACTGTTTCTTTTGCTGTGCAGAAGCTGTGGAGTTTGATTAGGTCCCATTTGTCTATTTTGGCTTTTGTTGCCAATGATTTTGGTGTTTTGGTCATGAAGTCCTTGCCTACTCCTATGTCCTGAATGGTTTTGCCTAGATTTTTTTCTAGGGTTTTTATGGTGTTAGGTCTTATGTTTAAGGCCTTAATCCATCTGGAGTTAATTTTGGTGTAAGGTGTCAGGAAGGGGTCCAGTTTCTGCTTTCTGCACATGGCTAGCCAGTTTTCCCAACACCATTTATTAAACAGGGAATCCTTTCCCTATTGCTGGTTTTTGTCAGGTTTGTCAAAGATTGGATGGTTGTAGATATGTTGTGTTTCCTCTGAGGCCTCTGTTCTGTTCCATTGGTCTATATCTCTGTTTTGGTACCAGTACCATGCCGTTTTGATTACTGTAGCCTTGTAGAATAGTTTAAAGTTCAGTAGTGTGATACCTCCTGCTGTGTTCTTGTTGCTTAGAATTGACTTGGCTACACAGGCTCTCTTTAGGTTACATATGAAGTTTAAGGTGCTTTTTTCCAGTTCTGTGAAGAAGGTCATTGGTAGCTTGATGGGGATAGTGTTGAATCTGTATGTTCCTTTGGGCAGTATGGGCATTTTCATGATGTTGATTCTTCCTAACCATGAACATGGAATGCTTCTCCATCTGTTTGTGTCCTTTCTTATTTCATTGAGCAGTGGTTTGTAGTTCTCCTTGAAGAGGTCCTTTACGTTCCTGATTAGTTCTATTCCTAGGTATTTTATTCTCTTTGTAGCAGTTGTGAATGGCAGTTCATTCTTGACTTGGCTCTCTTTAAGTCTGTTATTGGTGTATAGGAACGCTTGTGATTTTTGCACATTAATTTTCTATCCTGAGACTTTGCTGAAGTTGCTTATCAGCTTAAGGAGATTTTGGGTTGAGACGATGGGATCTTCTAGATATACAATCATATTGTCTGCAAATAGAGACAATTTAGCTTCCTCCTTTCCTATTTGAATACCCTTTATTACTTTTTCTTGCCTGATTGCTCTGGCTAGAACTTCCAGTACTATATCGAATAGGAGTGGTGAGAGAGGGCATCCTTGTCTAGTGCCAGATTTCAAAGGGAATGCTTCCAGTTTTTGCCCATTCAGTATGATATTGGCTGTTGGTTTGTCATAAATAGCTTTTATTATTCTGAGATACATTCCATTAATACCTAGTTTATTGAGGGTTTTTAGCATAAAGGGCTGTTGAATTTTGTCAAAGGCCTTCTCCGCATCAGTTGAGATAATCACTTGGTTTTTGTCTTTTGTTTTGTTTATGTGGTGAATTATGTTTATAGACTTGCATATGTTGAACCAGCTTTGCATCCCCGGGATGAATCCTACTTGATCATGGTGGATAAGCTTTTTGGTGTGCGGTTGCAATCAGCTTGCCAGCATTTTCTTGAAGATTTTTGCGTCTATGTTCATCATGGGTATTGGCCTGAAGTTTTCTTTTCTTGTTGAGTCTCTGCCAGGTTTTGGTATCAGGATGATGTTGGTCTCATAAAATGATTTGGGAAGAATTCCTTCTTTTTGGATTATTTGGAATAGTTTCAGAAGGAGTGGTACCAGCTCCCCTTGTGTGTCTGGTAGAATTTGGCTGTGAACCCATCTGGACCTGGGCTTTTTTGTGTGGTAGGCTTTTAATTGCTGCCTCAACTTCAGATCTTGTTATTGGTCTATTCAGGGTTTTGACTTCTTCCTGGTTTAGGCTTGGAAGGAAGCAAGTGTCCAGGAATTTATCCATTTATTCCAGGTTTACTAGTTCATGTGCATAGAGTTGTTTGTAATAATCTCTAATGATGGTTTGAATTTCTGTGGAATCTGTGGTGATATCCCCTTTATTGTTTTTTATTGCATCTATTTGGTTATTCTCTTTTTTCTTTTTTGTTTATCTGGCTAGTGGTCTGTCTATTTTGTTGATGTTTTTCAAAAACCAACTCCTGGATTTATTGATTTTTTGAAGGGTTTTTCGTGTCTCTATCTCCTTCAGTTCTGCTCTGATCTTAGTTATTTCTTGTCTTCTGCTAGTTTTTGAGATTTTTTATCTTGCTCCTCTAGCTCCTTCAATTTTGACTATAGGGTGTCAATTCTGGATCTCTCCTTGCTTCTCATGTGGGCACTTGTGGCTATATATTTTCCTCTAGAGACTGCTTTAAATGTGTCCCAGAGATTCTGGTATGTTGTGTCTTTGTTCTCTTTGGTTTAGAACAACTTCTTTATTTCTGCCTTCATTTCATTGTTTATCCAGTCAACATTCAAGAGCCAGTTATTTAGTTTTCATGAAGCTGTGTGGTTCTGATTTAGTTTATGAATTCTGAGTTCTAACTTGATTGCACTGTGGTCTGAGAGACTGTTTGTTATGATTTCAGTTGTTTTGCATTTTCTGAGGAGTGATTTACTTCCAATTATGTGGTCAACTTTAGAGTAGGTGTGATGTGGTGCTGAGAAGAATGTATATTCTGTGGATTTGGGATGGAGAGTTCTGTAAATGTCTATCAGGTTTGCTTGTTCCAGGTCTGAGTTCAAGCCCTGGATATTCTTGTTAATTTTCTGTCTGATTGATCTGTCTAATATTGATAATGGGGTGTTAAAGTCTCCCCCTATGATTGTGTGGGAGTCTAAGTCTCTTTGTAAGTCATTAAGAACTTGCCTTATGTATCTGGGTGCTCCTGTATTGGGTGTGTATATATTTAGGATCGTTAGCTCTTCTTGTTGCATCGATTGTTTTACCATTATGTAATGTCCTTCTTTGTCTTTTTTGAGCTTTGTTGCTTTAAAGTCTATTTTATCAGAGACAAGAATTGCAACTCCTGCTTTTTTTGCTCTCCATTTGCTTGGTAAATGTTCCTCCATCCCTTTATTTTGAGCCTTTGTGTATCCTTGCATGTAAGATGGGTTTCCTGGATACAGCACACTGATGGGTTTTGGATTTTTATCCAATTTTCCAGTCTGTGTCTTTTGATTGGTGCATTTAGTCCATTTACATTTAGGGTTAATATTGTTATGTGTGAATTTGATACTGCCATTTTGATGCTAGCTGGCTGTTTTGCCTGTTAGTTGGTGCAGATTCTTCATTTTGTTGATGCTCTTTAGCATTCGGTGTGTTTTTGGAGTGGCTGGTACTGGTTGTTCCTTTCTATGTGTAGTGCCTCTTTCAGGAGCTCTTGTAAAGCAGGCCTGGTGGTGACAAAATCTCTGAGTACTTGCTTGTTCACAATGGATTTAATTTTTTTCTCACTTATGAGGCTTAGTTTGGCTGGATATGAAATTCTGGGTTGAAATTTTTTTTTTTTTAAGGATGTCGAATATCGGCCCCCACTCTCTTCTGGCTTGTAGGGTTTCTGCTGAGAGATCTGCCATGAGTCTGATGGGCTTCTCTTTGTGGGTAACCCGACCTTTCTTTCTAGCTGCCCTTAGCATTTTCTCCTTCATTTCAACCCTGGTGAATCTGACAATTATGTGCCTTGGGGTTGATCTTCTTGTGGAATATCTTTGTGGTGTTCTCTGTATTTCCTGGATTTGAATATTGGTCTACCTTGCTATGTTGGGGATGTTTTCATGGATAATATACTGAAGAGTATTTTCCAGCTTGAATTCATTCTCTTCTCTTCGTCACAATCAGGTACACCTATCAAACGTAGATTATGTCTTTTCCCATAGTCTCATATTTCTTGAGACTTCATTCATTCCTTTTTGCACTTCTTTCTCTAATCTTGCCTTCTCGTTTTATTTCATTGAGTTGATCTTCAACCTCTGATATACTTTATTCTGCTTGGTCAAATCAGCTGTTGAAACATGTGCATGCTTCTTAAAGTTCTCGTGTTGTGTTTTTCAGCTCCATCAATTCACTTTTGTTCCTCTCTAAGTTGTTGATTCTCATTAGCATTTCGTGAAATCTTTTCTCAAGCATCTTCGTTTCTTTGCATTGGGTTATAACATGTTCTTTTAGTTCACAGAAGTTTCTCATTACCCACCTTCTGAAGTATGATTCTGTCATTTCATCATACTCATTTTCCATCCAGCCTTGTTCCCTTGCTGGTGAGGAGTTGTAATCCCTTGTAGGAGGAGAAATATTCTGGTTTTGTGTGTTTTCCTCCTTTTTGCGCTGGTTTCTTCCCGTCTTTATGGATTTATTCACCTGTCTTCTTTGTAGTTGCTGATTTTCAGATTGGGTCTCTGAATGTATGTCCAGTTTGTTGCTGATGAAATTATTTCTGTTTCTTAGTTTTCCTTCTAACAGTCTGGCCCCTCTGCTGTAAGACTGCTGAGGTCCACTCCAGGCCCTGCTTGCCTGGGGACCACCTGCAGCAGCTGCAGAACAGTAAGGGTTGCTACCAGTTTCTTCTTCTGCTATCTTTGTCCCAGAATGACACCCACCAAATGTCAGTCTGATCAGTCCTTTGTGAGGTGACTCTGGATATATGGGGGATGGGGGCTGCTTGAGGAGACAGTCTGTACTTTATAGGAGCTCAAGTGCTGAGCTGTGAGCTCTGTTGTTCATTCAGAGCTGCTGGGCAGGTACGTTTAAGTCTGCTGCAGCAGAACTCATAAACCCCCCCCTTTTTTCCCCAGATCCTTTGTCCTGGGGAGTTAGGGCTTTGTTTATGAGTTTCCATTGTGCTGCTGCCTTTTTTTTCAGGGCTGCCCTGCCCAGCAAGGAGGCAGCCTAGTCACTGTCTGCCTGCAGAGGCTTTGCTAAGCTGCTGTGGGCCCCACCCTGCTGCTGTGTGTACTTCCCTGCAGTCCTGTTCAAATGGGTGTGGTTAGAACTGCCTCGGCAATGGTGGCCCACCTCTGCAATGGCGGACTCTCTCTGTAATGGCGGGTTGCCTCGGCAATTGCAGGTTGCCTAGGCAATGGCGGGCTGCCTCAGCATTGGCGGGCTATCTCCGTAGGGGTGGAGTGCTTTGGTAATGGCAGACGCCCCTCCCCCACAGAGCTGGACCATTCTGGGTTCAGCTGTGCTTGCTGTGAAATGCTCAACCCAGAGCATTTCCAATTGCTGTTTTTTTTGTGTGTGTGGGGTGGGGTGGGACCCGCCGAGCCTGATCACCTGGCTCCCTGCCTCAGACCCTTTCTTTTAAGTTGAATGGTTGACTCTCTCCCAGGTGTTCCAGTTGCCTGCTGAAAAGGCACTGGGATCTGTGTGATTTCCCATGTGGTGACCCATTGCGCTGGCTGAAACAATGGCACTGAGATTTGTGGCACTTTTTTGCCTGGGAATCTCCTGGCCTGGCTCCCTATTTCAGTCCCCTGTTTAATCAGATGAATGGGTGACTCTGCCTTCCCGGAGCTTTAATCACCAGCTTAAAAGGGCAACCAGACCAGCGTATTTTGTATGGAGAACCACTGCACTGGGGCACCGGGAAACAGCCGCACTGGCCAAAAGAGCCATGCTGGAGACCTGTGGGGCTCCTCCGCCTGGGAATCTCCTGGTCTATGGGCAATAAAGATCCATCTGGAAATGCGGTGTCCACTCACCCTCTGCGCTTTCACTGGGAGCTGCAATCCTGAGCTGCTCCTAGACGGCCATCCTAAACAGTTCAAGCAATTATCCTGCCTCAGCCTCCTGGGTAACTGGGACTATAGGCACATGCCACCATGCTCAGCTGATTTTTTTGTATTTTTAGTAGAGACAGGGTTTCACCATGTTGACCAGGATGGTCTCGATCTCTCGACCTCATGATCCACCCGCCTCAGCCTCCCAAAGTGCTGGGATTACAGGCATGAGCCACCACACCCAGCTAAGATATCTTCTTATGAGGATTCAGTGGTTCCCCATAAAAGACAATGGTAAGAATGCCATTGTAACTATGAGGCAGACAACCATTGAGGATCCAGGCTCAGCTCCACTGTGTCTACCTCTTTCTTTCTGTCTCTCTCGTCTCTTCTATCCACCCCAGATTTGTTTTTCTGAGGTTCTCCTGATGTTATAGTCCCTTAATTGATATATTATAGCTTCAGACACCCAGTATTACCAATTCCCCGCCACTATTCTAAATCTCCAGGGAAGTTCTCTAGCCCAGAATGGGTGAGATGCTCCATCCTGATCCAATTAATCCTATGTGTGTTTAGAGGGACCAAGGGACTCCAGGCCAATTAATAATATCTGTGGGTGGAATCCAGATATCAGTACTTTTTTGTACAAGTGTTTTGGTTTGAAAACCAGTGGCTTAGGCTTTGTTACTTTTATGAAAAGTAAGACTGTAGTAGAAATATTAATGCCTCCCAATTATATCCACATGCCAATACCCAAAACCTGTGAAAATATGTTACATGCTAAAAGGGAATTAAAGTTACAGATATAATTAAGGTTGCTAATCATTTAATCTTCAGATAGGGAGACTATTTCGGATTATCTTAATGTGCCCAATATAATCAGAAAGGTCCTTACATGTGGAAGAGGTAGGCAGAAGTGTCAGTGTGTCAGAGTAATATTATTGTTGGCTTTGAAAATAGAATAGGGCCATAAATGAAGGAATGTGGGAAGTCTCTAGAATGTGGAAAAGGCAAGAAAAAAGATTCTCCTAAAAAGGTTCCATAAAGAAAGTCAACTCTGCTGACACCTTAATTTTAGTGCAGTGTGACTCTTGTCAGACTTCCTCCAGGACCATAAGATAAATTTGTGTTGTTTTAAGCCATGAAGTTGGTAGTAATTTTTGTCCAGCAGCCACAGAAAACTTATACATAGACACTGCTAACCAGCATTGTTAATACTTGAATATTTAGGAAGGTAGGGAGAAGGAGAAAACAAGAGGTCAAAGATAATTTCAAGATTGTATTCCTTATATACAGCTGTTCTATGGTTGACATCTTTTTTTTTTGTCTGTCTAATGCCTGTCTCTTCTGAAAATGGCATCTCTCCCTTACTGTTTGTTTTCATTTAGAAATTTTTCTCTTTATTTTTGTCTTTAACCATGTGGTTCTACTGGGGTCCCATTCCTGTGTCGCATATGCATTGTCTCTTCAGGTGTGGTTATGATACTCAATCCTACCAAATTAGATGCTTTATCTGTTGCTTTAAAAACTGGAAGTGAGAGAAGAGATACTTTCTGTCTGGTAGCAACTTGGTAGGTGTGAGCAACTTGTAAGAGGCTATGGTTCCAAACCAGCAGAACATGACTTTGAGATATTCTGTTAGAATGACCCTGTCTGGATTGAAAGCCTGAGCTGGAATTCGAAGCATTCCTGTTGCTGGTTCCATTTAATCCTATGGCCAATCATAGACCTACCCTTTCACAACTTGGGTTACACAATAACTTTCTCTTTTTGCCTAAGCTGCTTTAATCTAGTTTTTGTCATTTCAACCAAAATATCCTGAAAAATTTAGACAAAAAAGAAAAAAATAATCAAGTGAAAAGTTTTAAAAATCCACATATGCACATCTATTAAAGATGCAAATCTTACTTTTATTAACCCAATAATTTTTTAAGAGCCTGCATGTGAAATATATTAATAGTGAAATGAATAGGACAAAGTCCTGCTTCCAAGCACTTACAGATTTATTCATCCTACAAAGTTTGTGTCTACATAACCAACGTATCTCTCTCCATCCTCCCTAGGCTTATCTGACAAGTGCAAGACAGAAATGAGTTCTAGAAAATCTGATTTGTAAAATATGTGAATGAAAAACAAGAATGGTTAAGTGGAAGAATTTCAGGATGTTCAGATCTTTAAGGGCAATTACAAACTCTCCCGTAAAATGCTCCCACCACAGTTAAAATACTTGCTAGGAAAGACTATTGGTATTGTCCTGTGGCAATTCTTTTATTCTTAATAAGCCAAAAATTTCTTAATTCCACCATAATTAAAGTAAAAAGAAGGGGAAGTTAGTTTGGAATAAATCACTTCAGGCCCGCAGTGCAATTTGGATTCACTCAGGTGTGTGTTTATTTTAATAGTTGATCTGAAGGCATGTGAGATGCCACAGCTGACCAGACTGTAAACAGAAAAGCATACAACTTAAAACTAAGCACGCATGAAGCATGGAATAATAATCAAGCTAGCCTCCTTATGATGCAAAATGCCAGAAAACCTCCAAGCATTAGGTCAAAGTTTACACAGCAGCACAAGCCTTTTATTCTGTTTCTTCTCTTTTTTAAATATATATTTTATTGAGTTTTAGGTTTGGGGGTACATGTGAAGAACATGCAAGATTGTTGCATAGGTACACACATGGCAAGGTGGTTTGCTGCCTTCCTCACCATCACCTATATCTGGCATTTCTCCCCATGCTATCTCTCCCCAACTTCCCACCACCTGCGGTCCCTCCCCTATTTCCCCCTGACAGACCCCAGTGTGTGATGCTCCCCTCCCTGTGTCCATGTGTTCTCGTTTTTCAACACCCACCTATTAGTGAGAACATATGGTGTTTGATTTTCCGTTCTTGTGTCAGTTTGCTGAGAATGATGGTTTCCAGGTTCATCCATGTCCCTACAAAGGACACGAACTCATCGTTTTTCATGGCTGCATAGTGTAGAATTCTAAGGTTAAAATTCTAAGATAGTTTTACCTAAAAAAAAGTGGGGTCAAAGATGGGTTTTCTTCTCAAGATATTTGGGTAAATTTTTACAAGACTTTTTTATTTTTTATTTTTAAGAAAAACAGATAGTTTTCACCAAGAGTTGTCCAGAAATAGTGGAAAGGGAAATTCCACAAGGAAAGGGCAATTATCTGAACTGTGAAAGTGGGCAATGGTTGAATAGTCACCAACCACGATCTGGACTAACACATAACAAAGAAGTATATTAACTAGGATGCCCTACACGGGCGGTCTGTGGATGAGAAATCCCTAGGCCTCTCACTTCACCAGGGCTGAGGAGTAAGTGAGGAGGAGAAACGACTAGGAAAAGAATAATGTGTGGTGAGATGCACATGCGAAAGAGAAAAAGGCTGGCGGGGACTCATGGTGGCTAGAAGGAGAGACGTGGCGGCCCGAGGGCTGAGTAGCCCGCGCCGAGCCAGGCTTTCTCCACGGTGAGTGTGGGAGTGCACAGAGGGGCCTCGACGGCTTTTTTGTATGTGTTATATAAATAAACCCCAAGAATGGAAAGCTCCAGCAGGATGCCCTGAGCGCTGGTCTTCCCAGCAGTAGCAGTGGAGGATCCGCCCCTGGTTTCCCACCCTCCGCCCACCGCCTGTTCCCGCCCCTTCTCTCCTAAACCCGCCCCAGCCCAGCCCCCGCCTCTTTCCACCTCCCTTCCCGTCCGCTCCCGGTTCCTGGCTCCTGCTAGGCTCGGCAGAAATAGTAGCGCGCAGGCGCGACGTGAGGCTCGCGGAGTGCCGAGTAGCGGAGCGGGACCCACTGTGAGTGTGGCGGCCGCGCTGGTCTTCTATCTGGGGAACGTGATCCAGGGGAAGCGCCCCAGGAGGGATTGGTGTGTGTGTGTGTGTGTGACTTCGGTTCTGCGAAGAGAAACCCGTCAGACGTGCGGTAGCGTTGGTAGCGGCACTGCCTGTGGGTGTCCTGCCAGGGCCGCGTGGGGAGCGGAGTGCGTGGTGGCGGGAGTGGGTGAGGGTGGTAATGACGAGAAAAAATTGAAGAAATGGGGTTCAGAGGCTGGAAGTCCGCACAAGGGCTGGGCAGGACCGCGAGGCTTGCCAAGGGTGCTGGAGGCTGTCCCAGCTTCAAGTTCAGTCCCCTGCTTGATGCCCCTGAGAGACGTCCCAGGCTCATCCCTTCCTCTAGCGCTGCTCTGGTGTGGAGTTGCTAGAAACATTCCCCTTTGGAGGGGAAAGGATTTGGAGGCGGTGGGCTGTTGGTCCGGGCTAGTGCCAAGGAGGGCGTGGCGTTCGTGTGACTTTCCTTTACCCACCCTCGGGAATGTATCTCTCTTCTGGTCTATTGTGCCCGTGGACATTTTAACAAAGGCTATGACTGTTTTGTAGGCAGTGGCGGGTGACAGTGGGAGGGGGTGCGTGCAAGGTCGTTCGCGGTGCGGCCCTGGGGGATGGGAGGTGGAGGAGGGGGAGGCGGCATGGGGGAAATGGAAGGAAGAGAACAATCTTCCTGCTTCAGCTTTTTCCTTCTTCCTGGCCCACTGAATTTGATCACTGGTAGGAACAGCCCCTAGAGGGATGTGACTGGAAATTTATGTGTGCGCGTTTGGACGCAGACATTGGTTTTTGTGATTGTGCTGTGCGTGTATTTTCTGAGTCCCTTTAGGAAAAAAGCGAAACTAATGGGATTTGAGAGAAAATAATTAAATGAAAGGATGAAGAGGTGAAGTGACAAAACTTAGAGCTTATTTATTTGCCTGTTGATGGTCATACTATAAAGCTAGACTTTGAAAGATGCGAAGGTGTGCAAGTCAGGGTAAGTGAAAAGTTGGTTAGGCTACTGTTGATCGTTTCAATCAAGAGTGGATTATTGGGCATGTGTGTGGATGTGCTGTCAAGATCTTGGGCCGACTCACTTTAGAACCTTTGAAAATAATATTAAGGATACAAAACAGTAGGGCAAATATTGTGATATTGGATAAAGCTCCATAGGTTTTCATTTTCAAACTTAGGGACTTTTATGAAAGATAATATATGTGTTCCCAAGCATAGATGTTGATATTTTTACTCATTTGTTTTAAGTTAATACAACACAATAAAGTGAACTTCTTCCTCCTCCACCCCTTTCCCTTGATTGTGAATCTTGTTTTATAAACATTTACTTTCCGATCTGAAGTATACTTCAAGACACAATTACTCCCTCAACCCCCACCCCCGCACCAACCCTAGGCATGAGGTGAACAGGATTTCTTCTGGTTTTGTTGTTATGTTATTCTTTCTTTTTCTATTTTCCCAAATTTGGGGCCGGCGAGGGGGCAGGGAGTATTAGGGATGCCTTTTCTCTTTTCTAGTGCCTGATGAACTTCTATTGAACTTCCAGACTTAGCCCTTAACTTCTTGAAAAATTTTGCTGTCTCCTTCAGAGTGAATTAATAGCACCTTTTTCTGTTAAATTGATATCACTTGCCTCATTTCTCCCAATAATCCACTCTTGATTGAAACAATCAACAGCCTAACCCGCTTTTCACTTACCCTGACTTGCACACCTTCGCATCCCATTACTAATAGAACTTCAGTCTTCTGTTAGCCTAATACCTAGAGCTGCCTGGCATGTGGTAAGCACCTAATAAATTAACTTACAGATAGATATTAACAAATGCTGTTAGAAAGATAATAATTTATGTCGCATAAAGTTCATGGGATAATACAAGAAATTTGGAATGCTAAAATTGATATTCGAGCAGCATTATTTGTAATATGGATAAGCATTAAGTGTGCAAATACGTCCTCACATATTAGTCACAGTTCATCCTTCTAAAAAGAGGTGCAAAACTGCAGATGATGGGAAAATAGGGATCCGAAAAAGGTGAAGTTTTAAAAAAGGCCAATTTCTGATACCGAGACTAGTGAAATTAACTATTTGTAGAAACACACAAATAGGTTGCTGCTGGAATTTAGGAAGTACTATAAATGAATCAAGTTGCCAGGTGGTATTCTTTGAAGGGTGATATAACTAAAAAAAGCAGTAACCTAACCAGTTGTATTATATTCTTTTTAAACCTTAAAGTATTTTCAGCCTTTAGCTAACAGGTCTCTTCATGTTACAGTTCCCTAATAGGCTTGTTCTAACCGTTTCTGCCAACCTGTCTTTGACATCTCTCAGCTCCACCAGGATCACCGGCCTTCCAGTTACCTCTGGCTCCTAACAGGAATTATCTTCCCCCTGCTCCTCACCTCCAGCCTTCTTCTCCTGAATGGATTTACATATTTGAGAAAATACCATGAGCAAGTGATCACTTACTTTATAAAAGAATGGAATTGGTTTTTAGTTTAAAAATAAGTCAGGATTGGCTACTTGCTTAGTCCAGCCTTTAGTGCCTGCAAAGCAGACAGAGAATTATGACCATTAGTACTTCTTATTTTTCTACCCTCACTTAATTTCTCCCTTATCGATCTAAATGTAAAAGCACTTTTTTTACATTTCACTTTTTAAAATATCATTAATCATTGTTCCAAAAGCACTTCAATTTAGTCCCTGGTTTTTTTTTTTTTTTTTTACTAAAACTCAATACTCAGGGAGGAAGAGTAGCATCCATAAAACTTTTTTAAAAGATCTACATCATCTGTGGACCTACTGACTGAAAAAATATTCCAAACCAACCATTGTGATTTTACCTTCCTTCTTAAAACTTTCCTCACATAGACTTCCTTCTCATATTTCTGATTTTTTTTCTCTAATTCTTTGACCAGTTAACCTCAGTCACGTCCACAGTCTTCTTAGGGTTCTGTCCAAAACTCTTTTTCTTACTGTATGCACAAGAGTCAAGGGCATGGAAATTGGAGGAATCAAAAATTGGAGGCAAGACAAGAATTTCAACTTTTCTTTCTGAGCATTAGTTTCCTCACTTGTAAAAATGATAATTATAATACCTGATCATTAATATCAGGTATACAGTGATGTGATGCATAATGACATTTTGTTCAATGATGGACAACATGCGTGACAGTGGTCCCATAAGATTATAATGGAGCTGAAAATTTCCTATTGCCTGGTGACTTTGTAGCATTTGTAATATCACAGTGCAATGCATTGCAGTATATAACACTTGATAATGATACTAAATAACTATGCTAATGGCTTATTTACTATACTATTTATCATTATTTTAGAGTGTATTTTTTCTACTTATATATATTTTAAAGTTAACTGTAAAACAGCCTTAGGGAGGTCCTTCAGGAAGGCAGGAAGGCATTATCATAGGAGATATCTCCACCCATGTTACTGCCCCTGAAAACCTTCCAGTGGAACAAGATGAGAAGGTGGAAGAGTGATGTTGATGATCCTAACTCTGTCTAGGTCTAGGCTAATGTGTATGTTTGTTTCTTAGTTTTTAATAAAAATGTTAAAAGGTGAGAAAAATTAAATATGTGTAGAAAAAGGATATAAAGAAAGAAAATGTTTTTATACAACTATCTAATGTATGTTTTAAGCTCAGTATTATTACAAAAGAGTCAAAAAGTTTAAAATACTAAAAAGTATATGGAGTAAAAAAGTTACAGTAAGCTAAGGTTAATTTATGATTGAGGAATTATATTTTTTATACATTTGGTGTAGCCTAAGTGGAGAATGTTTATAAAGACTACAGTAGTGTAAAGTGAATATCCTATGCCTTCACATCCACTTACCACTCACTGACTTACCCAGAGCAGCTTGCAATCCTGCAAGCTCTATTCATGGTAAGTGCCCTATACAGGTTACCATTTTTTATCTTTTATACCTATTTTTACTTTACCTTTTCTGTGTTTAGATACACAAAAATCATTGTGTTACAATTGCCTATTCAGTACAGTAACATGCTGTACAGGATTGTAGCCTAGGAATAATAGAGTATACCATATTGCCTAGGTGTATAGTAAGCTATACTATCCAGATACATGTAATTACACTCTGTGATGTTGACACAATGGCAAAATCACCTAAAGAGGCATTTCTCAGACCATATCCCAGTCGTTAAGTGATGCATGAGTGTTAACGACTTATCATAATGTCTAGCACATAGTAATGCTCTAAAAATGTTAGCTGTTGTTATTTATGTTTGCTGTTTTTTGTGAACTCCCATTATTTAAATAACAATTAACTTTAGAATGTGGATGTATTGATATTTCCCACCCTATTTGAACTCCAGTTCTGTATTTGTAGATTACTCCCATTTATCTTCAACAGGTTGCTTAGCACAGTGGTTCTCAAATTTAGTATGTACAGTAATCACAAGATGCACAGATTTCTGGACCCTATACCCAAAGTTTGTGATGCCTAAGATAGAGTCTAAGAATTTCCATTTCTAGTAGGTTCATAAATGATGGGGATTCTGCTGTCCCTGGGAAAACACTGAGTGACGTTTATCTGTATGGCATTCAGACAAGTTGGTGTAGAGGAGACCAAAAGACCAAAACTGTATAAAAATTAAGAGTAGAAGGCCAGGCCGCGGCTCACACCTGTAATCGCAGCACTTTGGGAGTCAGAGGTGGGTGGATCGCCTGACATCAGGAGTTCGAGACTAGCCTGATCAACATAGTGAAACCCTGTCTCTATTAAAAATATAAAAAATTAATTGGGCACGGGTGCCTGTAATCCCAGCTACTCAGGAGGCTCAGGCAGAAGAATCACTTGAACCTGGGAGGCAGAGGTTGCGATGAGCTGAGATTGTGCCATTGTACTCCAGCCTGGGCAATAAGAGCGAGACTCCATCTCAAAAAAGAAAAAAAGAGTAGAGAGCACTGTCAGCTGGTAGTGCTTTTACATCTGGAGTTTAGAGTGTCCTCTAAAATGTGGAGAGGATAGGACTGACAGGAGATACTTGCATTTGATGACCACAAGGTTTTCTTTTATTTGTTTTTGGTGTGTTTCAGGTGCAGATTGTTGGTTTAATTATACTTCTCAGCTGGTATTACATTATCATTATTAATGAAGAGGAAAATATATCACAGGTATTTGAGGTAATGGATTTTTCTTTTGAGACAGGGCCTTGCTCATGCCCAGACTGGAGTGTAGTGGTGTAAACATGGCTCACTGCAGCCTCAACCTTCTGGGCTCCAGCAGTCCTCCCACCTCAGCTTCCTGAGTAGCTGGGCCCACAAGTGTGTGCCACTATGCCCAGCTAATTTCTAAATTAATTTTTTTTTGAGATGAGGTCTCACTATGTTGCCCAGGTTGGTTTCAAACTGCTGGCTCACGTAATCCTCCCACCTCAGTCTCCCAAAGTGTTGAGATGACAGGTGTGAGCCACCATGCTCAGACATAGAGGTAATGGTTCTTAATCTAGTGTGTGCATCAGACTGTCATAGGGAGCTGTTTCAAACAATACACTTAAATTTAGTGCCCCTCCCCACAATATTGACTCATAAAATCTGGATTTCAGGGCATGGGATTGAGGCATGAAAACATTCCCTGGTTAAGAGCCATTTCTTCAGCAATGGTTGGCAGAATATGGAAGCAGTGAAAAGAAACCACTTTTGTTGGTAAATTGTTGGTGAAAGGAGAATAGAAGAAAAAGACTGGAGTTTGAAGATTTTTAGAGTTCAAGAAAATGGGAATATGTAGAGAGGTGAAAAGCCTGCTTGAGTGGTGTGGCGATTGAGCAGGTAATGTTAAGAAGATATAATTGATGGAATACAGTACTGGAGCAGGAGAGAATGGAATTAGTGGGTACCATAAAAAGAGAGGAGAAAAGAGTGAAAAAAGTAAAGGTGGAAATGGGAGAAGCTGAAACAACTCTTTTTAAGGGAAGTTTGTTTGCACACTACTGTTCTTAAGTAGAACTTAAGTAGTCTTGAACTCTTAAATAGAGTGGATTTTTTCAAGTTTAATAATGCTAGCAAATAATAATTTCAGCTATGCCAGCTACCACTAATGGCTACAATTGTATTTTTCTTCAATTTATTTAGAATATTTTTAAAAATTAAGTCTAGACATGCGGTGCTGTAATGCTATTACCCCAGTCCTTGCCATATGACTGTCATATCATAAGTTTCATATGATTTTCATTCAGTTATTCAACAAATATTTGTATGAATGTCAATATCCAGGCAGTCTTCTCAACACTGAGGATACAACAGTGTATAAAACAGTTGTATTTTATTAGACATTTCTGCCTGAGGAGCTCGTATCCTATTTGAGGAAGGCAGATAATAAAATAAATGAGTAAAATTTAATAAATATAAGATATATATAATTTTGTATACATATACACATATATACATATATGTTAAGTGATATGGTGCCACATTCTTTGGAGAAATATAAAGAAGAGAAGGTGAATAGGGGAGGACCTATAGGTATTCATCTATAGGTGAACAGAGCATATTGGAGGGAGGTGATCAGGGAAGACTTCATTGTCAGCAAAGAATTGCAGGAGATCAGAAAACCATTCATTTGGAGGAAGAGCTTTCTAAGCATACGAAAGAGCAATTGTAAAAGTCTTGAGGTGGGTTATTTCTGAGACCTTTTAGCTAAAAAAAGCAAAATAGTTTTTGTGGCTGGAGTAACCTGAATGAGAAGGAGTGAATAATAAAGCATAGAGTAAGACAAGCAAGGAGTGTGGGAATGGTGGGAAGATTGCAAGAAGAGAAAGTTTCCAAATGGGAAGATCAAGAACTACATACTGGCCATGTTCAGTTTGAGATGATTCTTTGGTAATTCAAGTAGAATTCAGGGGATAGGTATGGGTAAACAGGAAACTCAAGGAATGGATCACATCATTATAAGGGAAGAGAAATGGTCATTTGTTTGCTCTTTTCTTGAATTAAAAAACTTTAGTTTTTAGAGCAGTGTTAGGTTCATAGAAAAATTACAAGGAAAGTACAGAGAGTTCCCATATACCCCCTCCTCACATATACAACCACCTGCATTATTAGGACAGTCTGTACCACAGTGGTATATTTGTTGCAGTTTATGAATCTTCAATGACATATCATCATCACCTAAAGATAATTGTTTATATTAGGGCCTACTCTTGGTATTGTAAATTTTATGGATTCGGATGAATATATAACAACATATGCAGTATTGTATTAATATTATGATATGATATAGTTTCACTGCCCTAAAAATTCTCTGTGTTCTTCCTTTTCAATTACCCTTCCTTCCAGCCCCTGGAAGCCACTGATCCTTCCACTATCTCCATAGTTTTTCCTTTTTCAAAATGTTATATAGTTGGAATTATAAAGTATGCAGCCTTTTCATATTGGTTTATTTCATGTAGTAATATTATGTAAGCTTCCTCCATGTTTTTTCATGGTTTAATGGCTTATTTATTTTTAGTGCTTAATAATACTCCATTGTCTGCATGTACCACAGTTCATTCACCTACTAAAAAATATCTTGGTTGCTTCTAAATTTTAGTAATTATAAATAAAGCTATTATAAATATCTGTATGCAGTAATTTTATGTGGATATAGATTTTCAACTCATTTGAATACAAAGAAGTTCAATTGCTAGATCATATGGTAAGAGTATAGTATTCCTCCTCCCCATCCATGGTTTCATCTTCTACATTTCTAGTTAACTAAGGTCAACTATGATCTGAAAATTTTCAGTGGAAAATTTCAGAAACAAATGTCATAAGTTTTCAATTGTGTGCCATTTTGACATGATGAAATCTTACACCATCCTACCACATTCTGCCCAAGACATGAATCATCCCTTTGTCCACAGTATCCGTGCCTTGTATGCCTTTCACTCATTAGTTACTTAGTAGCCATCTAGGTTGTTAGATCAAAAAAACATGGCATGTATAGGAGTTGATACTATCCAAGATTTCAGGTATCCTTTGGGGTCTAGTAATATATTGCCAATGGATAAAGGAGGACTACTTTATGTTTAGTTTTGCAAGAAATTGACAAAGTATCTTCCAGAGTGACTTAGCACTTTTAGTCCCAACAGCAATGGATGAATTTCTGTTGCTCCACTTTCTTGTAAGCATTTGGTGTTGTCCATGTTCTCTGTTTTGGCCATTTTAATAGCTGTGTAGTGCTAGCTCATTCTTGTTTTAACTTGCAGTTCTCTAATGACATATGATGTTGAGCTTTCTGTATGTTTATTTGCTGTTTGTATCCATCTGTATATCTTCTTTGGTGAGGTGTCCAGCTATTCAGTCCATTTTAAAATCAGGTTTGTATTTTTCCTCATTGCTGAGTTTTAAGAGTTGTTTGTATAATTTGGATAATAGTCGTTTATATGATATGTCTTCTGCAAACATTTTCTCATAGTCTGTGGCTTAACTTCTCATATTCTTGACAGTGTATTTTGCTGAGTAGAAGTTTATAATTTTAATAAAATCAAGCTTATCAATCCTTTCATGAATTATACCTTTGGTGTTACAACTAAGAAATCATTATGATATCAGAGGTCATGTAGATTTTTTCCTATGTTCTAAGAGGTTTATAGTTCTGTATTTTACATTTAGGTCTATGATCCATTTTGATATTTTTATGAAGGGTGTGAGGCCCGTATCTAGATTCATTTTTTTTGCATGTCGATGTGCAGTTGTTCCAGCATCATTTGTTGACATGTCTATCTTCATTGTTTTGCCTTTGCTCCTTTGTAAAATATGAGTTGACTATGTGAATGTATCTCTCTATTCTGTTACATTGATCTGTTTGTCTATTCTTTTGCCACTGTCTTTATTACTGTAGTTTTATAGTAATTCTTGAAATTGGGTAGTGTCAGTCCACCAACTTTGTTGTTCTACAATATTGCCTTGGCTATTCTGTATCTGCTGCCTCTCCATATAAACTTTAGAATCAGTTTTTTTTTAAATTCACAAAACCACTTGCTGGGATTTTGATTGGGGTTGCATTGAATTTATAGATCAAGTTGGAGAGAATTGATATCTTGAGACTATTGAGTATTCCTATCTATGAACATGGAATATCTTTTCATTTATTTAGTCTTGATTTTTTTCATCAGTTTTGTGATTTTCACAATGGAGATCTTGCTCATTGCTGATAAATAGGAAGAGAATTGACTTTTATCTATAAATGTTGTATGCTGCAACCTTGCTATTATCACTTATTACTTCCAGGAAGTTTTCTTTAAAGCAATCAATTCTTTGCTGTTTTTCTACATAGACAATCATGTCATGTGTGAACAAAAACAGTTTTACTTCTTCCTTTGCAATCTGTATACATTTTGTTTCTTTTCCTTGTATGATCACATTAGATGGGTTTTCCAGTATGATTTTGAAAATGAGTGGTAAGAGGGGACATCCTTGCCTTTTTTCTGAGCTTGGAGGGAATGCTTCATGTCTTGTACCATGAAAAATGATGTCAGCTGTAGTGTTTTTATAGATGTCCTTTTCCACTTGAGTAAGTTCCCATCTGTTCCTAGTTTGCTGAGATTTTTTTTTTTAAATCATGAATCAGTGTTGGATTTTTGTACTGTGCTTTTTCTGCATATATGGATATCATCGTGTAAATTTTCCCCTTTGGCCTGTTGATGTGATAGAGTACATTAATTGGTTTTTGAATATTGAGCTAGCCTTGCATACTTGTCATATATCTCATTTGATCATAGTGTATAACTTTTTTATATCTCACTTGATCATAGTGTATGATTCTTAATATATGATTGGTGGATACAATTGCTAATATTTTGTTGAGGATTTTTCAATCTATATATATGGGAGATACTGGTCTGTAGTTTTCTTTACTAGTAATGTCTTTGTCTGGTTTTAGTTTTAGGGTAATTCTGGCCTCATAGTACTGCCTTGGCTTCTAACTTCTGGAGCGATTGTAGATAATTGCTATAGTTTATTCCTTAAATGTTTGGTAGAATTCAGCAGTAAACCCATCTGGGTGTGGTGCTTTCTGTTTTGCAGGTTATTAATTACTGTTTCAATTTCTTTAATAAATATAGTCCTATTCACATAGTCTATTTCTTGTGTGAGGTTTGGCAGATTGTATCTTTCTTTCTTTTTTTGTTTTCTTCAAGACAGAGTCTCACTCTGTCACCCAGATTGGAGTGCAATGGCATGATCTTGGCTCACTGCAACCCCCACCTCCCAGGTTCAAGCCATTCTTCTGTCTCAGCCTCCTGAGTAGCTGGGATTACAGGAGCCCACCACTGCACCCGGCTAATTTTTGTGTTTTTAGTAGAGATGGGATTTTGCCATGTTGGCCAGGCTGGTTTCGAACTCCTGACGTCAGGTGAATTGCCTGCCTTGGCCTCCAAAAATGTTGGGATTACAAACGTGAGCCACCATGCCCGGCCGGCAGATTGTATCTTTTAAGGAATTGGTCCATTTCATCTAGCTTATCAAATTTGTGGGCATAAAATTGTTTATAATATTCCTTTATTATCCTTTTAATGTCCATGGAATCTATGGTGATGTCATTTCTTTCATTTGTGATAGTACTTTGTGTCTTCTCTGTTTTTTTCTTAATTACCCTGGCAAGAAGTTTATTGAATTCATTGATCTTTTAAAAAGAAAAACAGCTTTTGTTTTTGTTTATTTTTCCTTATTGGTTTTCTGTTTTCAGTTTCACTGATTTTTGCTTTAATTATTTCTTTTCTTCTACTTACTTTGGGTTTAATTTGCTCTTCTTTTTCTAATTTCCTAAGATGAAAACTTAGACTATTGATTTTAGATCTTTCTTTTTTTCTAATGTAGGCATTCAAGCTGTACATTTCCCTCTAAGCACTAATTTTGCTTCATCCTACAAATTATGTGTGACAAGCTGTATTTTAATTTTCACTTAGTTGAAAATATGTTTTTAATTTCTCTTGGGATTTCTTCTCTAATAATCCATGTGTTATTTAGAGGTATGTAGTTTAATCTCTACATATATATGGGGAGGGTTCCAGCTATCCTTCTGTTATGGTTTTCTAGTTTAATTCCACTGTAGTCTGAGAGCTGACATTGCATAATTTCTATTCTTTTAAATTTGTTAAGATGTGTCTTATGTCCCAGAATGTGATTTGTTTTGGTGAATGTTCCATATGAGCTAGAGAAAAATGTGTAATTTGCTGTTGTTGGATGAAGTAGTTTATATGTCAGTAATATCCAGTTAATTGATGGTATTATCAAAGCTGTTGAGTTCAGCTGTTTCCTTACTCATTGTCTTCAAATAACACTATACCCCTTCATGGGTACAACCTCTTTGTATTGCAACACCTTTCCTACAATGGCAAAGTTATTTGGTTGTCCTGAAAACCTGAGGGACCATAGAAATAATGTTGTCATTGCAAGTTGACTTTTAGAATTTCCTAAGGAAATAACTGTATATATCAAACCTTAGTTCAGCATTTACTGAACACCTTTGGTATGTAAGGGGTGTGTGTGCCAGCTTTACCTTTCTTCTCAAGGTATCATTGGGCATAATGAAATGAGAATCCAAGTGCCAGAGGGCTGGGGTAATCATAGCTCTTAAAAATGCTCAATAATTGCTTTGCTTTTTCCATTATTGTATGGTAATAATTGGTATAGTTATTTTCAACCTCATTCAAATACTGATGATGAATTTTTGATAGCACTTGTTATCTTCTTGAAAGGCTTGACCATTAAATGCACTAGAATTGAAATAACAATTTGAACTTTTAGGCACATTTTTTCAGTGCCTCAGAATTTGGAACCTATAATTTCTTTAGGAGAACATTTTATATTTTAATCTTTGAATTGGAGTAAGTTGTCTATGGTCTGTTTCTTCCCTTCTTTCAAAATTGTGTCTGAGACGTGTGTTTTCTGGAGTCCTAGTTAAGTAAACACCTCCTTTTTCAGTGACAAAGTCTTGTTATTGAAAGCACTTTATGTTCTGTGAATCTCTTCCAATCTGTCTCCAGTGTGCTTGTTCTTCGTGGTTTGGTTTCTAATATTATGCATTCCAACTTTGTAAAAAAAAATCTATATGAGTAACTTACCACAGTAATCCTCTCTGACACGTTTGCTTCAGGGAAAAAGCAGGACAAGTCAGAAACATAAGCCTAGTTTTAAAATTTGCTGTCACTGCAAAAAAGTGAATAGAATATATTCCAAGTTTCTTTTTCTGTATTAGTATTACCTATGGGACCAGAAGAATTATTTTGGCAAGGATATATTTACTTTCCTATGTAATGTCATCCTGCTTCATTATCTTAGTCATTTTTCCTTGGTTTTATCAAAAAAATTGTGGAAGTAAAAAGAGGAAATGTATTTAGGTTTATTAACAGTCTAAAAATACAAATATTTTTGTTGCATTAAATATGAACTATAGTATAAAATAAATACATGTGTTCTTTGAATTTTTTAATTTAATTTTATTTTTTATTGCATTTTAGGTTTTGGGGTACATGTGAAGAACATGCAAGATTGTTGCATAGGTACACACATGGCAGTGTGATTTGCTGCCTTCCTCCCCATCACCTATATCTGGCATTTCTCCCCATGCTTTCTCTGCCCAACTCCCCAACCCCCATGGTCCCTCCTCTATTTCCCCCGACAGACCCTAGTGTGTGATGCTCCCCTCCCTGTGTCCATGTGTTCTCATTGTTCAACACCCGCCTATGAGTAAGAACATGTGGTATTTCATTTTCTGTTCTTCTGTCAGTTTGCTGAGAATGATGGTTTCCAGGTTCATCCATGTCCCTACAAACGACATGAACTCATCGTTTGTGGTGGCTGCATAATATTCCATGGTGTACATGTGCCACATTTTCCCTGTCCAGTCTATCATCGATGGGCATTTGGGTTGGTTCCAGGTCTTTGCTATTGTAAACAGTGCTGCAGTGAACACTCGTGTGCATGTGTCCTTATAGTAGAACAATTTATAATCCTTTGGATATATACCCAGTAATGGCATTGCTATAACATAGTAGATGATAATATTTACTTTTTAAATATTTTATTCTCTAAACTATGAATGTTAACAGTTTATAGCTTGACCTTTGCAAAATTTTGAATAGTCCACTCCTACTGCTGTTGTTGTAGCATTATTTCTTTCCTAATACAGTAGTCATATTTTTTTTTTAACTTTTCTCCCTAGTCTTTCTTGCCTGTCATTAACCCAATCTGGTCATCCATAGATATTGAAAGCTTCCAACCTTCAGGAACCACACCTCACATTACTCCTAGAAAGCCCCATCTAACCCTACAGATTAAACTGTTCAATTTTTTCTTTTCTTTTCTTTTTTTTTTTGAGACAGAGTCTCACTCTCTGGCCCAGGCTGGAGTGCAGTGGCACCATCTCAGCTCACTGCAACCTCCACCTCCTGGGTTCAAGTGATTCTCCTGCATCAGCTTGCTGAGTAGCTGGGACTACAGGTGCCCGCCACCACATCTGGCTAATTTTTGTATTTTTAGTAGAGACAGGTTTCACCATATTGGCCAGGCTGGTCTCAGACTCCTGACCTTGTGATCCATCTACCTTCGCCTCTCAAAGTGCTAGGATTACAGGTGTGAGCCACTGCACCTGGCCAAACTGTTCACTTTCGAAGGTTGTTTATGCCTAATCTTTCTTCTATTTTTTTTTTCTTTTTGTGTTCCTCATTTGTATTTCAGTTCTTTACCTTCTAGCTGAGGCTAGTTCTCTGCCAGAATCTCAGCCCCATTAACCAGGGGCCAGAGTATCCATATTGTCTTTGTCTACTTGGTGTCTGGTTGGTTCCCATTACCAGGAATCAGGATGCTGAATATCCCTAGAATCCATGCCACTGTAGTGGGTGGACCCTAGTCTACTTCAACTGGGCTGTCAAGAGGAAAAGGATGTTAGAATCCTGAGCAGACTGGGAGGGGACCTGGAGCAAATCTTGTGTTAAAATGGGGTTTTGTTTTTCTTCTGGGACCCAAACCCACTCTTGACAATTCTGTTCTTCACATGAGAGTATAGTGATTGTTAATTATTCCGAAGATTGCTCAAATTATTTTTTCCTCTCATCTGTTGAGCAATTCCTGGCCATATGGATTATCTTCCTTAGTAATATGAATGACAGCAATAATAATAACCATGCTATGTTGCATCAAATATTTTATTTTTGTTATTTTTATTACCCTGTTAGGTATATGGTATTTATCCCCACTATCTAATAAGTACACTGCAGTTCAAAGAGTAAGTGCCCAAGCTCATTTTGGAGGTATATAAAAGAACTGAAATATCAAATCAGGTTTCTCTGATATTAAAGCATGGAGGTTTTTTTTTTTTTTTTTTTAGGAGACCCATTGCATGAAGCATAGTTTTGGGCTGTCTCTTCTCATTCTCAGTTTCACACAGTAAGACTTTGTGTTTACAAAGATAAAACATTACTATGCATGCATTTCATGCATCTAGCATTATGATCTAACATGGATTAGTGGTTAATGAACATTAACTAAAGTAATGAGAGGAGACTCTAAATTTTTTAGAAAGGGTACTCTCCCTGTGTTTAACACAGTAGCAGGCATATGATAGGTGCTAAAAAATGTTTGTTGAATTGATGAGATCACCTACTCAAGTATTGTTGAATTAATATTATCCACTATACCTTTCCGTTAAAAGAGATGGCAGTGAATTTAAGTAGTTGAGTCTGATCCAGTTGTCTAGTAAAGGAAAAGATCAGTTTAAATGGATGCTTTTTTTCTTTGGATGCCTGAAAGTGTAGTTGATATTATATGATGAACGCTACTTCCAAAAGAAGGCTGTCACTTACCTGCTTCATCTTACTTGACCTGTGAGTCATTCACCCCCAAAACTTCTTTCTTGACTTTTGCCCCTTCCTTGGTTAATGCCATTAATTTCCACAACCTCAACCTCATTCTTCACACTGAAAATTCTCACATCTCTACCCAGTCAAAAATTTTCCCTGAAGATCCAGAGGCATATACATGATTGCCTATGTTAAACTAAACTGTCTAAAACAGAACAGCTCCCCACTGCCTAACACCCCACCTATATGTCTGCTTTTTCTCCTTTTATTCTCATATTGTTAAATAGGAAGAAGGTTCTGTATTCAGGATAAAGACTTCTGGATCCTGGGTATAAACAGGAATGTGACCACATGGAGTTCCCTTTGCCACTCCTTTGGAGAAATCACAGTCCTGATGCTAGAGTTAAGGCCCCTGTATTAAGGAGCTAATGGTAGTCTATATCACCCCCTCTGAAAAAGTTTCAGCTTTTTATTGCTTTTCTGTTAACCATCTACTCCTCCTTGCTGATACAAGCAGGGAAGGTAAGAAAGTGAGCCCACTTTCTCATTACCTCCTTTCTCCAGCATATATGAGCGAATGCAATCTGATTATCATTTACAGGCTCACATCCCAAACTCATTTTAAATGCAAGTCTTGAGATTAAAACCATTTTGCCTTTTATCTAACATTGGATTGACTGCAATAATCATGTGATTAGTAGATTACTTTGGGAGTTTATACTGCACTGTAAGTTTAGCATATCCCAGTGTAGCCCATAATTAGTGAAGGCAAAAATATTCTCTTGAATTTTTATTGTAGTTTCATGTCCACAGAACTCTCTCAAGGTTTGCATGGATTTTTTTCCCCATTCTCCATTTTTTTCTTAGCTGGATAATAGGCCATAAATTATTTATGAATTCTTTTTCCTGTTTCTTCCCATCTTCCCAGAGGACTTGCCCAGTGACATTGTAGAGTTAACTCTCACCTCCCTCTCTGGGCGTATCCATGGTTTAATCCTTCTTGTGCTGTAGTTACTGGACTTCAACTGATGTTTTTAATATTTTTTCCTGTTACATTGCTACAATGGCATGTGATTTTGCTTCTCTTTTTTCCCATCATCACACACGTGGCAGGACCAATTTGTCTGAAACAGTATATGAATTGTCTTCAAACAGTCTTAATTAAGTCAGATGTCTGTGTAAATTGTTGGCAAATAAATCTTCAGCATTCCCTTCCTACATATAGTCATATTAAGTAGAACTTTATAAGAGGCATTGCATTTTTTTATTCCAAAAATGTTTAATATAGCTCTATATGTAGTATCGGCAGAAACTATGAATCGTATTAAGATGGCCAAAAGTTAATGAACTTCTAGCCTCCATTTTGGTGTAGGTAAATTTTAGTTGCTATATAATAACCTGTTGTCTGTATGTCCATATCTACATTTGAGGAAATGTGATTAAAACTCATTTTGTTGGAGGTTCTCCAGCCAGCCAGGGTTAAAGCAGAGTATCTCAGAGAGCTCTGACTTGATCTTAGTTTACAGCTTAGGTTCTAGCACTTTCTTGGGTAGATGTCTCTCATTGTAGTGCCCCTTTGGCTTTAGAACCATTGCTTTTGATTTGACCAGAAGCAACAGTATTATTTTCAGAGTATTACAAGACCTTAAGAGTATCCTTCTGTGGGAACAAGAGTGTGTGGTTAGGTAGTACAAGTGCTTCCTTCACTGTGCATAGCAATATTCTTCCACAAATAGGTCCCCTACTTCAGGGGTCCCTGTATTTTGAGTGATTAATTGCATTAGTCTTTATGGTAGGTGACAGGATATTCTGTTAAAAGCTTCATGCTTTCCCTACCTATCCCTACCCTACTATCGCTTTCCTTTAACTAATTCAAGTCTCAGTGGGGACTTAAAAATTTTTGAAATTAAATGTCATTCTAATACTTCTGGCTCACAGAAAATCAGGTAAGTTCAGCATATTACAGAACAGCCTTGCTGGGCAGCACTCTGGCAACTTTGCACAACTTAGCATAGGATATGGGGGCAATGCTTGACTGTAGTCTGACTCAAGTCTTAGTGAAATGCCCTGCAGTTCTGGCTAGAGCAAGGAAGATAAAAAGCCTGGTGAGGCGCTGCCATGAGAGAGTTTCATATCCCTATCATGTAGGAAACTGTCATAACACCATTTCTCACCCATTTTCTAGTTTCAGTTGAATTCAGAACTTTCCATCTTATACCCTGTGTGGGATACAACTGCAGGGTTCTATATAAGCCTATGAATTTTTTTAGATTTAGTTTAGAGATGGCTCTTCAGCTGCAGCATGATCCATTGCTTGGCCCATCTGTCATGTGTATCTTCTAGTTTATTGTCATGATGTGAGACGGGGGACTTGGGGAACTGATACCATGCTGATTTAACTTTTGATGTCTATGTAAATAATCAGTTGTCTGAATTCATCTGGGCCCAATTTCCTTTACCAGCCAAATCAATGGAAGTATGGTAAGCCAACCTAACAGCTGTATTATTAATACTTGTGGCCCTGTTAGCCACCACTTTGCTGCTTTGGGAATGTTTGACTGTGTAACACAGTGGGACTCTTATTGACCAAACACCCAGCTAGTATATGTATTATGGGATATTCCTTGAGCCTTGTACTTGTCTCTGGGTAGAATGGAGTCCACATTTTGGCAGGTGGACAGAGGCCAGGGCTGTATCTCAGAATTACTCAGAATTGCTTTTTTCATTGTCAGTCCAAGGAAGATAGCAAGACCAACTCATTGGAAAGTCTTATTTACACAATTAGAAGGGCCATACCAGTTCTGAAGCTTCCCTCACACACACAACTACCTGAGTGTGGTAAGAAAGGAAGCATAATGACATTGTTTGGGCCTACTCAGAATGGTGCACTTTGAATATGTGGTTGCTTCCTGCTCATCAATCCTGTGGTCTCTTTAGTCTATGGTGTTTTGTGTTTCAAAGAAACCAAATGTTTCACCATGTAAGCATCTGTAAAACGTTTATATTTTGGCATAATAAGTGGAAAAAATAGAAGACAACATGGAGAGTAATCTCTAAATTATACATTTTTGTAAAAAAATCTCCAATATTTATTGATTTTGCATTATATTCCTTTCTAATATTGGCATTTAGGGCATTGTTGCCTTCTAAGCACTGTTTTAACTGTATTAGTAGATTTCGTTTTATATTTTTATTACTATTTAGTTCAAAATTTTGTCTATTTTTTCTTGTAATTTATTCTTTAATCCCATGATTAATTTACAGTTGTGTTTTTACTGTCCAAATATGTAGGGTTTTCCTAGTTTTCATGTAGGTAAATTTAAGAGGAAAATGTTAACACAGCAGATCTGTGTTAACATTCAGCAGTTCTCCTTTGTATTTTCAAGGGAACTTGGAAACATGATTGACTCTTGACCAGCCACTGGGAATGTGGCCCTTTGGAAGTCTTTTATGTAAACAGTGGATTTTTTTTTCTACACCTGGAGCAATGGACTATGTTGTAGGTACCTTTCTGTTAAAATTGCTTTGTACTAACATCAAGATTGATAAGGTATATCTGGTTTCTAAGTCTTGGTTATTATGGCTGGTCAAATAGCTGGATATGCCTATATGACCAGCCCTCTATAAAAGCCATGAATGCTAAGACTTAAATGCTCTTATGTTCTTCTTCAGAGATATTCTAGATATGTACCTATATTGCACTACTAGAGAGAAAGGCATAAAAAGCCTATGTCTGACCTCTCTGGGTTTTACCCAATGCATATCATTTTCCTGATGCTTTTACTTTGTTCCTTTTGCTGTAGTACATTTTAGCCTTGAGTATAAGCGGATATTGAGTCCTGATGTACCTCGAACTTGTGGGTGGTCCTGGGTTCCCCAAAACTGTATTCTAATTTAATTTTATTGTGGTCAGAGAACATACTCCATATGATTTCTTTGTTTTTAATGTTGAGACTTGTTATATGGCCTAGAGTATGATCTTTTCTGCTAAATGTATCACGTTCCCTGAAAAGAATGTGTATTTTGCCATTACTGGATGTATTGTTCTATAAATACCAATTAGATAAAAGTAGCTGATAGTGTTCAGGTCTTCTATGTCTTGCTGATTTTGTTTTTCTACTTCAATTAATTGCTGAGACAAGATTGTTAAAATCTCTAGTTATGATTGTGGAATTATGGATTTCTGCATTCAATTCTGACAGTTCTTGTTTCATGTATTTTAAAATGCTGTTATGGGATCCATATGCATTTGGCGTGATGCTTTTCTATTGAATTGACCCTTTTATCATTATGAATTGTCCTTCTTTATCCCTCATAATACATTTGGTTTTTATATTTGCCTTCTGTATTAATGGCCATGCTGGCCTTTTACTTAACTCTTTTCAAGATGTATCTTTTCCATCCAACCTGCACTCTTGACCCATCTGTATATTTATATTTAAAATAAATATATTATAAACAGTATATAGTTACTTTGATTTTTTAAAGTTTTTACCTTCTGACAATCTCTGCCTTTTTAACTGAAATCTACATCAGTAATTTTTAATATAACTGCCAATGTAGTTAGGTTTAGACCTAACATATGTTTTTGTTTTCTACTTGCCTCTTCTGTCTTTTATTTCCTCTTTTTGAGCTTTTTTTAGTATCTGAAAATGTTTTCACTGTTCTATTTTGTTTTTTCCCATTGATACTCTATTTTTTTCTTTGCACTATTTTTTTTATAGTGGCTGCCCTAGAAATTATAAGACACAGTCATAACTTTCATGGTCCACTTACTTAATAATGTACTATTTTAAGTACAATATGGAAATCTTACAAATTTACAGGCCCACATCCCTATTCTTTTGATTATAGTGATTATATGTAAAACAAACTCCCCTCTACTCATGCAGCCCACAAAACACTATTATCATTTTACTTTTAAACAGTTATTTAGTTTATAAATAGGAAAAAAAGGATAAAATAGTATTTTGCATTTACTCCACGATTTACCTTTTCTGATTCTCTTCATTCATTTTTGAGTATCCCAATTCCATTTGGTATCATTTCTCTTCTATTTAAATAACTTCTAGCATTTCTTATAGTGCAGGTTGCCCAACGAGGAATGCTTTTAGTTTTATGTAAAAATATCTTTATTTCACTTTCATGCTCCAGTGATATTTTTGCTGAATATAAAATTTTGGGTTAATATTTTGTGTTTTTAAGGCTTTAAAGATGTTTTAACAGTTTTTCAGCCCTTCATTTTTTTAAGTTTAAAATTTAATTGATGAAAATTTCATAGATATGTGGTAAGAGATGTTTTAAAATATGTATACATTGTAAGATTGCTAAATTGAGCTAATTAACATATATGTATTACCTCACATATCATTTTTGTGGTAAAATCACTTAATAACTACTTCCTCAGCATTTTTCAAGTACATAGTGCATTGTTATTAACTATAGTCACCATGTTGTACAGTACACCTCTTGAATTTATTCCTACTGTCTAACTGAAATTTTGTATCATGTGACCAACATCTCTTTGATTTTCCCCCACCCAGTTCCTGATAACCACCTGATATGGTTTGGCTGTGTCCCCACTGAAATCTCATCTTGAATTGTAGCTCCCATAATCCCCATGTATCATGGGAGGGACCTGGCAGGAGGCAACTGAATCAAAGGGTGGGTCTTTCCGATGCTGTTCTCCTGATAGTGAATTAGTCTCATGAGATCCGATGGTTTTATAAAGGGCACTTCCCCTGCACATGCTCTCTTGCCTGCCACATGCCTTTGCTCCTCCTTTGCCTTCTGCCATGATAGTGAGGCCTCCCCAACCATGTGGAATTGTAAGTCCCTTAAATCTCTTTTTCTTTATGAATTACCCAGTCTCAGGTATGTTTTTATTAACGGCAAAATAACAGACTAATATACCACCATTTACTCTCTGTTTCTATGAGTTCAACTTTTTTAGATTTCATATAAGTGAGATTATGTGATATTTAACTTTCTGTGCTTGGCTTATTTCACTTAACGCCCTTCAGGTTTATCCATGTTGTTGCAAATGACAGGAAATCCTTTCATTTTGAAGGCTGAATAGTATTTCATTGTGAGTACATACACGTTTTCTTTATCTGTTTATCTGCTGAAGGACACTTAGATTGATTCCATATCTTGGCTATTGTGAACAATGCTGCAATGAATATGGGAGTTAGGATATCTCTTTGACATTCTGATTTATTTATTTTTGGATATATATCCCATAGTGGAATTGATGGCAACAGTGGTCCACCTAGAGCAGCTGCTGCCATGACACCAGCTGCAGTAGGGGAGGTACAGCTAGGGCTGCTCACTCCATGGAGCCAGCAGGGGCTGGGAGTAGGCAGGAGCTCTGCCCTCCCAACACAACTATAGCCACCCAAGTTATGGCTGTGGACCCAGGCCTCCCTGTGCCCTTGGGGCTGGGAGCAGACAGGAGCCCTATTCTCCCAGGCCCAGCTGTAGTTGCCCAGCCATGTTTGGGGACCCAGGAATCTCTGTACTCTTGGTGGTCTGGGAAGGCCCCCCTATGCCTCTGCAGGCTTAGAAGTACCTGCTGCTGCTGCCTGGCCTTTGCCTGCTCCTGGTGCCCACTCTGATCTCAGAGCAAAGTTGAGGCTGAGCCCAGGCACTGTTGCAACTGACCAGGTGGATGCCAACAAGCATGGGAGGGTGGCCAAGGGGCAGCTGAGGGCAGCTTGGTGCTGGCCTGCAGGCGTCCCTCAGGACAAACAGCCTGGATGCCATGAATGATGGCAGGAGGCAGATAGACTTCTGGGTAGAAAGGGTCAGATCACTGGTGAAGCCCCACCTTCAAGCCAGGGAAGGCCTGAAACCAGGGCGCCAGGCTGTCAGTCCCACAGACTGGAGTGGAACTAATGGTGCTTTTTCCAGCCTACCCTTGGCCACTCATGGACCAGTCAGCTTGTACTTCCTACCCTCTGAAGCATATGAAAACCCTGGACTCAGACTTGAGGAAAGGATGGGATGTCCAGCTGTGGAGAGGAGCTGCCCACCCCAAGGTCTCCTCTCTGCTGAGAGCTGAACACTAATCAAGACACCCTGCCTGTGGAGAGGACTTACCCAATGTAGGTCTCCTCTGAGCTGTTCTGTTGCTCAATAAAGCTCCTTTTTGCCTTGCTCACTCTCCACTTGTCCATGTACCTCATCCTTCTTGGATGCAAGAGAAGAACTTGGGACCCACCAATGGCAGGGCAAAAAGAGCTGTAACACAAACAGGGCTGAAACACACCCCTTGCTCAACATGTTGTAGGCAACAAGGAGGAGAGAAGAGAGGAGAGAAGAGTTGCTTCCCTTCAGGTAGCCCGGACCTAAAAGTTCCCTGCGCCAGGGCTGTGACACCCTGTTTGGGGCTCTGCAGTTCCTGGCATTTCCAAGTTTCTGGGTGCCACTGCATTCCCTGGTGCCAACTGTGGAAGCTGCTTGCAGTACGCCTGGTCCAGCTGCAGCCTTGCAGGAAGCCAGTGACCATGCCAGCTCCTGGACCTTCCAGCCCCACTACAGCCAGCATGCCTGGCTATGCACAGTGGCTGGACCCTACATTTGTTCACACACCTCTCGCCACTCCATGCCTGGCTTGCCCTTGGCAAGCATGGGAGCCTCGCTGGTAGCGTGAGCGGAGTGCAGTCTGCCAGGCTGAATAGGTGGAATGAGCTCTGCAGGCCCTAGCAAAACTCAGGCAAACATGCCACTGGCCACAGAGGTTTCTGGCTGGTGAAGCAATGCTGCAAGAATTCTGTGACAAAATTGCTAGATCGTATGGTAGTAGTTTTTAAATTTTTTGAGGAATCTCCATTCTGTTTTCCAAACTGGCTATACTAATTTACATTTTCACCAATAGTGTTGAAGGTTTCACTTTTCTTCACATCTTTACCAACACTTCTTGTCTTTTACCATTTTGATATGTGCTAATAAGTGTGGGGTATATCTAGTTGTGGTTTCAACTTGCATTTCCCTTAGTGATGCTGAGCATTTTTATATACTTGCAGACCATTTGTAGTCTTTGAGAAATGTCTGTCAGGTACTTTGCCCATTTATAATTTAATTTATTTATTTTTGAGATGGAGTCTTATGCTCTTGCCCAGGCTGGAGTGCAGTGGCACAATCTCAGCTCACTGCAACCTTTTCATCCCGGGTTCAAGTAATTTTTCTGCTTCAGCCTCCTAAGTAGTTGGAATTACAGGTGCCCACCAGCACGTCCAGCTAATTTTTTTGTATTTTTAGTAGAGACAGTTTCACTTTGTTGACCAGGCTGGTCTTGAACTCCTGACCTTAAGTGATCCACCTGCCTCAGACTCCCAAAGTGCTGGGATTACAGGGTTGAGCCACTGTGCCCAGCTAACTTTGCCCATTTTTAAATTGGACTATTTATTTTCTTGCTATTGAGATATTTGAGTTCCTTATGTATTCTGGCTATTAACTCCTTATCAGATGTATAGTTTGCCAATATTTTCTCCCATTCCATGGGCTATCTCTTCATTCTGTTTATTGTTCCCTTGGCTGTCCAGAAGCTTTTCAGTTTGATGAAATCTAATTTGTCTATTTTTGTGCCTTTGTTGCCTGTGCTTTTGGTGCTATAAGCAAAAACTATTGCCCAGACCAATGCCGTGGAACCTTCCCTTTATGTTTTCTACAAGTAGATTTATAGTTTCAGGTCTTGCCTTTAGGTCTTTAATCCATTTTGAGTTGATTATTGTATATGGCGTGATATAATGGTCCAGTTTCACTCATTTGCATTTGGATATCAGTTTTCCTATCACCATTTTATTGAAGAGACTCTCCTTTTCCCATAATGTGTTCTTGGTCCCTTTTTGCAAAACCAATTGACCATTAAATATATGGGTCTGTGTCTAGGCTCTCCATCCTGTTCCATTTGTCCATGTGTCTGTTTTTATGTCAGTAAAATATAGTTTTTATTACTTTAGCTTTGTAGGATATTTTGAAGTCAGGTACTGTGATGTGTCAAGCTTTTTTTTTCCCCACTCAAGGTTGCTTTGGCTAGTGTAGGTCTTTTGTAGTTCAACATGAATTTTAGGATCATTTTCTCTATTTCTGTGAAAAATGTCATTGAAATTATTCCTAAGTGGGTTTTTGTTGTTGTTGTTGTTGTTTTGTAGCAACTGGAAATGGGATTGTTTTCCTGATTTATTTTGTGGGCAGTTCGTTATTACTGTATGACAATACTACTTACTTTGATATGCTGATTTTGTATCCTGTAGCTATTAGTTTTAATGAAATTTGTTTATTACTTACAATAGTTTTTTGGTAGAGTTCTTCAAGTTTTCTCTATATAAGATCATTTTATCTGCAGATGGTTTTTTATTTTCTGATTTTCATACCTTTTGTTTTTTTCTCTTGCCTAATTGCTCTGGCTAGGATTTCCAGTTCTATTTTGAATAGAATTTTTGAGATTGGGTGTCTTTGTTCCAGATCTTAGAGGAAAAGCTTTCAACTTTTTATCACTGAGTATGCTATTAGCTGTGGGCTTGTCATGTATGGCCTTTATTGTATTGAGATGCATTCCTCTATATCTAATTTGTTGAGAGTTTATCAGGAAATGATGTTAAATTTTATCAAATGCTTTTCTGTACATATTGAGATGATCATATAGTTTTTGTCTATCATTCTGTTAATATAGTGTGTCATATTTATAGCTTTCCATATGTTGAATTGTCCTTGTGTTTCAGGAATATATTCCATTTGTTCTGGTGAATAACCTTTTAAATATGCTATTGAATTCAGTTTGCTACTATTTTGTTGAGTATTTTTGCATTTGTGTTCATCAGGGATATTGGTCTGTAATTTTATTTTCTTTAGTGTCTGTGATCCGTAGTTTCTGATGAGAAGTTAAGCATTAATTGAACTGTGTTTTTGACTGTGATATCATTTTTCTTTTGCTGCTTTCAAGGCTATTCCTCTTTGATTTACAGTGGTTTATTTTTTACCTCAGAATGGGCTTCTCTGTATTTATTTTACTTCAAAATCATTTTGTATCTATTCATTTCATTGCTATCTTTCCCAAATGAAAAATTTGGGAAATTTTCATTTATTGTTTCTTCACATATATTTTATGTCCCATTCTATCAATTCTACTGGTATACTAAATTTACTTATATATGACAGATATCATCTATTAAGTTTTTGAGCTTCTGTTCAATTTGTTTCATTTTTTTCTCTATTCTTCAACTTATGTAATTTCTGTTGATCTGTCTTTGAGTTCACTTATTCCTGTCATGTCCATTTTGCTGTTAAATCCATCTAGTGGTTTTTTCCAAAAATCATATTTTGTATTTTAAAATTTCCTTTTTTATTGCCTTTATTTCTCTGCTGAGGCTTCCTGTTTCTCTACTGAGGTTTTCATGAATTGATAAATCCAAGGTCTCTGTCATAATTGAGGTTGGTTCTGATGTTCTGCCTCATCAAACCATGTCTTTTTACGTTTTAGTATGCCTTGTGATTTTTTTTTTTTTGTCAAAAGCTGGAAACGATGTATTGGGTAAAATAAATTAAGGTGAAAAGACATTTAGTGTAATGTTTTAGGTTTATTTGGTTAGGGATTTGGCTGTGTTTAGTGTTTTCTGTAGCTGTGTCAGGAAATAAAATTTGCTCTGCTTTTTTTTTTTTTACTTCCCTGTTATCTTTGAGTTCCTGTAGCAACTTTTTCTTAAGATGTGAGATATAAAATTATTTCTGTTGTATCCCCTTGTTATACAGGATCCCTATTGATGTTGTAAAGTATAGGGAGAGAAGTGTTCTATAGTCCTATGATTGGGTCTCAGTCTTTTAATGAGCCTCTGCCCTAGACTGACCTTTGCAAGTACTTCTCAGTTTTGCTTTATTTTTCCCACCTTAGGTGAAATAGGAAGGGTAAATGGGGAAGGGAATTGGGCATTTGCTTCTTCCAGGTCAGTTAGGGTCTGCTAAATCCCCAGTTGGTTATGTTCTAGTAATACAATTGGCCCTCTGGATCCATGAGTTACACTTGCACAGATTCAACCAATGATGGATGGAAAATATTTGGGAAAAAATCAATAAAGAATAACAATGCAATAATATAAAATAACACAAATAAAAATTACAGTATAGGAACTATTTACATAGCATTTATATTGTATGAGGTATTATAAGCAATCTAGAGATGATTATAAGTATATGGGAGGATGTTCATAATTTATGTGCAAATACAACACCATTGTATTTAAGGGACTTGAGTATCTCTGGATTTAGATATCCATGGATACTCAAGAACCACTATAGTTTCCCTTGAGGGCAGACCTTGTTAAGAAAGAGGATGTTCCTGAGTGTTTCATAAAATGGCTGCTTTTTCACTCTCCCTGTCTGAAGCCCGAGATAATCTTTCTTTAATCTTTACTGTAAGAACCTGATATGGCTGCTGGAGCGAAAACTCATAAAAGTGGATATAGGGCTAAGATTGGGCCTCCCTGGAGTTTCCAACTCTCAAACTACAGTTTATGTTTTCTTACCCTGGTACTGGTTCTGGAGTTTTCTCCTGGGCTTCTGCTTCAGAAAGTTGGATTTTCTATATCTGCCTGTCTGTCTCTATAGTTTTAGGGGCAGTAGCTTGCCCTGAAATTACAATTTATGATGGAAGTAGGAAGAGTTGTTAATTTTCAGTTTCATTAGCATTTTTCTTGTGAGGATAAGAGTGATAACTTCCAAGCTCCTTACATTCTGGACCAGAAAATGAAAGTCAGGTTTTCATGAATTAGAAATATGTCTATTTGTATTTCACTGATGATACCAGTTTAAAATCTTCATGTAACTTCCAGTATCTGGTTCATCATAGAGTTGTACTACATTGATTTTTTTTTCTGTTTATAGTGTGTTCTATTTTCTTTATTCTTTGTATTCTGTGTACTTTTGGGTTATATCTTAGATATTATGAATTTTAAATTGAGGAGATTCTGGACTATGTTGTTTTCACCCAGAAAGTATTGTTTCCTCTGTTTTAGCATCTAGTTTTGTTGGCTGGGCTTGAACAGCTAACTCTATTCCTTTGCAACAGCTCTTATCTTCATTCAGATCTTTTGTTTTTGGATGGGCTGCTGAAAGTCTGGATTGTATAAGCATGGTTCACTGTTTAGTCAGAAATGTGAGTAGGCAGAGCTTAAGGATCCACTCTTTAGCTCTTTGTCGTCAGTGATCATGATTTCTGGAATCTGTTTGGGTTTTTTGTTTTTGTTTTTTAGGCCTAAGTGACTGGATTTTTTTTTGTACAGTTACCCACTTTGGCTGTGCATATTTTGTACCTAGTACTAGACTAACACCATATACTCTCTTGCAAGTGACTATACCAACTCTACCAGTATGTCTTTTTCTCTTCACTCACCAGTACTCTCAGGGTGGCAGCTTTAGTCTCAGTTTAGAATTGTTCTCTTGCTTTGTATCTGTTACACAGGAACATGGTTCAGGGTTCAATGTGTGTGAACAGAGTTTAGGAATTCCCTCCCTGGCTCTCTTCCTTCTAGTATTCCCCACACTCATCAGCATTTTTCAACTTTTCTGATTTCCTAGGACAAAAAAAAGCGGATTTTCTTGCCTGTGTGTACCCCCTTCTCCACTAGCTGTTCTTCACCACAATGGCTGCACTTAGCCCAGATTTAAGTCTCCAATCCTCCTAGCAGTTGTGGGTTCCTCATCTGAATCTGTGTGTTTCTGTTCATTGTCCAGTACCTTAAGTTCATTTCTGTTTCTATTATATCCATGTTTTATAGTTATTTTCTCTGTGTGTAATATATATATATGCTGATGAGGGAGAGGATCCTATAGGTTCTGAGTTCATCATGCCCAGAAATGGAACGTTTTCAGGAATATTTCCTTGAGGACAAAAAATCTCCTCTGCTTTACTGAATAATCTCTCTTAGAAACCAGGACTATGTGGTCCCTCAGTGACTTTTGGTAAGGTAGAATCTTGTGATATCCCAGCCTCTTGATTTCCATACACCAGGGAGTAGGGGAGGGGGACATTGTAGAGACAATCAGAACAATGGAGGCTATGAGCAACCTATATAATCCCACCTCCCTCTGTTATACTGAAATTTGAATAACTTTTCACAGAATCTGGAAATTTTTTGTTAACCTAGTTAGGACTTTTTTGAGACGAATGCTCATTTCTACTATTCTTAATACAATGCCTGTCACAAAGTTAGGTATTCAGTTAATACTAGTTTAATCTATTAGGGGTTCACTTTAAATTATTCACTAAATGTGAATGTTTTGTTTATCTCAGAAATAAGATGATTAAATAAAATATTTGCATATTTTTCATCTTACATTCATGTTGATAAACAGCCAACATATTTCAAGTCATTTTGTATAAAAGATTAATCTGTCCATGATATACTTTGTTATATAAAGAGCTATCTAAATGAATAGTTTTGGGATAAATTCTATAGTTGTGTTTTCTACTTCTTCTGTTTAACTCATTAGTTGAAAGACTGTAGGAAATAGTGGACCAGGTAATTAAATAAAGTTCATTTTGTAGTTTCTGCCTCATATGATAGTCAAAGTAAATTAAATTATTAACATGAACACTTTAAAGATGTGCATCAAAATTAGGAGGCTTACGGAAATTCTCAAGTAGAGCATAGCATAGCAAAGAATGACAGTTTTTCTAATATTGGGGTTAAGATGTTCTGTAGAATATGAATTATAAAATTCCTCAAAATATAACTTGAAAGAGTTGACTTTTGGCCCATTATCCTCTTGGTAATGCACATGTAAGAGATTATGTGGGGTCTTTATGTCATTATGGCAAATTATAGGCTGTACTATACATGCTATTCAGTATTGAGTAGGAATGAGTTCAGAGTAGCTTGGTTGATCTTTCACTAAATGTAGGGATTTGGCATTGACTTATCAGTATGATTATTGTAAAAGAGATGTAGTATAGAACTGTTTCCTGAGATTAATCTAAGTATTTAATATCATAATTTAGAAACTCTCTGCAGTTATCTGCCCTGTGTCTCTCCATTTACTCAGTAATGTAGGCAAACTTGGAAACCTTAAGAAAGCTTGAGACTTCTGGGTTCATTATGGGGCTGTAGGTAGCCATCTTGCTGTTGTTGGCTCTAGTGACCTGTAACTACAGATCCAGCTATATGCAGTCTTTTTCTCCTTCAGGTAAACTGGGTTGAAAACCAGTGCTCCAAGCTGCTCTGAGGCTTTAATTGCATGAATGAGCACTGAAAATGCGAAAAACAATTTTAGACCAGAATAGCAAGGTGAGTAAGGCCAAAGAATGTATTTTATGGATATTCATGAATGTCACCCACAGAATTCAATATTTTTTCCAGACGATTCTAAAAGACTAATTTATAATTTAATGGATATTTGTTTTATTCTTCTGAGGACTCAGTTGAAATCCTGTTGATTCTGTAGTAGACCATGTTACTATCTTTTTGACTTACTCTCATGTCTCTGAGGTAGATGAATGCTTCAGCTGAGTAGGAGGTAAGGTGTTATATTTTCAAAGGACTTTTCTTACGTTTCATTGTATTTGTGTAATCAGAAGGACAGGAATAAAGTCTGTTTTTCTTTTTTTGAGAACGGAGTTTTGCTGTTGTTACCCAGGCTGGAGTGCAATGGCGTGATCTTGGCCCACCGCAACCTCCGCCTCCTGGGTTCAGGCAATTCTCCTGCCTCAGCCTCCTGAGGAGCTGGGATTACAGGCACACACCACCATGCCCAGCTAATTTTTAAAAATATTTTTAGTAGAGACGGGGTTTCATCATGTTGACCAGGTTGGTCTTGATCTCTTGACCTCGTGATCCACCAACCTTGGCCTCCCAAAGTGCTGGGATTACAGGCTTGAGCCTAAAGTCTGTTTTAAAATTAGCAGCATGAGGTATTAAAATCCTATAATGCTTATATGAAGTTTGGTGAAGTAGTTAGCCAAAGAGAATTTTCTCCTCAAATTAGTAACTAAATTGATAGGTAGGAGGAGCCTTTCCTGAGTGACTTTCCTTGGTAGCTAAAATTGCAGCAAGACATTTCAGAAGCAGTTTCCGAGGAATTGAATGGATGGTGAGGTAATTTTCTTAAGTACTTGGATTCTGACTGTCTCCAGAGGCTTTGAAGCTGTTAGTTACACAATAGACTGATTTGATCTCCTAGGATCTTTGCCAGATTTGTAATTGCACTGAGATTTTTAATGATCCCAAATGACAACATGATGGCCTTCTCTTTATTCTGGGAGTGAGGTAATTTGTACATAAGAAACAAAATTAGGTTTTAGTTTGAAAGACTTGGAGAATCAGACTTCTTTTAGGCCAGATACAGTAGTATATCTGAGACATAGTTATACAGCCATTGAGTTGTAATTGCTTGGTATCCTTCAAAATCATTAGTCTGTCAGCAACATGAGGGCAGGTTTTATGTCATTTCAGTAATCATTGAGTCATAGCATAATAGTTGACTGTGGTAAGTCCTTATTAATTTTTGTTGGAAGAATGGGAGGTACATTGAATTGCAATGTCTTTTTGTAATTTATTTTTATTTTTATTTTTTAGCATGGGATTAGAGGTAGCAGTTTCAGACAGGAGGCTAGATAGAGTGTTCTTTCCCTTCTGCTCCTGGCAGGCAAGTGTTCATTTTTCAAGACTCTCAAGTGTCACCTTGTTTGTGAAGACTTCCTGTCTTTTCTAGGTGCAGTTGATCTGACTAGTCTTCCTATGATGTGTCCTTTACTTACTTTATAGCATCTGTGATGTGTTTATTACATTTTTATCATTATCTGCTTCTTTCTACCACAATAGAAAGTTCAATTATTATTCATTTGTCTATTCCTGCCATACATATATATTAGTAGAAGAGTGTTCCACTGCAAGTAACAGTTACCAATAATTATCGGCCCAGGAAGTTGATCTCAGAAAATAGTAAGAAATGTGTATCAAATATAGGTAGATATATTTTTAGTGCTATTTACAAGGAAAAAATAGAATCATCCTAAATTGATACCGATAGAGTACTGATTAAATAAATGATAAATATTTATATAAGGAACTATGAAGTAACAATTAAAATTTATGAATTGTCCAAATTGCCTGCCTTAAGTATACATGTTTGGTGAACAGAAAATACTCTTCACCTGTGTCATACAATAATCTGTATTCAACCTAGTGTTGGTTTTGTGTTATAAAGTAGAAAAGGAGCAGCAAAGAGGAAAATGAGAAATTAAAATATTGTTCAAATTTACAATGAAATAAAGTTAGTGAAGTAGGCAACTGGTTTGTTTAGACACTCCAATGGATTTGGTATCTTGGTCATCCATTTTTTTGAGTGATTCTCTGTGCCTACTAAGTGTTGGATGCTATGACAAATACAGATAGGCCAAGTCATGGCCTCATCCCTGAAAGAGCTTGCAATCTGGTGAGAATAATACACACGCAGAAAATGGGTGAGCAAACAAAAATGAGTACTACAGATTTGAATGCTGTAGAAATTCAGAGGACAGAGTGATTACATCCTCATGGGCTGATGAAGATACATTTCTGAGGAGAAGAATTATACTGTCATTAACAATGGCTTTAGGATTTAAATAAACAAAAAGGAAGGAGTATCATATTTAAAAGAAGGGAAATGGTTTGAACAAAGGCATGGAAATGGGAAAGTAGACAGCATTTGTAGAGAACTAGCTTGACTCAAATTTTAAGATTCTTCTTGTAGTGGAAAAGCAAATAAAAGGGGCCAGAACTCCGAGAGGCTGTCTAGAACCTCTGATTCACATTTGCATGTCTTTATATTTGTTGCTTTTAATTTGCAAGTTGCGAAAATGGCCATTTTAATATTAGAAAATCTACTGTAGGACGTATAAAATTAAGCTCAGAGCTAAAAAGCTTCTGTTCTTGGTTCAATACTTTAGTGAGGACAGCATTAGATTAAGAATCAGACCCGGAATGTGATACTACAGGTTATAATAAGTAGTAGCTATGTAACCAGACTAAGCCTTGGTTTCCTCATCTGTAAAACAGGTATGATTATTCAACTTTCTGGACTCATGGGGTTCTTAATGAGTAGATCAAGTAAAATGGTATAAATGTTCTTGGTGCAGAGCTGGGGAGCAAGAAAATCTTCAGACAGAACTCCCTCTGTACCTCTGTTCCTGTACCTCAACTCTGTTGAAAATGTATGTGACTAGGGGAAAGAAGAGATTTACAGAGAGATTTGAATCCACCTGAAAATGGGGTACTAAAGTGGTAATAGTCCAGAAAATGTTCCCTCCACCTAGTACAAGATCGTTTAGTACACTGTCTCCAGACAGTTAGAATCTAGTATAAGGTTTTGGGGTTACTTTTTAGCTATAACCATGTAATAACAAACATCCTGTTTTGTTTTGGCTGATTGATCCCAGGGCTGTACTGATTCTGTAAACCAACTTGGCAAGATTTCCATAAACTGCTTCTGGGGAGTAGTAATTATTAGGGACCCAAGGCTACCCCCAAATGAACTATGATATCTTGCCCTTAATTATTTAGGACGGAACTATAATCAAGATTATCTTGGCCCATGGGATTCCTTATCAGCAGTTCTCTCAGGACTGCTGTTCTTTTTTGGAGAAAAGCCAGCAGAGTGAGGCAGATCTTTTAGGTTTTGTTTATAGAGTGGCCTTCAGACTTTGGTTTGAACCACCCAGGTACAACGAGTTTCCTTTGGCATGGTTATTCCACATGTATGCTTTTGGTTGTGTCTAAGTTGTTTTAAGAAGCCATTTGAGTGGGCCAATTTATAAATATATTATACAAATATAGAATACATTGTTTTTATGCTATCTTGCCCTTGGCAAACTTAAAGAAGCTATAAGAAATTATGCCATTAAATGTGTTATTGTATATACTATATGGATGTTGACAACATCGTTCATTACATTTCTTCTTTTGAGGACACTGGATAATTTTTCTGTCAAATCTCAAAATCATAAGTAGTAAAGTTTCTGGGCAACTGGTTTATTTTTATCTTAGAGATACCATAGCTCATGTAACAAATTATTTTTTGGCATTGGCTACTAGGAGGTTTACCTCTTCTTTTATCAAAATTACAGAACCTTCTATAACATTTTTTTTGGTATACAATCGTGAATCCTGACTTTGTCTTATCTCTCTTATTGTTGATCTTTCCCTTTGTCATGTTTTTCTCAAATGCTTATTATTTTTAAATTTTTATTTTATCTTCTTTTGTTACATGATTTTATATAAATAATACTTAATTCTTTCCAGAGGAGGCCTACCTAGTATGAATAAATAGAGTTAATTTGATACAGAAATATTAAGTTTAATTTGTTGAATTGGTATACATATCTCCTTTTTTGTTTATCATGATTTGGTGATAATCTAGAACACCAATTAAGTGATATTGAGAAATATATAACAACTGAAATTTTAGATAAGATAGTTTGTGAGGTAAAGTTAACTCCTTCAATGAATTAACAAAGTGTGAGCAGATTATATCTTGGCCCTTCCTTCTCAGGCTTCCCTGAGTCTTCATACATTTTACCTGGAAGCCTTTTATAGGAGAGAAAATATACTTCCAAAAATATCTCACAGTTGGTTAAGGAATAGAATGGACTTGTCTATTGTACATTGCCTGGTCGGAATCAATTATTCCACACTCACCCTTTGTGATCTGTCTCACTGCTATACCGTCTCCACTCTACTATAGGAAACCTTTAATTTTTGTAGTTTGTTTCAGTTAAGCACTAAGAGGCAAGCTGGCTCAATTAATCTACATGTGCGAAGAGCTGATAACCCCCTGTTTAATTTCCCAGTGGTATACACATACTTGCCCCAAAGGATAAGATAGCTCTGTCTCCATATGTCTTGATCCAGGTTCTCACAGTCATCTGCCCCAAGGAAATAATGTAGCAGTGTACTAAGATATACACAGCTATGTTATTTATAGCTACAAAAATATAATCAAATATTAAAGGCTGCATAATTTTCCAATGTATGGATATAACAAAGTTTATTTCTGAATGGTAAAACATTTAGGAAATGGTTAAATTATGGTACATGAATATAATGCAACTATTGAGAATCGTGTTTATAGGACGATCTTGTATGAATAAAAACGTAGGATACAAACTGGAATAACATGAGCTGAACTCACTAAAATATCTTTTTCAATAAATTTTGCATGTCTAGTGTGTCAAGTATAGTGATACATATGAGAAAATAGCATCAAAGAAAATATACATGATTTCTGAAAGCATTAACTACAATAGGACATCATTACAAAATCAAATCTCCCATTGGGGATTGGGGATTTTTAATCAAATATGATTAACCTCCTTTTCTAGTTTGAGAACTTTTCAGGACCCCCGTTTCATTTCTCTTCTGTTTTTTGTGTGAGAATTCACAGTGCTCCAGTTCAGTTAGATTGAGTTGAAGGGTTTAAAAATATAAGAAATGGATAATTCAAGCCTAGAATTCCATATTATTTTTAGATTTTCTTTACCTATGTAGTTAGTGTAGCCTAACAAGATCACCTTCTCCTAGAAATTCATCCTTGTCTGGGCTACTTCTGCAGGAAAAAGGTATTAGTTTGCAGTGGGAAAAAGTGCTTCTGCATATGTCTTTTAATTTTGTCTTACAAACAAGCCCACACTCATTCTTTTATGGGCTGTACTTCTTATTGTTATGTAGCTTTATCAACTTAATTTTTTGTTGAAACAAATTTTCTTTAAAACAATTTTAATGATATTTATAGGCCGTGGGTCTTTACTTAGAAAGTCTTTATTGGACATGTAAATCTTATTTAAGAATTCATCCTGCAAAATATATATTCTTGAGAACTGAGGCTAATGTTTTATTTATCTGTGTCAAGTCATTACATTTTGGTTCTCCTGATAGTTTTAATGTGATATTCTTAAACATTCACTACAGTGACATGATTTAGTAGCTAGTGATGCAACAGTATTACATGTCACTGTTTCCTTCTAAGGCCTCAGAGGCATATGAAATTTGTCCCATATGCTATTTGCAATGATTTCTAAATGTCATCTTTTGTGACATGCTTATACAGTATGACAATGTGAGAGTTAAAAATGTGAGAACCTATTTCTCTCTGGTTGAATTGTCTGTATTGACCTCTTGAAGTAATTTAGTTTATTTGACCTTATTTATTTAAAAATTAAAATACCTGAATTTCTTATGGATCACATTTAAAACACCAGATTGTTACTTTTGAAGCTAAAATTCTATGCTGTGGTATGCCTAAGATAATATAACCAAAGCCACATTGTTTATTCTTCTACTTTTTCATTTATATATGGTGTCCATTATGCATTGATTTTGTCCAGCAAAATTAACTTTTTTTACTGATTGTTCTGCTATCTGAAGAGGCTTATTAAAATTTAATCAGTAAACTAAAAATAAGCATCTAATGCCATAGTGCGTTCTGGTAACTCATAAAAGAATAAAAAAGAAGTAAAGCGTAATGTAGGCTTGTGAGGTTAAAGGAAGGTTAGTGTGTACATATTGGCTATTCCAGGGTATATATAAATGACCATTTTTCCTCTTTTGCAAAGTATGATATAATGCAACCACACTTACAGGTGATATACTTTCCCATTTGCAGAATATTTACTGTTTTGCCTACTATCACTAAACTGGCCTGAGTTATATACCACTATATAATAGGGTTAAAACTTATCTGTGTTTCTTCTTATCTATGGAAAAGGCTTTCTAAACAGTGACTAAGGCTAACATAAGATTCTTGAGCTATCTCCTATGTGTGGCTTACTTTCCCACCCACCAAAAAAGAAGCAAATCATGTCCAGATGCATTGTCTTCATAATGGCTTCTGTCTTTTTTGTCTCATTTCTGCCTTAACGATTCCGTCTGCTTTCCTACTGTTCTTACTTCTCTTATATTTCTAGAGGAGATACCTAATTATATTCCTACTATTAGTTTTATCTTTCTTTTATTTTGATGACTGTTCTGTTGCACAAGGACTCTTATTTTTACAACACCATACAGAACTCATAAAGTTAGAAAATTATAGCCTTTAGCTGATCTGAAAAGTGATGTATGTTTAATGGACAAAAGACTTGAAATGACTCTTCACAATGGATATTCAAAGGGCCAATGTAAAAACTATTCATCTTCATCATTCATCAGGAAAATGCACTATGTGAAAATGCACAATCCACTACACCCAAAAGAGTAGCAAAAATGAAAAAGACAATACCAAGAGTCTGTTAGAATACAGAAATGTAAAATAATTGGAACTCTGCTGGGAGTGTAAATTGGTACGACCACATTGGAAAACTGTTTAGTAGTAATGAGTAAAGCTGACTATAGGCAGCATGTGACCCAGTAATCCTACTTCTACATCCAACGGAAATGGAAATATAGGCATACACCCAGCAGAAATAGATATATAGTTTCATTAAAAGACATGTACAAGAATGTTTACAGTACTATTTGTAATAAACCTAAACTTGAAACAAATTTCCATCAATAGAATGAATAAATAAATGAGGATATATACCTAACATGGAATCCATAGTGAGAATGAATGAACTACAGCTATATACAACAATATGGATGAATCTTACAAACATGATGTTGAACAAAAGAAGCTTGATCCAAATGAGTACATATTATGATTCCATTTATACAAAATTCAAAAACATGGAAAATGTGTAATCAGTCAGGGCAGTAGTTACCCTTATTGGGAAGTAGTAACTGGACAGGAAGCAGAAGGAGGATTTCTGGGGTGCTAGTACTATTCTGGTAAGTGTCTTGATTTGGGTGCTGGTTATGTGGGTGGGCTCACTTTGTGAAAATTCAACAAGGTGTATACTAATGATTTGTACACTTTTCTGTATGTATGCTATATGTATAAAATTTCACAAAAGAGCAGTACCATATGCTGTATAATTTATCTATCACTGCATAACAAATTATGCCAAAACTTGGCAGTTTCATTTAACAAACATTCATTATCTCACACAGTTTCTGAAAACAATCTAGGAGTAGCTCAGCTGGGTGGTTTTGGCATACGGTCTCTCATGAGATTGCTATCAAGATGTAGGCTGGGCCACAGCAATCCAAAGGCTTGACTGGGCCTGGAGCATCTGCTTCCAAGATGGCTTCTTCTTTTTTTTTTTTTTTTTTTTTTTTTGAGAATGGAGTCTCCCTCTGTCACCCAGGCTGGAGTGGAATGGCGTGACCTAGGCTCACTGAAACCTCTGCCTACCAGGCTCAAGTGATTTGCCTGCTTCAGCCTCCCAAGAAGCTGGGATTATAGGTGCCTGTCAACATGCCAGGCTAATTTTTATTTTTTTAGTAGAAATGGGGTTTTGCAATGTTAGCCAAGCTGGTCTTGAACTCCTGACCTCAGGTGATCCACCAGCCTCAGCCTCCCAAAGTGCTGGGATTACAGGTATGAGCTACTGGCCCCCGGCCCAAGATGGCTTCTTCATGTACCTGTTGAAGGATGCCTCAGTGAAAGCTCTTTGTATTACCAGAGGCTACAAAATAACCCCACATATAACATTACATATATATAATATGCTCTTACATATGTGTTTATACATATATAACAAATGATTTCATGAATACTGTTTTATAATTTGTTCTCTACTCAATACATTGTGGACATTCTTTTTTATTTTTGATTGGCTTATGTATAGATCTGTTTTATCCTTTTTTTTCATACAGCTCCATTGAGGTATAATTGTCATATAATTGGCATACATACACACATTTAAAGTGTACAGTTGGAGATTTTTTTATGTTTGTGTACACTAATGAATTTATCATCACAATCAAGATAATGGGCAAGCAGTCACCTGCAAAAGTTTCCTCCTGTCCCTTTGTAATCCTCTTCTCATACCTTTTAATGGCTGAAAAGCTTTATTTGCATATATAAAGTGTCTTTAAAATCCATACTTACCTTTGCTCACACATAGCTCAACCTAATAGTTTGTTTAAATTGTAGAACTCACACCCCATTTAGAGAAAGAAATCCATCCCCTAAACCCCAATCAAGAACCTGCTATTATATATCATCATTGAACCAGATTACCTAGGTAAGAATCTTAGCTTTGTGGCTTTACAACCATTATGATCCTGGGCAAATTTCTTAACCACTCTGTATCAAATTCCTTATCTGTAAAGTGGGGATAATAATAGTTTTATACTTAACTTATAAAATAGCAAAGATTAAAGGTATTAACACAATAATCTGATAACAAAACACTATGTTATTATCTGCTACTGTTATTATCCTTGTGGTTTGTTATGCTAAAAGCCTCTTTTCAGTTTCTTCTGATGATATTAAAGCTATGAGTTGCTAGGAGCTTGCATTCAAATGGCCTATCAGAACTTATCTCCTCTTTTTTATTCCTACTTCTGTATCACCTCCCTCTGAGCATCTTGATCAAGGTGAGGAGAAGTTTAGTAAAACAGCGAATCATAGGCTGTTTTAGTATTGGAGGGTTTGGCTTTAGGGACATTTCATAAGGTGAAAGATACCTAAAACAGAATACTCAAAACAATTCTAAGACCTTATCAACCAAGATGTCAAAATACCAATTGCATTTCTACATTAAAAACTATTAGTGATCATTGTGATGGTAATGGTTACACATGTACAATAACTATTTCTTGAGCACATACTAAGGGTATATTCTAGGAAAGATCCAAAGAATTGAGGTATTTATTGTCTTTATGAAGCATACTTTATTAGTCTGTTCTCACATTGCTATAAAGAAATAACCAAGACTGGGTAATTTATAAAGAAAAGAGGTTTAATTGGCTCACATTTCTACAGGCTATACAGGAAGCATGAAACTGGCATCTGCTCAGCTTCTAGGGAGACCTCAGAAAACTTATAATCATGGCAGAAGGCTAAGGGGGAGCCAGTGCTTCACATGGATGGAACAGGAGGAAGAGAGGAGGGAGGTGCTACATACTTTTAAGCAATCAGATCTTGGGAGAACTCACTTCACAAAAGCACCAAAGGATTGGCGCTTAAACCATTCATGAGAAAGCAACCCCTGATCCAATCACCTCCCACCAGGCCTCACCTCCTTGGTCATGAGATTTGGGTAGGGACACAGGTCCAAACCATATCATTCTGGCCCTAGCCCCCCACAAATCACATGTCCCTCTCATATTGCAAAATACAATCATGACTTACCAATACTCCCCCAAAATCTTAAGTCATTTCAGCATTAATTCTAAAGTCCAAAGTTAAAAGTCTTATCTAAAACAAGCCTAGCCCCTCCCACTGATGAGCCTGTAAAATAAAAAACAAAGTAATTATTTCCAAAATACAGTGGGGGTATAGGCATTGGGTAATTAATCCCTTTCAAAAGGGAGAAATCAGTCAAAAGAAGGGGCTATAGGCCCCATGCAAATCTGAAATCCAGCAAGGCAGTCATTAAGTCCTAAAGTTCCAAAATAATCTCCTTTGGCTCCATGTCCCAAGTCCATGGCCCACTGATACAAGATGTGGGCTCCCAAGGCCTTGGTGAGCTCCACCTCTGTAGCTTTGCAGGGTTCAGCACCCATGGCTGCTTTCAAGGGCTGATGTTGAGCATTTTCTGCTTTTTCAGGCTGAGGGTACAAGCTGACAGTGGATCTACCATTCTGGGGTCTGGAGGATGGTGACCCTCTTCTCACAGCTCCACTAGGCAATGCCTCAGTGGGGATTCTCTGTAGGGGATCCAACCCTTACTGCCCTAGTAGAGGTTCCCCATGTGGGCTCTGCCACTGGAACAGGGTTCTGCCTGGACATCCAAACTTTTCCATTCATCCTCTGAAGTCTAGGTGGAGGCTCTCAAGTCTTAAACCTTGTTTCCTGTGCACCTACAGGCGTAACACTACATGGAACCTGCTAAGGCTTGTGGCTTACATTTTCTGAAGCAGTGGTCTGAGCTGTACCTGGGCTCCTTTGGACCATGGCTGAAGCTGGAGCGACTGCAATGTAGGGAATAGGGCCCTGGGCCTGGCCTATGAAACAGTTCCTCCCTCCTAGCCCTCTGGGCCTGTGATGGGAGGGGCTGCCATGAAGATCTCTAAAATTGCTTTGAGGAGTTTTTCCTATCACCTTGGCTATTAGCATTTGGTTTCTTTTTACTTATGCAAATTTCTGCAGCCTTCTTGAATTCTTCTCCTGAAAATAGACTTTTCTTTCCTGCCACATGGCCAGATTACAAATTTTCCAAGCTTCTATGCTCTGCTTCCCTTGTAAATATGTTATATTTTATGTCATTTCTTTGCCTACACACATTTGAATAGGTGGTCAGAAGCAGCCAGGCCACATATTGAATGCTTTGCTGCTGAGACATTTCTTCTGCCAGATATCCTAAATCATACTGTCAAGTTCAAATTTCCACAGATCCCTAGGGCAGGGGTACAATTCAGTCAAATTCTTTGGGCATAACAATAGTGGCCTTTTCTCCATTTCCCAATTGGTTCCTCTTTCCATCTGAAACCTCTTCAGCCTGACCTTCACTGCCCATATCACTATTTTTAACCATTCAACAAGTCTCTAAGAAGTTCCAAAATTTCTTACATTTTCCTATCTCTTTCTGAACCCTCCACACTCTTCCTACTCTGCCCGTTACCTAGTTCCAAAGTTGCTTCCACATTTTCAGGTATCTTTATAGCAACACCACACTCTGGTACCAGTTTTGTTTATTCATTCTTGCAGTGCTATAAAGAAATATCTGAGACTGGGTAATTTATAAAGAAACAATGTTCAATTGGGTCATAGTTCCACAGGCTGTACAGGAAGCATGATGCTGGCATCTGCTTGGCTTCCAGGAAGGCCTCAGGAAACTTGCAATCATGATGTAAGGTGAAGGGAAGCCAACACTTCACATAGCTGAAGCAGGAGGAATAGGTAGACAGCAGAGATGCGACACACTTTTAAACAACCACATCTTGCAATAACTTACTCACTCACTCTCACCAGAACAGTATCAAGGGGATGGTGCTAAACCATTCATGAGAAACTGCTCTCATGATCCAGTCACCTCCCATCAGACCCCACCTTCTATATTGGGAATTACAGTTAAACATGAGATTTCTGTAGGGACAGATGTCCAAACCATATCATATACTATCAATTTAAAGAGATGTGGCTAGGATTTGTAGGAGTTAGAATAGAAAGACTGGGATCTGGTGTTAGAGCAAAGGAAGTGAATAGGTCTTACTGATTGGTAATGTTAGATTGAGCCATGGATATTGCCATTGTTTTAAACCTGTGTAATGGGAGTTTGTTTTACTGTTTTCCTTAAACTGAAAAAAACCTGTCTTAGTTGATTCAGACTGCTATAACAAAATACTTTAGGTAATTTTTGAAAACAAAAATTTATTGCTCACAGTTCTGGAAGCTGGAAGTCCAAAATCAAGATGACAGCAGATTTAGTGTCTAGTAAGGGCTTACTCTCTGCTTTAAAACTGGTACCTTATTGCTGCATCCTCACATGGCAAAAGGGGATGGAAAGCTCCCTCAAGCCTCTTTTATAAGGATAGTAATCCCATTCATGAGAATGGAGCCCTCATGACTTAATCCCTTCCCAAAGGCTTCATCCCTTAATACTGTCGTATTAGGTATTAATTTCCAACATGTGAATATTGGAGAGATACCAACATTGAGACCATAGCACAATCCAAATGTCTATCAATGGTAGAATGAAAAAATGAATATGGGTGTGTGTGTGTGTGTGTGTGTGCGCGCGCGTTTCTGTGTGCATGTGTGGGTGTGTATAATATATAGAGCCAGTGGTAAGAATGAATCTACTACAATTACATGCAACAGTATGGATGAATCTCACAAACAAGATGCTAAGCAGAAGCCAAAAAGATCTAAAAGCATACACTAAAGATTTAATTTATATGAAGATCAAAAACATAAAACTCATTTATGGTATAAGAAATCGGGCTAGTGATTCCTAGTGCCTGCCACTGCTTTCCTCACTCTGCTAATTTCAAGTACGGAGCTTGTCCTCATCACTGTAACCACCACCACTACTCTTACTGTCACAGAGTGTCCAGGGTCATCATCTTCAGGGTCATTGTCTTAAAGTCCAGGGAAGATACAAGGATGGCTATCTACATGGAAAAATTGAATGGGAACTGGCTAAAGCCTCAGGCATGGATAAAAATTGGCTGGGAACTGGCTAAAGCTTCAGGCATGGATAGGCATCCTTGCAGTAGGGAGGTCATCAGCAAGGGTATGGCTACTGCCCAAGGGAAGCTGTCCGCATATGGCCTCAAGGAAGATTCTGACCATGTGCTTGCTCTTATGGTCTGTAGATGCTGAACTCAGCCCCAAGGGGTTCCTGAGCATACAAGAAATGGCCCTCACAAAAAATGTTCCTTCTGTTCCTAGTGCCTGCCACTCCTTTCCTCACTCTGCTAATTTCAAGTACGGAGATTTTGAATCTGTTTGATTCCTTCCAGGTCTGACCCTTCCAACCTAGGCCCCACTGATTTCTCTCTTTCCTTCAATGCAGAGGAGCTAGAAATATCCTGGGAGATGGGTTTGAGTGGGTGGCTAGGATTGAAGGAGGAACTTCGGTTTTCATTATTTTATTCAATCATTTCATCTGTGAGAAGACTTCTTGGTTTCTCCAAGTATCTTAAAAGACAGAAAAAATTATTTTTTCTCTCTTTCTGACCCATGCTGCTTGTCTTTCATTTGAAGCAATGAAACCAAAATGGCTTAGCTACTTGTAGGGCAGATGGTAGGCACACAGTAAAGAAAGCATTGAAAAAAGAGGTCAACTCTTGGGAGAAATAGAACTTTAGTTAACATCTTAAAATGTCATTCCATAGGACATGGGTTGAATTAGATAGTAAAAGTATTCTTAATATTATGGAATTAAAATGTAGAAATGGTTTTACATTTTTAAATGCTTAAAAAAAATTACCAAGCTCAGTGGTTCATGCCTGTAAACCCAGCACTTTGGGAGGCTGAGGCAGGTGGATCACCTGAGGTCAAGAGTTCGAAACCAACCTAACCAACATGGAGATACCCTATCTCTACTAAATTTATATGTGTGGTGGAGAAAATACTTGCTTTTAGATTCATGGTATGTCAGGTGGTGGTACGATATCCAGGTGTAGATTTCTCTGACGCATTTAGAATTGTGGAACTGAAGGGAAGGGTCAAAGCTGAATAAATAGATTTATTGGGATGGAAGGGAAAATTCAAACATCATTGTGGCTGAAATAAACTTTTTCTGTTAGAGAATACAGTTGACCTTATAAAGTGATTTATAGGGCATCTAAATTGTTTGATCTGGTATGCAATGACTTTTTTATTCACTGAGGTATTTCTATTCTAGCATAATTTATTTAGATGGTTGTACTATTATCTTTAATATTTTATTGTGCACTAGAAATATAAGTCCCACTGTCATATAAAATTAATATATCTCACTTGGAGGTAGAGAATTATCTTACTGTTGTTATTGATGGTGCTGGATCTCTGTGTTTCAGTGATACTTCACTGGGCTTCTTTGTTATTTCTTTGGCTTGTTGACTTATGAAAATTCAGTAAGCCATTTCATTGTATACATCAGGGATCGTCAAATAATGGCTGGCTACCAGTTTTTGTGTGGCCATGAACTGAGAATGGTTTTACATTTTTAAATGCTAAAAAAAACTGCCAAGTGCAGTGGATCATGCTTGTAATCCCAGCACTTTGGGAGGCTGAGACGGGTGGATCACCTGAGGTCGAGAGTTCGAGACCCACCTGACCAACATGGAGAAACCCTGTCTCTACTAAAAATACAGAAGAAAATTATCCAGGCATGGTGGTGCATGCCTGTAATCCCAGCTACTCAGGTGGCTGAGGTGGACTCTAAGCTCTTTGAGGGCAGGGATCACAGATGTCTTACCATTAACCACCCAATGTTTAGCAAAATAAATGAAATGTAATAAGCAGTAAGTAAATATTTGTTGAACAACTACATATGTGATTAAAAGAACACTGGACTTGATGTCAGAAACCTGAGGTTAAAATCTTGGGAATACATTTTGAATCTTGATTTAGGTGCCAGTTACACAACTGTGTTTGCAAAATGTCGTCAGGTTTTAATGTTGGCATTTTTCGTGTAAATGTGTGGATAAGTTTTAAAAAGCCTAAAAATAAGATCCTCTTATTTACTATGCTAACATGAGTAAGTCCATTCCTCTGAAATTTAGTTTTATCATTTATCAAGAATTCTTTTTTTACCTGTCTCATAGAGTTGTTGCAAGCACTAATAAGATGACATGAGTGAAACTGCTTTATCATAATAGACGTACAATAAATACCAGTTGAATTTCTATTCTTTGAAGGATGTAGAAGCAAAAAGATGCAGAGGTGAAGCTCTCAGAGGCCAAATAGGATGAAACTTTCACCTACAGAAGAGTGCTTAGATAGCCAAAGAGAGTTGAGATGAGACACCATAAGGAGAGAATGAACTCCAGGGAGCACTGAATCTCTAGAGTATGCCACAGGGCCCTTAGATAATTTTCCCCCTTAAAAATTAGAAGGGCCCAAGTGAAGTGATTGGTGGTGGACAGACAGTGATCTCATGGTCTAATCAACCATGAGAGAGCCATGTGGCTAAAAAATAAAGCCAACATAGAAGTCCTCCTCTACAATTAAAATGTAGCCTGAAGTGTTTCAAAACTAATAAAGAGCTAGATATAATTGCATCTCAGACAATTACTGAAAGAAGAATAACTATTAAGAATAGTAGTTTCCACTCTATTGTCACAGGAAGGCTGGGAAAAGAGGGGCAAGTGCATTTAAGGAACATTAGAAATGGCAAAAGAACTCTTAGAGAACTGGAGGTTCTCTCAGAGTTCCAAATTTAAATCATTCCAAATTTAATACATCAAAGCAGCTGAAGCCAAAATCAAATTTTAACTTAAAAAATTCAGCTCAGAGAATATACCTTATATCACTCTCTCTGTGAACTAGTGATACTTACACTTAATATATTGAACCATATTGACCAACTAGAAAATAAACCACAAGAACCAGATTGAATCAAGACATTTTGAGGGGAGAAATACCAAACTTTGTTAGTATCCTCATAGGTCCTGTTTACTAGTATTAAGAACTGTTAAAACTCTTATAGGTGGGCACGGTGGCTCACATCTGCAATCCCAGCACTTTGGGAGGCCAAGGTGGGCAGATCACGAGGTCAAGAGTTTGAGAACATCATAGCCAACATGGTGAAACCCCGTCTCTACTAAAAATACAGAAATTAGCTGGGCACGGTGGTATGTGCCTGTAGTCCCAGCTACTTGGGAGGCTAAGGCAGGAGAAGCACTTAAACCCAGGAGGTGGAAGTTGCAGTGCGCCGAGATAGCGCCACTGCACTACAGCCTGGCAACAGTGTGAGACTCTGTCTCAAAACAAAAATAAAAACAAAGAACTGTTATCATTTAATCCTCCCTCAAAGCCTGTGAAATTAGAGCTACTAATAATAACCCCATTATGGTTGAAGAAACTAAGTCTTAAAGAGGCTAAATGACTTTCCCAAGATCAGATAGATGGTAATTGGCAGGCCAGACCTCAAGTCCACATATGTGTGATAGCAAAGTTCATGCTCTGACCTGTTGTTGAAACTGTTGGCATTTATATAACATGTCATTATTTAAAAGGTCATGTTTGTATGTGTCTATTAAGGTAAGTATATCAAGGCCAGGCACAGTGGCTCACGCCTGGAATCCTAGTATTTTGGGAGGCTAAGGCGGGTGAATCATGAGGTCAGGAGTTTGAGACCAGCCTGGCCAACATGGTGAAACCCCATCTCTACTATATATGCAAACTTAGCTGGGCATAGTGGCCAGGTGCCTGTAATCCCAGCTACTCAGAAGGCTGAGGCAGGAGAATTGCTTGAACCCAGGAAGTGGAAGTTGCAGTGAGCTGAGATTGTGCCACGATACTCCAGCCCAGGCAGCAGAGTGAGACTCCATCTGAAAAAAAAAAAAAAGTATATCAAAACATCAAGTTGTACATCTTAAATATATACAATTAAAAACTATAGTAAAAAAATTCAGACTGAAAAATAAACAGGAAACAAACTTGATACAGTTCTCAAAAAAGGTATACTTTCCAAAAAGTAGATAAAATGTGATGTAGGTTCTATTATTGTCCCAAATTAGGGACATTTTAGCTCATCTAATATAAGTAATATATAAAAAAGCCTAACATTTTCCCTAGTATATTATTACATAGTAATTTTTCAATCAACATTCAAACAACTGCATATTATATAGTGGCATTTTGTTTGGCATTTTCTGAACTGAAATGATAGCAGCTCCCAGGATATTGATATAAAGTCAATCTGGATCTCCATCTAAAATCTAGTGTCCACTTTGCAACCTTCAGCCTGTATTTGGGGATGCATGCTTCTGTTTATAGTTCTTTGACAGTTTTATGATGCTGGGATCCTAACAATGTGGATGTAAGCTTGCTCTACCTAAGTACTGTACTGAATACTACATTTCTGCATTGTTAAGTTGTCATTTCTAAACTGTATGAGCACTATAAAGATCAAGAGTCTTAACTTACAATTTTAAAAGCCATGGTACTGGAAATCTGTTCAGTGTCAATATGACTCCCATGTACAAGAAATGCATGCAGAGAAGAAATCCTGAAAACTGTAGATTGATGACTCTTACTTGAATATACTTGGTATGGTTTGGCTGTGTCCCCACTCAAATGTCATCTTGAATTCCCACATGTTATGAGAGGGACCCAGTGGGAGGTAATTGAATCATGGCGGGGGCAGGTCTTTCTCATGCTGTTCTCGTGATAGTAAATAAGTCTCTTGAGATCTGATGGTTCTATAAGGGGAAGTTTCCTGGCATAAGCTTTTTCTTTTTGCCTGCTGCTATCCATGTAAGATGTGACTTGTTCTTCCTTGCCTTCCACCACGATTATGAGGCTTCTCCAGCCATATGCAACTGTAAGTTCATTAAACCTCTTTCTATTGTAAATTACCCAGTCTCAGGTATGACTTTATCAGCAGCATGAGAAGAGACTTCCATTTCACAACAGTGAAAGAGCGTATCATGTGTAACATTGTTACTGACTTGTAAACTCCAAAAACAAAAGAAAACAATTTGTCTCTCTTGTTTGCCAATTGTTTCTCTAAGGCAGGGTTTTTTAACTTTAACACTATTGACATTTTGGACTGGTTAATTCTTTCTTCTAAGGGGCTGTTCCATGTATTGTAGGATGTTTAGCTGTTTAGCAGAACCTGGCTCCAGTTGTGACAAACAAAATATCTCTAGATATTGCCAAATGCCTCCTTGGGGAAAAATTGCCCCCAGTTGAGAAACCCCTACCCTGAAGAATAAAATAGCATATGGCAAATAAAAGACACTCACCAAATATTTTTTGATTGACTGAAGACAGGAAAGAACAGTGTTTCACAAAATGTACCACTTGTGATATGCTTTGAATATATATCTAGGTAGGACCTGGAAAATTTTCTATAATTTTAATAGTTATATATTTTATATGCATTATAAAATATGTAACACAACAAACCCATGTTTTTGCATACTACTTTATAGGACACTAAAGTGGATACTGAGGTTAAAAAGTGGCTTAATTGAAAGAAACATTAAGTAAGTGTACACAACAGATGCATTAAGCAAAACTCATTAAAATCATTAAGGTAGTATGTGAATTACTGTAGTTTGAAGCATTGATTTATACTAAAGGAAACTTAAGCAAAAATGAGCTTTCCATAAGTCTGGTTTGTGTGGGTCACTAGAATCCTCTTTGGATATGATCTAGTGCCTTGCACAGGCTAGATACAGGTGTAGAAGACAAATTTCTTACCCTTTGAGAATTAGTCTGATAGACACTATAAGATATGAACAATGATTATTTTTATTTAGATTTTCTAATGTCTGGCTAAAAGCTGCTTTGTTGTTATTATTGTTAAGTGTATCACCATTATTTTAGAAGTAATGTTTAGTTTAGGATGGGGACTTCACTGAGAATCAAATAAATACTGCTGCTTGGAGAAGTATTAAAAGCAATGTAAATGCATGCGCGCGCGCGCGCGCGCACACACACACACACACACACACACACACACACACAGAAGCTGAAAGAAGGGGCCAGAGACTAGAACAGCAGAGGATCACAATGGAAAGACCATGACATCAGAAGAAGCAGGGAGCAGGGAGGTAACCTAGGCCTGGGAGAGTTTGGGGTTTATGACAGTATGGGTAATAGACCTTGAGCCTTTTATCTCTATTAAAAAATTGTCTTCTTTAAAATAAGATGCTGATCTTTGGAGATTTATTACTGAAATGCTAGATGAGGTGGCTGACAAGTAGTATTGATTTTTGCCTCCTTGGTTTTATCTTCCTCAGGAAGATAGCTGCCTCCAATGATACTGGTTGTCTCCACCATGCTGACCTCTGGAATGGCAATTCCTCTTTGAAAATCCTGGACCATGCCTGACAGCTCTTTCCTTTGTGGTTTCTCCTAACCCAACTGAAATAGGTTGATTCTTTTCTAAAAGACTTTATTAAATATTAAAGAATAAACAAGAAATAAAATACGAGAAGTACTGCCAGATTTACCTAGCATCTCTGTTATCACTGTCCCCGGTCAAACCACTCTTACATCTCAAATCTCCTTTCCCTACTGCTGCCAGAGGTATCTTCTAAAAAATCACAATTAAGCTATATCACTCCCCTGCTTAACTCTTTCATGGCTTCTCATTTGTTCATGGATTACATTTTAGTATATTAACTTTCTTTTGGTATTTCCTGGAGTAAAAATGGTTTTATAGTTATATTGGCATAATGATTATTTCATTTATCTGATTTGGGTGGGTTACAGTTAAAATTGAGATGATACTTGGGAAGGGTGAGGACCTTCCTGTGAAAAGGTATGAGTTCTAACACTTTTCTAAAGGTTTCCCAGAATAGCTTTATCTGAAGGGCCAGGAATCACTGGATTCTAAATTGTGCTTCCTATAGTGCTAGGTTTCTGATGAGGTATGTCCTGGCCACCTCCAGGAAAAATCCAAATGGGTGAGACTACAACCCTCCACCCCAATTCTGCCTGAGGAGTTCTACCCTAACCCATTTTTTTATATATTGGTTGTCTGCATAAAATTTTTTGAGGGCTGTCTGCTGCTTTCAAAAATGATATGTTGATGAGAAGTCATTAGATGATTTCTAAAGTTCCTTTCAACTCCAAAATTATCTTAGAATCCAGCCTCCTTGACTTCTTTCTTATTCACTTTATGTTAATTTTGTTCCATATGATTAATGCCTTGTTAGAAAATAATAGAATTTCAGAGCTGCAAGAAACTTTAGCAGTTATCTTGTCCAGTTTTGCAAAATGAGCTTCAAAGAACAAGACTCCTGAGAAATGCCCATTGCTTACATAAAGAACTATGTAGCCAAATACTTTGAGACTATACTTTTGTCCCATTGCTCATTAGCATTTTAAAGGCTCTGAGAAGTCTTATAACAAAGAAACCTGACTAACCTTAAGTCAGTATTTCCTACATTGGAAGCATGGGCTTTATATCAACTTACTATGACCATCTTTATCTGGTACTAGTTTCGGCCCTATTACCAGATCAAAGAGCCCTGTTTTCGAACAGCACACTTTTTAACATGCTGTGGAGGATAATTTGGGAAACTCAAATAGTTGAGCTTCCTCCTTTGGCAAAGAATTTGCCATGGAAAATGATTGATCCAGTATCACACAGCTGATTATCAGGTCTAAGTCTAATATTCCTCAGTAGTCTCTGCTTAACTTCAAGTAGATTGTAGATTCCTTAATGGACTGATAGTTTATGTCTTATAGCTTTACCTCTCAGGTGCTTAGTTTCATATTGGGAACAGGACAAGTGAATAATAAATGCACGATAGCTTTATGATTGAACTCTGTGAGAAAATGAAGCATTATGATATGAGTTAGTTTTTGTGTATGTATGAGGTTTTTTTTTTTTTAAATCATCTTTTGGAAACAGAATTGCTGCTCCCCTGTGCACACCCTTTCTCTGTAATTGCGGTGTATGTTTTTTTATTTCTCCAAAGTTTCTGTTGTCATAGTTTATGGTCATTGATTCATACCGTTTATTCTGTGGGCTGCTTTGCCTCAGGGCTAATTTGATTAGGAATGCTGCTGTTTTACACCATTCAGGAAAATGTTACACTATAAAGGGTATTGGATTTGTCACAGAATGATATTGAAGGGAAGCCAGGGACAGGAATGCTAGTAACTTGCTGGCTTGGTTATTAGCACTGAGCCTTTTGGTATTTTTGTCTGCCATTTTTGTTGATATTGCTGTTTTCTGAAGAGAGAAGTTTGTGACCAATTTGAGGTTTGTTATGTGGCATGGGCAGAAACTAGTACCAGATAAAGAAGGTCATAGTAAGTTGATATAGAGCCTCTGCTTCCATAATATTGTGTTTCTGTCCTCTGAGGTTAGATTATCTGTTTGTGACAGAGAAAACATTTGTGTAAGGGAGAAAGATTGGAATGTACTTAAATGAAATGCTCACATTAACAACATCAGCTGTACTGTAGCTTATCTGATGTAGCTATTCAGCCTCTATCCATCTGACTGTGTGTATGTGTTCTGTTTTGTACAGGGAATCATCATCCAGGGACCTGCCAGAAACCACAGGAAAACATGGGGAGGGGTAAGTTTCTCTTCCCTTTTAAGTAATTTAGACTGTCTCCAGAGCTATTATAGTCAGGAAATGAAACTTCTAACTCATAGTATATTTGTGGATACCTAAATTGTATTTCTTGTTAATGTTAGAAAGTTTTTATCTGAAGCAGGGCTTTTCAGAGAAAGACCATCAACCACATTTGTTCACTGGATCTTTGATTTTCTTCTTTTGCAGAGACTCCCCAGTACAGGGAGAGATGAATCAAACTTAATACTATATATATAGACCTGCTCCAAACCCAGCTTCCTTATAACTCTTTATGTTTTCTGTTTCCTTGATAGTAATATAAAATAAAGAGTCTACTATGCAACCAATGACAGTAGTAAAAAAAATTATCTGTGAGCTCGATTTGCAATTTTTTAAAAAAGTTTTAAAGCCCAACATTAAGAACCATTAGATGAATTCCTTCTGTTTATTTTTGCCTTCTCGTAAGACTGTTTGTGGGCAGTGGACAACAGATAAATTTAAGTTCATTTCATTTTTAATATTAAGCAGCCACCACAGGGACTTCATAAACAGGGACTAATTAATGAAGATCATGTCAACCTAAAATAATCAAAAGGATCAGAATCTAATTTAAAGAGTTTATTCCAGTGCAAAAGTTGAGGACAGACTCACCTGGAAAGCACTGATTCTAAAGAATGGAAATCAGTGTTTCAAAGTGAGAAGTTTGGTGATCACTTGAATAGACAAAGTTTAGGATATTTTAACAGAATTTTAACATCTTTCTATGTAAGGCTCACTGCATAGTTACAATGACCTGATTGACCCAGGTGGTCCTTTTCTTTCACAAAAGGTATATTTAACATTCCGAAATGAAGATGTAATTGTCATGGGGTCCCTGTTAGGGGCACCATCTAGTCTGAATTAGGTACAGGATAATAAAGGAGTAATAGTAAAGAACAATGACTGAAATGGGGAGGACTGGCCTCTGGTTTTTGTTAGTCATTTATAAAACTATAGCAATGAGGAAGATTGTTAAACTATAACCTAAGAAGCAGAATTGCAAAATATGTTATGTGACTGAAATCACAGTCACATCTCTCCCAAGGCTTAAAGTGTTTTGGGGGTGTTCCAACAGCTTTTAAATTTTATTAATTTTTACAATCATAAAATCAGAATGCTATGAAGGATCTCAGAGGAAGATTTGGTGTGTGGTGTAGTATAGTACAGTGAGAATACTTCATACAGAAGGCCTGAATTCAAGTTCTACCTCTACTACCTTGATCAAATCCTAGAACCTCCCTAAACTTGTTTATCCCTGAGATGGGATTAATACATTCTGCACTTCTAGCCTCAGAAAGTTGTGGTTGACATAATGTGATAATATGTGTAAAAAGTGTTTTGAGAGCTCTAAAGTGTAATGGAATATGGCAGTGGTATCTGCCCATTACTGTCCTTACTGATTAACTATAACTTCATTGTTTTTTTAATGGGTAAAAATGAAGTCATTGACCAGATGCTTCTGTAGGCAGCAGAACTGGGACTTGGGTCATGCAAACAACAGAGTTCCTCCTTTTGTTGCACTGTGCTTGCCCCACCCTTGTATGGGCCCTGGTAGGAAGCTCCAAGGATTATGGATCAATCATGGAAAATATCTTCCTGAATCTTGTTCCTGTTTTCTCCAGAGCTTCCCTTGGAAATTGATTAGGCCTAGCTATTCTAGATCTTTCCAAGTTTTCACAAAAGATGCCAATCTCTGATGATTTAGAAATTACATAGCTAAATAAACTCTTTAAAAACTATTAGGAATTCTGGGACTAATCGGTGCCATATCCTGCCCAAAAATCAGCTGTCAATGGAAGCTTCCAGAGTAGTGATACAGCTCCAATGACTGGGGGAATACCAGGGTCCTTAGTCTCACGCCAATTTAGATCAAATGACACAGATGAAAGAGGAGTGGTTTTAAGAAGCTGAGAGTTTAATAGGCTAGAAGGAAGGAAGAAGCTCCCCTGTACAGAGACAGAGGGAGGGGGGCTCTAAGCTGAGAGAGGAAATTTTGAGTGTAGCAGAAAACAGTTATATGATGAGGCTGGAGGAGGCAGTGTCTGATTTGCATAGGGCTCAGGGGATTGCTTTGGCCAGGCATGTCATTCACATAGCCTGCTAGAAAACTGGCCCTCCCATCCTAGTCTTTTAACATGCAAATGTAGGACACCATGATGTTATACATAAGTGGTGAATGTGGGGGTGGCCATGTTGCCAGGAACATGTGAGGGCAAGGGGAAGAAGATGGTGGGAATCGCCATGTTTGGGTGGACCCAGTTTCTAATGGTCAACATTTGCATATCAAAGCTTGCCAGCCTGTCTCTAAGAGCGTGGGCTTTCCTACTAGACAAGTAACAACGTTTCTGGAACGTTTCTGGAAAGAAAAACTTCCCAAGGACCCCCTTTCCTCTCTATCTGCCTAAAATAATTTCTCAGTAACTCCTTAACATTAGCATATCATGTTTGGTCCTCACCCAATTCCAAAAGCTTCAAGTGGATTTGGAGAATGTTCTAGTTGCTGGATACTGCCATAGCAATATGGAGGAGAGAGCTGCACTGAGACAAGGAAACCCATTCTTTCTTATTTCCTCTGTTCATTTTTAGACTGCTTATCAGGTCACTAGCAGAGGGACTATTTGGTGCTTAGTTTAGAAGATGTCTCAGCAACTTTTTGTTCAAATGGTCAGGCAATTAATATATAGTTGATCTTTTAACAATATTGGAGCTAAGGGTGCTGACTCTGTTCCATAATCAAAAATCCATGTATATTTTTTTTGATGCCCCCAAAACTTAACCACTAATAGCCTACTGTTGACTGAAGGCCTTACCAATAACAAACAATTAACACATGCTTTATATACTATGTGTATTATACACAGTATTCTTATAATAAAATAAGCTAGAGAATAGAAAATATTAAGAAAATCATAAGGAAGAGAAAATACATTTACCATTTATTAAATAGAAGTAGATCATCATAAAGGCTTCATTTTTGTCATCTTCATGTTGAGTCAGTGGAGGAAGAAGAGGAATTGGTCTTGCTGTCTTAGGAGTGGCAGAGACTACAGAAAATTTGTATATGAATTAACCTGTGCCATTCAAATATGTGTTGTTCAAGAGTCAACTGTAGTTCTTGCTAAAGAACAGGGCATGGTAATGTAATCTGCAAAGACAGGCATGTTTCCAAGCTGGTGATGAGATAAGAGAAGTGCTTTAAAGAATGCTGCTTTTATAAATACAGAAGCTTGTGATAGCATTTCCACTGTGTTGACCACTTTGAAAGCATTTGTAATATCCTGAATCTCAAAGAGACTCTATCATTTACTCTCTAAGCTTTGCTTAGTTTGCCTGATTACATTTGTTAATTGCTGACACTGTTATTGGGGAGAAAAAGATGCTACTGTATGCTCATTTTTCTCTTTTCTGGCACTGTACAATGAAATTTTTCCTGCATTTGGCAAAGATTCTCACAAATGTAGCTCAGTGTATCATACAAAGGGACACAGAGGAAAATATTACAAAGATATGGCACTAGCCTCATTACATAAATTAAGGATGCATGAAAACAAAAAACACAGTTGGATAACTGTACAGTTTAGGGGAAAAATTGAAACTGGGGTGAATTTCTATTAGCATTCTTTGATTTTAGATGAAGAAATATGTACATTTCTATTAGCATCCTTTGATATTAGATGAAATATTTGTAAATATATGTTAAAAGAATCATTTGTTTATGTGACATGAAGGATTATAAACAAAATTTAAATCTTAAGGGGAGGAGGATGAGAACAGACTTGTGTATTTAATTTCTTATTAGTCTACTCCATCAGTGTCCGTCATATGTGGCATTGAAATCCCAATCAGTATGTATGAATTCTTAAACAAGGCTTAGTATTTGAGACTCTTAAGAATCTATAATTATTCAGATATTAACACATTTCTGTAGAGCTCTTGATAAGTCACAGATATTTCCTCTACATTATCTTGAGTTGTAAGATAACCCTATGATGTACATAGGTATTATCCTCATTTTATGTATTATAAAACTGAGGCTCATAAGAAAAAGTCTTATCTGTAATCCACAGACTATGAATGGAGAGCCAAAATGCAAGTCTAGGTCTTCTTATGTCACATCTAGTTTTTTTTTCTTCCAAGAAACCATGTTCTGAATGTCCTACTCATCAAAAGTATATTAGTCAATTAAAAACTTAGGAGCTATCTGTTTCTGTGAGAGGTATAGAAGAGATTATTTTTTAAGATCTGTGTTTGGTTTTCTGTTCTTGTGTTGGGTTGCTGAGAATGATGGTTTCCAGATTCATCCATGGCCCTATGAAGGACACGAACTCATCGTTTTTTTATGGCTGCATAGTATTCCATGGTGTATATGTGCCACATTTTCTTTATCCATTCTATCGTTGATGGACATTTGGGTTGGTTCCAGCTCTTTGCTATTGTAAACAGTGCTGCAATAAACGTACGTGTGCATGTGTCTTTATAATAGAACAATTTATAATTCTTTGGGTATATACACAGTAATGGGATTGCTGGGTCAAATGGTATTTCTATTTCTAGGTCCTTTAGGAATCACCACACTGTCTTCCACAGTGGTTGCACTAAATTTGCACTCCCTCCAACAGTGTAAAAGTGTTCCTAGTTCTCCACATCCTCTCCAGTCTCTGATGTCTCCAGATTTTTTAATGATTGCCATTCTAACTGGTGTGAGATGGTATCTCAATGTGGTTTTGATTTGCCTTTCTCTAATGACCAGCGATGATGAGCATTTTTTCATATGTTTGTTGGCCTAATGGATGCCTTCTTTTGAAAAGTGTCTGTTCACATCCTTTGCCCACTTTTGAATGGGTTTGTTTGTTTTGTTCTTGTAAATCTGCTTTAGTTCTTTGTAGATTCTAGATATTAGCCTTTTGTCAGATGGGTAGATTGCAAAAATTTTTGGTTGCTGGTTCTCTCTAATGATTGTTTCATTTGCTGTACAGAAGCTCTTAAATTTAATTAGATCCCATTTGTCTATTTTGGCTTTTGTTGCCATGGCTTTTGGTGTTTTAGCCATGAAGTCCTTGCCTATGCCTATGTCCTGAATGGTTTTGCTTAGGTTTTCTTCTAGGGTTTTTATGGTGTTAGGTCTTATGTTTAGGTGTTTAATCCATCTGGTGTTAATTTTAGTGCAAGGTGTCAGGAAGGCGTCCAGTTTCTGCTTTCTGCACATTGCTAGACAGTTTTCCCAACCCTATTTATTAAACAGGGATTCTTTTTCCCATTGATTGTTTTTCTCAGGTTCGTCAAAGATCAGATGATTGTAGATGTGTGATGTTGCCTCTGAGGCCTCTGTTCTGTTCCATTGTTCTATATCTCTGTTTTGGTACCAGTACCATGCTGTTTTGATTACTGTAACCTTGTAGTATAATTTGAAGTCAGGTAGTATGATGCCTCCAGCTTTGTTCTTTCTGCTTAGGATTGTTTTGGCTATGCAGGCTTTCTTTTGGTTCCATATGAAGTTTGAAATGGTTTTTTCCAGTTCTGTGAAGAAGGTCATTGGTAGCTTGATGGGGATAGTCTTGAATCTATAAATTTCTTTGGGCAATATGGCCATTTTCACAATGTTGATTCTTCCCAACCATAAGCATGGAATGTTTTTCCATCTGTTTGTGTCAACTCTTATTTCCTTGAGCAGTGGTTTGTAGTTCTCCTTGAAGAGATCCTTTATATCCTTTGTTAGTTGTATTCCTAGGTATTTCATTCCCTTTGTAGCAATTGTGAATGGCAGTTCATTCTTGACTTGGCTCTCTTTAAGTCTGTTATTGGTATATAGGAATGCTTGTGATTTCTGTACATTGATTTTGCATCCTGAGACTTTGCTGAAGTTGCTTATCAGTTTCAGGAGGTTTTGGGCTGAGACGATGGGGTCTTCTAAATATACAATCATGTCTTCTGCAAATAGAGACAATGGCTTCCTCTTTTCGTAATTGAATGCCGTTTCTTTCTTTTTCTTACCTGATTTCTCTGGCTAGAACTTCCAATACTATATTGAATAGGAGTGGTGAGAGAGGGCATCCTTGCCTTGTGCCAGATTTCAAAGGGAATGCTTCCAGTTTTTGCCCATTCAGAATGATATTGGCTGTGTATTTGTTGTAAATAGCTTTTATTATTTTGTGATATGTTCCATCAATACCTAGTTTTTGAGAGTTTTTAGCACAAAGGGCTGTTGAATATTGTCAAGTTTTGTGGAATTTTGTTTGAAGGCCTTCTCTGCATCTATTGCGATAATCATGTGGTTTTTGTCTTTGGTTCTGTTTATGTGATGGATTACGTTTATAGACTTGCAAATGTTGAACCAGCCTTGCATCCTCAGGATGAAGCCTACTTGATTGTGATGATTAAGCTTTTTGATGTGCTGTTGCCTTCTGTTTGCCAGTATTTTATTGAAGATTTTTCTGTCAATGTTCATCACGGATATTGGCCTGAAGTTTTCTTTTTTAGTTGCGTCTCTGCCCGATTTTGGTATTAGGATGATATTGGTCTCATAAAATGAGTTGGGGAGGATTCCTTCTTTTTGTATTGTTTGGAATAGTTTCAGAAGGAATGGTACCAGCTCCTCTTTGTACTTCTGGTAGAATTCAGCTGTAAACCTGTCTGGACCTGGGCTTTTTTCAGTTGGTAAGCTATTAATTGCTGCGTCGACTTCAGCCCTTGTTATTGGTCTATTCAGGGTTTCAACTTCTTCCTGGTTTAGTTTTGGGAGAGTGCAAGTGTCCAGGAATTTATCCATTTCTTCCAGATTTACTGGTTTGTCTACATAGAGTTGTTTGTATTAATCTCTGATGATAGTTTGTATTTCTGTGGAATCGGTGGTGATGTCCCCTTTATCATTTTTTATTGCATCTATTTGATTATTCTCACTTTTCTTTTTTATTAGTCTGGCTAGCGGTCTATTTTGTTCTTTTCAAAACATCAGCTCCTGGTTTTGTTGATTTTTTTGAACGTTTTTTGTGTCTCTATCTCCTTCAGTTCTGCTCTGATCTTCATTATTTCTTGTCTTCTGCTAGCTTTTGAGTTTTTTAAATGTTGTTCCTCTTAACTCTTTAAATTTTGATGACAGGGTGTTGATTTTAGATCTTTCCTTGCTCCTCATGTGCGCATTTATTGCATGAATTTCTCTCTAGACACTGCTTTAAATGTGTCCCAGATATTCTGGTATGTTGTGCCTTTGTTCTTGTTGGTTTCGAAGAACATCTTTATTTCTGCCCTCATTTTATTGTTTATCCTGTCGACATTCAGGAGCCAGTTGTTCATTTTCCATGAAGTTGTGCAGTTTTGAGTTAGTTTCTTAATCCTGAGTTCTAATTTGATTGCACTGTGGTCTGAGAGACTGTTACGATTTCTGTTCTTTTGCATTTGCTGAGGAGTGATTTTCTTCCAGTTATGTGGTCGATTTTAGAGTAAGTGCGATGTGGTCCTGAAAAGAATGTATATTCTGTGGATTTGGGGTTGAGAGTTCTGTAAATGTCTATTAAGTTCACTTGGTCCAGAGCTGTGTTCAAGTCCTGGATTTCCTAGATTTTCTGTCTTATTGATCTGTCTAATATTGACAGTGGAGTGTTTAAGTCTCCTACTATTATTGTGCAGGAATCTAAGTCTTTGTAGTCTAAGTCCTTGTTAAGGACTTGCTTTGTGTATCTGGGTGCTCCTGTATTGGGTGCATATATATTTAGAATAGTTAGGTCTTCTTGTTGTATTGATCCTTTTACCATTATGTAATGCCCTTCTTTGTCTCTTTTGATTTTTGTTGGTTTAAAGTCCATTTTATCAAAGACTAGGATTGCCACCTCTGCTTTGTTTTGCTCTTCATTTGCTTGGTAAATCTTCTTCCATCCCTTTATTTTGAGTCTGTGTGTGTCTTTGCACATGAGACAGGTCTCCTGAATACAGCACATTGATGCTTCTTGGCTTTTTATCCAATTTGCCAGTCTGTGTCTTTTGATTGGGGCATTTAGTCTGTTTACATTTAATGTTAATATTGTTATGTGTGAATTTGTTCCTGCCATTTTATTACTGGTTGGCTGTTTTGCCCTTTGGTTGGCATAATTTTTTCATTGCGTAATTGGTCTTTACCATTTGGGTCTTTTTTGCAGTGGCTAGTACTGGTTTTTCCTTTCTGTGTTTAGTGCTTCCTTCAGGAGCTCTTGTAGGGCAGGTCTGGTAGTGACAAAATCTCTCAGCAATTGCTTGTCCATAAAGGATTTCATTTCTCCATTACTTATGAAGCTTCTTAGTTTGGCTAGATATGAAATTCTGTGTTGAAAGTTCTTTTCTTTAAACATGTTGAATATTGGCTCCTACTCTCTTCTGGCTTATAGGGTTTCTGCTGACAGATTTGCTGTGAGTCTGATATGCTTCCCTTTGTGGGTGACCCGACCTTTCTCTCTGGCTGTCCTTAGCATTTTTTCCTTCGTTTCAACCCTGGTGAATCTGACGATTATGTGCCTTGGCGTTGCTCTTCTAGAGGAGTATCATTGTGGAGTTCTCTGTATTTCCTGTATTTGAATGTTGGCCTGCCTTGCTAGGTTGGGGAAGTTCTCCTGGATAATATCCTGAAGAGTGTTTTCCAGCTTGGATTCATTCTCTCTGTCATCTTCCAGTACACCGATCAAGCATAGATTAGGTCTTTTCACATAATCCCCTATTTCTTGAAAGCTTTGTTCATTTCTTTTCACTCTTTGTTCTCGTTTCTTGCTTCTCATTTTATTTCATTGAATTGATCTTCAATCTCTGATATCCTTTCTTCTGCTTGATGTACTTGGCTATTGAAACTTGCGTATGCTTCACGAAGTTCTTGTGCTGTGTTTTCAGCTCCTTGAAACTTGTGTATGCCTTACAAAGTTCCTTGCTGTGTTTTTCAGCTCCATCAAGTTGTTTATGTTTTTCTCTCAGCTGGTCATTCTAATTAGCATTTTATCTAACCTTTTTTCAAGGTTTTTAGTTTCTTTGCTTTGGGATAGAACATGTTCCTTTAACTCAGAGAAGTTTGTTATTATCCACCTTCTGAAGTCTGCTTCTGTCAGTTCATCAAATTCATTCTCTGTCCACCTTTGTTCCCGTGCTGGTGAGGAGTTGTGATCTCGTGGTGGGGGAGGGGCATTGTGGTTTTTGATGGTTTCATTCTTCTTGTGCTGATTTCTTCCCATCTTGCTGGATTTATATAGTTTTGATCTCAGGTAGCTGCTTGGGGAGTTGGCCTTCCCTTTGTCTGCCTGCAGATGCACTGCTGGGCTGCCACAGATTCAGTGGAGCTGCTGCGTCTTTTATTTACTCAGAAAAATTAGGCCGGCTTCTGCAATGGTGGCTGCCCTTCCACCTGCCAGGCTTGATCATTCCTAGTCGCTCTCTAACTAATGTTCTGGGTGCGAAACTCTAGAGTGAGAGTTTTTTAGCCTGCTAGGCTTTGTGCACGGGGGAATCTGTCCTGCCGTATGGGCTGTTCCCCTGCTTTCAGTTCCCCTTCTTTCTGCAGGGTGGGTAACTCTGTCCAGCCAGCTTTCTGGCTTTCGCATCAGGCAGTGCTTCTGCCTAGATCTATGCTGACAGCCCCAGCACTGGCTGAAGTTGCTGTTCTGCCCTGTTCAGGCAGTTCGCTGAGGCTTTTCAGCCCAGTAAAGATCTCCTGTTCTGTGGGTTGTAGAGGCCTTGGGTGGAGCGTTGTATCCGAACCAAAGTCCCAGATGGGGAGATCCCTTGGTCCTCCAGACAGTTGTATGCACCTCCTGGGTAGGGCAGTGTCCCACCTTGCCTCAACTTGCCCTATTTGGTTTATACCCACTGTCCAACCAGACCCACAAAATGAACCTGCTACCTTGTTTGGAATTGTGGAGGTCACTTGGCTTTTGTGTCTCTCTCACTGGGATCTGCCTCTTATTCTGCCATCTTGTGATGCCCCCAATTTTTAAATTTAATTTTAATTTGTTTGAGATGAGGTCTCTCTGTGTTGCCCAAGGTGGTCTCAAACTCCTGCACTCAAGCACTCCTCCCACCTCAGCCTTCCAGAGTGCTGGGAATATAGGCATGAGCCACTGCACCCAGCCAAAAAATATGTTTTAAGAAATATATTTGTATACATTGAATGTACCCTAAGTGGACAGTGTTGTTAAAGCTTACAGTAGTGTACAGTAACGTCTTAGGCCTTCACATTCACTCACCACTCACTCACTGACTCACCCAGGACAACTTTCAGTCCTGTAAGTTCCATTTATTTTAAGTGCCCTGCAAACTCTATTTAGGGTAAATGTCCTATATAGTATCATTTTTTATCTTTTTTAAAAATTATACTTTAAGTTCTGGGGCATATGTGCAGAACATGTAGGTTTGTTACATAGGTATACATGTGCCATGGTGTTTTGCTGCACCCATCAACCCATTATCTACATTAGATATTTCTCCTAATGCTTTTCCTCCCCTAGATGTCCACCCCTCAACAGACCCCATGATGTTCCCCTCCTTGTGTCCATTAGTTCTTTGTTCAACTCATTTTTTATCTTTTATATCATATTTTTTCCTGTACCTTTTCAATGTTTACATACACAAATACTTACCATTGTTATAATTTCCTATAGTATTCAGTATAGTAACAAGCTGAACAGATTTGTAGCCTAGGAGCAATAGGCTATATCATATAGCCTAGGTGACTAGTAGGCTATGCCACCTAGGTTTGTGAAAGTACACTCCATACAATGATGAAATGGCCAAACAACATATTTCTCAGAATAGATCCACATTGTTAAGTGATACATTACTGTTTATACTAAATATATATTAAGGGCTTCAAAAAGTCGTTCAGTGAAAGATTTCTAATTTGTTAACTCTAGCATTCCGTGAATACTTCCCGCAGAATGTTTCCAAGGAACTCTCATTAGGGTAGTCATTCTCAAACTGTGGTAATGGGAGCCAGCAGCAGCAGCAGCAGCAGCAGCATTTCCAGGGAACTGATTAGAAATGCAATTTTATGGCCTACCTCAGATCTATGGCATCAGAAACTGGGATGGGGCCCAGCAGTCTGTGTGATAGTAAGTCCTTCAGGGATTCTGATGTGGCTCAAAGGCAAGAAGCATCGTTAGAAAATTTTACTATTATTCTCCAACTTAACAGTTACTTTTTGCTTTCTTTCATTAGACTTTCCACAATTTGTATTTTTAACAGTTTCTTCTAATGATATTCTATGAATCTGTGAATTCATATTCTATAATCATATTCTCTGAATTTTATTCCTTCTGTACCTCATAAAAGGTCATAAAGGGAAAAGGTTTTCATTTCCTTCAAAATGTTTTTCAGAAAATACAGACTTTTTTAGCATCTTGAAAGATCTGTAATCAGCCTTTTCTCATGTCAGAATTCTGTAAGATTAGGAAGTGTTTAATCTCTTTGCATTAACAGAGATTAAATTCTGGTGGCATTATATTTGTCTCTCCAAACAAGCAACATTCTTTTAGAAAAATGTAATTGAAATTGAACTTAAAATGTATTTGTATTTAAAAATAAAAAGAATCTTATTTATTTTATTTTCATTTTTAATATTTTATTAAAAATAAAAATCTTATTTTACATGGTTTCATAAATGCATTTTGAAAGTTTATATGAAATGACTCTGTAAAACATACAGAAGAGTTTTCTTTTTCTGAAGGACAGTGAAATGGGGTTGAACATGTTAAAGCATCACACTATATTTAACTCAAGTACATTTAGAACAAAATTACAATTAGGATTTTCTTAGAATGAATCATGGCCAAATTTAACTTCTCAATATTTTTTTGTCACCTACTCTTTTCATACAAGTAAGAGCTCTCTGGGTTTATATTAGTAGGTCAACTGAAGTTTTATTTATTTTTAGGTAGAGGGACAAAGACTGATAATCTAGAGACTGGATTTTGATTTGGCTGCTGTTGTCCGTCAGCAGAATGCCTTGGGGTATCTACTTACAGTAATGAGTAGAAGTAGTGCTATCATTATTACTATATTTAAACACCCATGGTTTGCAGGAATGTGCTAAAGTCTGAATATAACACAGTTAATATGTCACTGTCCCTGCCCAGGGCAACTGCTATTGAAAGGACATACTCACATGATAAGGAAGATAGCAGATACAATGGTTTGGAGTTAAGTATTACTTCACTGCTGACTCATGGAAAGGTTTAGGATGTTTTCTTCAGCGCATCTAGCATTTTTCATCTGGTTTATCAACTTCTCACATAGGTTTTTAATTACATTTTTATACTTATTATTACATTTCTTTTTAGTTTTCCTCACGGGAGAAAAAGCCAATTCCGTGTTAAAACGCTACCGAAGAGCTAATGGATTTTTTGAAGAAATAAGACAGGGCAACATTGAGCGTGAGTGCAAAGAAGAACTCTGTACATTTGAAGAAGCAAGAGAAGCTTTTGAAAATAATGAAAAAACTGTAAGTATGTCGGTACATTTTTTAAAAAATTGCACAGTTTTGCCTGTCTTTTTCATGTATATTTGTAATCTGCATCCCTGAATTATGTACATTGCTAGGAATTAAAATTCCTTTGTTGGGAATTCTGAAAGTGGCATCTAGCTAGTAACATTCTGTGGGTTGGAGAGCTAGGTTCATTTCCCTTTCTACTGGACTGTCTTTGAGAGCCCCGTTTCTATAGGACTCTGCTGAGCTAGGATTTATCATCTTGGCAAGTTGGAAGGATTTGATTTGCACAAAGCTTTGTACTAGAGGGTTATAGATAATATCACTTTGATGATGATAGTGTTTTAAAAGGTTTTACTTCTCATACAAAAGAAAAGACATCCAGACATCCCTTCCTACTGCGTGAGAATATACTCCTCTTTACTTCTCTTTACTCTAGACTACATGCTATGCAAGGAGAGCAGGGATGGGAAAGCACAAGGCAGGGGTGAAAATTCTGTGGAACTGCTCCACAGCTGGAAATTATGTTACCAGAGGTAGCCATTTATGAAGATCCATTCCTAGGCAGCAGGAAAATAACCCTAGATGCTAAACAAGTAGTGTCACTTATGCTAAAATGATACCAAATATACCTGAAGAGCAGCAGATGTAAAAGTTTTAAAGAAAGAGGTAAGAGGAAGAAGCCAAGTCTTAGTCAAATCACAGGCTTAGAAGCAGGGAAAAGAATATATCATCCATGATACCATGATGCAATCACAAAGTAGTGTTGGCCTTTTATTTTCTTTCCAGCTTTTTTCTTTTGCATCTGTTTAGTCCTTGTTGGTTTTATTTTATACATGTTACTTTTAAAAAATAATATGTATTTATTATAGAGAAATTTTAAAATGCAGTAACATAAATCACTTGAATTTTTAGCACCATCAGTTTTATAATTTTGGGTGTATATCACTCTGGCCTATTTTTACTACATAGATGCTTTATAAATAAGAAAAATAGAATCATATTAGAAATAGTGTTTTGTACCATAAAGTTTTTAATTAAAACTGCCTGAAGTTAGTATAAACTATAAACAAAACTTGGTTTTTGATACTGTGTTTTATCAAAGAATAGAATTTTTAATATTCTAGGTTTTCATTAGGGTAATGGCTTTTTACCCAACTTTATCATTCTCCTTTAAAGAAATGGTAATAACTTGTTTGGAATTTATTTTCTAAAAGTACTTTATACAAGTGAATAACATTCTTTTATTATAAAAAACCCACTTTATTGAGTTACGTTTGACATATAAAAAGCTGCACTTAATATATACTTTGCTGAGTTTGGGGATAGGTATACACTTATGAAACAATGATCACCATCAAGGCTATAAACATATCCATCACCTCCCAGAGTTTCCTCTCACTCCCTTTATTATTCTTGTAGTTATATTTTGTGAGTATGGTAAGAATGCTTAAGATATGATGTACCTTCTTAGCAAACTTTAAGTATATGATACAACATTGTTAGCTGTAGGCACTATGCTGTATAGCAGATCTCAAGTATTCATTTATCTTGCATAACTGAAACTTTATACTCTTTGCTACTTCTAATTTCTCTTTCCACAAGCCCCTGGCAACCACCATTGTCCTCTTTGCTTCTATTAGGTCACCTTTTTTAGATTCTACATATATGTGACATCCTGTGGTATTTGTGTTTCTATGCCTGGCTTACTTCACTTAATCTAATGTCCTTCAGGTTTGTTCATGTTGTCACAAATGACAGGATTTCCTTTTTTATAAGGCTGAATAATATTTCATTGTGTGTTATATTCATCCATTTTCATGCTGCTGATAAAGACATACCTAAGACTGGGAAGAAAAAGAGGTTTAATTGAACTTACAGTTCCACATGGCTGGGGAGGTCTCAGAATCATGGCGGGAGGTAAAAGGCACTTCTTACATGGTGGTGGCAAGAGAAAATGAGGAAGAAACAAAAGTGGAAACCCTTGATAAATCCATTAGATCTCATGAGATTTATTCACTATTATGAGAATAGCATGCGAAAGACTGGCCCCATGATTCAATTATCTCCCCTAGGCCCCTCCTACAACACGTGGGAATTCTGGGAGATACAGTTCAAGTTGAGATTTGGATGGGAACACAGCCAAAGTATATCATTCTGCCAAATCTCATGTCCTCACATTTCAAAACCAATCATGCCTTCCCAACAGTCCCCTAAAGTCTTAACTCATTTCAGTATTAACCCAAAAGTCCACAGTCTAAAGTCAAGGCAAGTCCCTTCCACCTATGAGCCTATAAAATCAAAAGCAAGGTAGGTACTTCCTAGATATAAAGGGGGTACAGGTATTGGGTAAATACAGCCCTTCCAAATGGGAGAAATTGGCCAAAACATATGGTATACAGGCCCCTTGCAAGTCTGAAATCCAGCAGGGCAGTCAAATCTTAAAACTCCAAAATGATCTCCTTTGACTCCATGTCTCATGTCCAGGTCACACCAATACAAGAGGTGGGTTCCCATGGTCTTGTGCAGCTCTGTCCTTGTGGCTCTGCAGGGTAAAACCTCCCTCCTGGCTGCTTTTACAGGCTGGCATTGAGCACCAGTGGCTTCTCCAGGCATACCATGCAAACTGTCAGTGGATCTACTATTCTGGGGTCTGGAGGATGGTGGCTGTCTTCTCACAGCTTCACTAGGTGGTGCCCCAGTGGGGACTCTGTGTGGGGGGTTTGGACCCCACATTTCTCTTCTGCACTGCCCTATCAGAGAGATTCTCCATGAGAGCTCCACCCCTAGAGCAAACTTCTTCCTGGACATCTGGGTGTTTCCATACATCCTCTAAAATCTAGGTGGAGGTTCCCAAACCTCAGTTCTTGACTTCTGTGCACCTGTAGGCTCAACACCACATAGAAATTGCCAAGGTTTGGGGCTTGTACCTTCTGAAACCATGGGCCGAGCTGTAACTTGGCCCCTTTTAGCAATGGCTGGAGGGGCTGGTACACAGGGCACCAAGTCCCAAGGCTGCACACACCTAGGCCCAGTCCATGAAATTATTTCTGCCCCTGGGCTTCCAGGTCTGTGGTGGGAGTGGGTAAGGGCTGCCATGAAAACCCAAGACATGCCCTGGATATGTTTTCCTCATTGTATTGGGGATTAACATTCAGCTCCTTGTTACTTATGCAAATTTCTGAAGCCAGCTTGAATTTCTCCTCAGAAAATGGGTTTTTCTTTTTTACTATATTATCAGGCTGCAAATTTTCCAAACTTATGCTCTGTTTTCCTTTTAAAATGGAATGCTTTTAACAGAACCCAAATCACCTTTTGGATGTTTTGCTGCTTAGAAATTTCTTCTGCCAGATACCCTAAATCATCTCTCTCAAGTTCATATTTCACAAATCTCTAGGGCAGGGGCAAAATGCTGCTAATCACTTTGCTAAAACATAGCAAAAGTCACCTTTGCTTTAGTTCCCAACAGGTTCCTCCTCTTCATCTGAGACCACCTCAACCTGGACCTTATTGTTTATATCACTATGGATATTTCTGTCAAAGCCATTCAACAAGTCTCTAGGAAGTTCCAAACTTTCCCACACTTTTCTGTCTTCTGAGACCTCTGAAGAATTCCAGCCTTTGCCTGTTCCCCAGTTCCCAAGTTGCTTCCACATTTTGGGGTATCTTTTTAGCAGTTTCCCACTCTACTGGTACCAAGTTACTGTGTTAGTCCATTTTCATGCTGCTGATAAAGACATACCTGAGACTGAGAAGAAAAAAAGGTTTAATTGGACCTACAGTTCCACATGGCTGGTGAGGCCTTAGAATCATGACAGGAGGCAAAAGGCACTTCTTACATGGTGGTGGCAAGATAAAATGAAGAAGAAGCAAAAGCAAAAACCCCTGATAAACCCATCAGATCTTGTGAGATTTATTCACTATCATGAAAATAGCACAGGGAAGACTGCCCCATGATTCAATGAACTCCCCTGGGCTCCTCCCATAACATGGGAATTCTGGGAGATACAATTCAAGATTCAGGTGTGGTCGCAGCCAAACTATATCATGTATATATATCACATTTTCTTTATGCAGTGATCTGTCAGTGGACATTTGGTTACTTTTAGTTAGGAGTAATATTTAGAAACCAAGATATAGGAGCTAGAATATGCTCATTGCTACCAGAATTTCATTAATTCTGGACCTTTCAGCAAAAGAGGTAGGAAAAAAAAAATCACACATACCTGGCCGGGCGTGGTGGCTCACGCCTATAATCCCAGTACTTTGAGAGGCCGAGGTGGGTGGATCACAAGGTCAAGAGATCGAGACCATCCTGGTCAGCAAGGTGAAACCCCGTCTCTACTAAAAATACAAAAAAATTAGCTGGGCATGGTGGTGTGTGCCTGTAGTCCCAGCTACTCGGGAGGCTGAGGCAGGAGAATTGCTTGAACCCAGGAGGCAGAGGTTGCAGTGAGCCGAGATCGTGCCATTGCACTCCAGTCTGGGTAACAACAGCAAAACTCCATCTCAAAAAACAAAAAAGTCACACATACCTATACATGCATATAAATCCTATATATGTAGACATATATGTCTCTAGATATGTAAACATATAGACATGTGTACATGTATACATATATGAAAAATAACTAATTCATTCTGCTGTTCTTCAGTTCCAATCCAACCCCTCAGGGCTCTTCCAGCCATTCTGTATTTGTAGATGTTCTTCCACAGTGAGAATTCCAGCACCCAATAACATCAATATATTATTAATAACTCATTTGCTTAGTTGTATAATACACACACAATGGTTTCATAATTGTAGTATCTATACTGTAATGGGGAAAGGGAAAACATATTCATGCATGCATGCATGCATACATGCATTTTTTTAACTTCTCATTTGAAATTAATTATAGATTCACAGAAGATTGCAAAGATAATACAATGAGGTTCCATGTAGCCTTTACTCAATTTCCCCCAATGGTTATATCATATGTAACTGTAAGATCAAAACTAGGAAACTGAGATTGGTACAATCTGTATGTATAGTTCTGAGTCATTTTATCACTTGTATAGATTTGTGTAACCATCACTGCAATCAAGTAGTAGACCTATTCTATTACCACAAAGTTTTTCCTCATACTACCATTTAATAGTCACACCCACCATCTTCTAAAACCATCCCTAACCCCTAGCAATCACTAATCTGTTTCCATCTCTATAATTCTGCCATTGCAAGAATGTTATATAAATGCAATAATATAATATAGAACTTTTTGATATTGGCTTTTAGAGTCAGCATAATGCTCTTGAGATTAATCCAAGTAGCATATATCAATAATACATTCATTTTGTTTCTGATTAGTATTCCATGGTATGGCTATACCATGGTTTGTTGAAACATGTGCTTATTGAGAGACGTGTGTTGTTTCTAGTTCTTGGCTTTTACAAATGAAGCTGTTATGAATATTGCATAGGTTTTTATTATTGACATAAATTTTCATTTCTTTTGGGTAAGTCCCTAGTAGTACAGTTCTTGAGTTGTATGATAGGTATATGTGTATTTTTTTAAGACACTGACAAATGAATTTGTCATTGTTTAAATTACCATCTTACATTCCCACCAACAGTATTTGAGAGATTCAGTTTCTTTTTTTCAAAATTTATTTCTTTTACTTTAGGTGCATACTATATCTGGCATTTCTCCCCATGTTATCCCTCCCCATCCTCCTCTCCCTCCCCACCACCCACTGTCTCTCCCCTACCCCCCAACCACCCCCAGTGTGTGATGTTCCTTTCCCTGAGTCCATGTGTTCTTGTTGTTCAACACCCACCTATGAGTGAAAACATACTGTGTTTGGTTTTCTGCTCTTGTGTCGGTTTTCTGAGAATGATGGTTTCCAGATTCATCCAAGTCCCTACAATGGACACAAACTCATCGTTTTTTATGGCTGCATAGTATTCCATGGTGTATATGTACCACATTTTCTTTGTCCAGTCTATCATTAATGGGCATTTGGGTTGGTTCCAGGTCTTTGCTATTGTACACAAGGCTGCAATGAACATACATGTGCATGTGTCTTTATAGTAGAACAATTTATAGTTCTTTGGATATATACCCAGTAATGGGATTGCTGGGTCAAATGGAATTTCTATTTCTAGATCCTTGAGAAATTGCCACACCGTCTTCCACAATGGTTGAACTAATTCAGTTTCTTTACATACTCATGAGCACTTGGTATTGTTACTATGTTTTATTTTTAGCCATTCTGTTAGGTGTGTAGTGATAACTTCTTGTGATTTTAATTTGCATTTCCTTCATGGCTCATGATATTGAACATCTTTTTATGTGCCTATTTTCTATTTATGTTTCTTCTTTTGTGAAATCTCTCTTCATGTCATTGGCTTACTTTCTGATTGGATGTTTTGTTTTATTTTACTATTGAGCTTTGAGAGTTCTTTTTTGTCCTAGGTTTGGATCTGTTTTCAGGTATATGGTTTGTAGGCTATTGAATTATATATTCTACTACTCTTGTATTGCTTAAGTTTTATCATTGATTCTCAGGGTGAACAATGTTTTGTTGTTGTTGTTGTTGTTTGTTTTTGGAGACAGATTCTCATCCTGTCATCTGGGCTGGAGTGAAGTGGTGCAATCTCAGCTCACTGCAACCTCTGCCTCCCAGGTTCAAGCGATTCTTGTGCCTCAGCCCCCCGAGTAACTTGGACTAGAGGCACATGCCATCATGCCCAGCTATTTATTATTATTATTATTTTTAGTAGAGATGGGATCTCACCATGTTGCCTAGGCTGGTCTTGAAATCCTGAGCTCAAGCAATCCACCCACCTCAGCCTCCCAAAATGCTAGGATTACAGGCGTGAGCCACTGTACCTTGCCATCAGGGTGAACAATGTTTTTACTGCCTACCTCTCTGGTCTTTTATCCATCTCAGTGCTTCTATATATCCTTTCCCACTCACAGAGACAGGGTGTTGCATGTCAGCAATCTTTGAACTAAGTAGAAGAAATTCCCTCAATTGTGAGAGAACTGCTTGAGCAATTTTCTGTACTTCCAGCATCACCTTTTCCTTCCTATAGAATCATTCTCATCTCATTAGCCTATACGCCTCAAAAATTAAAAAAAAAAACTCTCTTAACACATCCCCATCCAACAACCACTTCATTACTTGAAACTCTTGTGTGTTCTGCCTACACTTACTCCCCTGATGAACTTTCCTTTTCTCATCCTTCAAATAATAATAACTTCCAAATTTATATTTGTAGTTCATGGAGGGCTACCCAGAACTACAGATTTGTATGGCTAACTGCCTGCTCAACATGTTATCTTAGAATCAAATATGGTTCTCAAACTAAACAGACAAATTTGTACCCCTTCTTCCAAATATTTATGCTTACTACAGCCTCTCTGATCTCAATAAGTAGTAACTCCATTCATCATGTTTGCTGATCTCCAAAGCTTTTTGCCATCTCTGACTCCTCTCTTTTTCATATCCCACACCCCTATCTGCAATGGTTGGTTCTAATATTAAAATATACTCAGAATCTAGCCACTTTTCTACTTATTACCACTTTACATCTAAGCCACCACCACCTTCTCATCAGTATGATTTTTTTGGCCCCTGCCCCATAGTTATTTCTCAAAACAGCAGGTTAGAGTGATCCTTTAAAGTTGCTTACTTGCAAGGGCTTCCCATCTCCCTCAGTGAAGGCCAAAGTGCTCAGAATCACCCACAAGATACTACACAATCAGTCCTCATGTATCTCTGCCCCATACCTTCACTCCATATATAGTTATTTCTTTACCATATCTCCTATGACACTCCACCCCTTATTCACTTTGCTGTGGCTTTCTTGTGCCTCCTCACACACACAAACAGCACATGTCCTGCCTCATGGCTTTGGCACTTGCTCTCTCCTCTTCTAGATGGATATGTCTGAGTTCCTTCACTACTCTCAAGTCTTCGCTCAAGTTCACTTTTTCAGTGAGGAAATATCCTACCTTAAATTGCAACCTCTTGTCTCTTCTGTGATTTCTTTTTCCAAGCCCTGATATCATTTGACACCTATTTGGTTTTGTTAACTGTTACTCTCCCCTCCTCCCCAGGACTGTTAGCTCTATGAGAGCAACATTTCTTATCTGTTTTATTCATAGCTATAGTCTCTAGCATATAAAGCAGTGCTGGCTGGCACATAATAGAGGTTAAAGAAATATTTGATGAATGAACGAAGGAATGAAGGAATGGATTGGCAAGTCACAAAGTACATTTAATTCATGGGAAGGACCAATTTAAAAGTTGTTCCCAAGTTGGCTGTATTTATGCTTTAAAGTTTGTCATCTGAGTTTGTTCATGCCATTAAAACAATCCCATTTAGGATAGGTGTGCCAGCTTTTGATCTAGCAAATGTAATTGAAGTGGCATTCTCATCCTTGATCTATTTCAGAACAAGTATTTCAGAATAATTTTTGTTATATGTTAATGAGGATCTAGCATTGCCAGCACACTTTCATCTTCATCTTGGCAGTGAAGAAAATGATTGGATTTGAGATTTGCTTTATACTTTTAGACTATCTTTACTATCTTTTTGTTTACTAAAATTTATCACTCAGAATACTTTTACTCGTATGTTTTCATCATGTTCAAACATGAAGTATGTGAATTTAGATATCTGCTTTCAGTAGAATGTTTATTATGTGTAATTATTTACTTAATTTGGAATACAAGTCTAATTATACAATGGGAGAAAACATATTGTTTTTCACAGTCCTCATTTTCATCATGTAGAAAATGGGTCAGATTTATTCAGACATTATCTGCTGAACGCTTACTATGTAGCAGACACAGTATATACAACAATGAATAGGCTGCTCCTCCCTCATGGCATTTGAGCTCTGGTAGAAGCAGCAGACATATGGACAAAGGCTTATATAAGCAAGCTGTAAACCTTAAATATATACAATTTTTATTTGTCGCTTATACCTCAAGAAAGCCGAGTTGTCATGCCAAAATCCTCTGCTTTGAGAATCAGATGGACCTTGATTTGGTGTCTGAGCTCTGCCACCTACTGACTGTATTGCTTTGAGCAAACATTTCATCTTTTAGACCTCAATTTTGGTATCTTTTAAAAGGAAGATATTATACCTACAGCATTAGGTTTGAGGCTGTGCACTTAGTATAGTGCTTGGAACAGAGAAAACTTTCAATAAATATATTTTATTCTAATTTTTAGGTGCTGAATTCTTGCCACCTTATTTAGGAATCATTATTTCACCATGATCACTTTTTCTCTCTTCTCTCTATGAGACCATGAGGGTTCTCTACATTTGGAATTGTTAATCTTGCACTAACATTGAGAAAATAGTGGTAATTCTTTAAAACAACTATTATAGAACTTTTTTTTTTTTGAGACGGAGTTTCGCTATTGTTACCCAGGTTGGAGTGCAGTGGTGTGATCTCGGCTCACTGTAACCTCCGCCTCCTGGGTTCAGGCAATTCTCCTGCCTCAGCCTCCTGAGTAGCTGGGATTACAGGCACGTGCCACCATGCCCAACTAATTTTTTGTATTTTTAGTAGAGACGGGGTTTCACCATGTTGACCAGGATGGTCTCGTATAGAACTTTTAATCATATATAAATTTCTAGTTTATTTTGCTTGACTTTCCACAGTGTTTGTCTTCAAACTTTAGAGTGTATAGGAAAAGGCCAGGTGCTTAGTAAACGTGCATAGTCCCACCTAGTGCCCAGATTTGGATTTCTAATTCCATTCTACGGTGAAATAAAACAGAATTTTTGGGGACATGGCTCATTATTGGGCTGTAGCACGAAGAATACAAGATGAGCTGGAGCACATTGTAGTGCCAGAAAGTAAGGTAGTGCTATAATCCAAAGAATGGGAGCATTTTAAAGGGACACAGGAACTAACCTAAAGAAGCTCTTAGTGGCCAAAGCTGAATAATTTTAGCAACAAATAAATAATGTAGTATTGAATTATAGCTCAAAGCCCAAAATGCACATGATTATATAATGTTGTAAATGAATGAATGAAAGAATGAATAATAGGTGAAAAGAGAAAAATCCACACTATAGAATTTCAAATTATGTTGGTAAATACTCCACCTCAGAAGGTGGAGCTTAATTTTCTTCTTCCCTTGTGTGTGGCTTGAACTTAAAGACCAGTTTTCAAAGAACAGAGTATGGAAAGTGTCAGGGGGTGGGGAGAAGTCGGGTAACTTTACAGTGGAGAAATCTGTCAAACTACTTTGAACTGGTGAGATCAAAGTTATTAAATCACACATATGATATACTGAGGAGAGATTTCATTTATTTCCATATTCACAAACTCATAACCCCAATCTAACTATGAGGAGGTTATAGAGAAATCCAAAGACATTCTCCAAAATTTCTGACTGCTATCAAAACTCTCAAGGTCATGGCTAAAAAATTAGAAAAGACTGGGAAATAGTCACAGACCAGCGGAAACTAAAGAGACATGATGAAATGAAATGTCAATTTGATTCTGGAACAAAAGGGCATTAATGGGAAAACTAATAAATCAAAATAAAGTGTTATGTTTAGTTAGCAGTAATGGACTAGGATTGATTCATTAATTATAACAAATTTACCATCCTAATGTAAGAAGCTCACATTAAGGGAAACTGGGTGAGGAGTACAGGAGAATGTTATGTATTATCTTTGCAGCTTTTTGGTACATTTAAAATTATTTTAAAATAAGAAAGTTCATTTTTAAAATGCACAATCTGGGGTTCACAAGTCTCCATGGGGCCACAGAACCTGCCTTATTTGGTAACACTTCGTTAGATTCTAAAGAAAGCAGTTCAGCTAAAACCACTTAGAATACTCAGAGCTCTGCAGTGGGCAGTATTTCTAGGAGTATGGATGACTCTTGTGTCTGGGTGTATCATCCTATGCCTTTATCCCATTCTTGTGCACTCCATGCCATTCTACCCCCAAGTTGCAGCTATATTTTAGAAACTGAGTATTAATATCCAAGGATCTGAGATCTAAGTTCAGCAATCCCTTTTAGATAATACCTCTCATTCTAAAGTATCACCATTTAAATTTGTTTTATGTAGGAGTTATTGGTAAAGAAAGAGATACACAGTCCCCCTTCATACTAGGATATGTTACAAAAGCTACATTGGAAACTGTTGAATTCAGAGCCCATGGCAGGAGGTGGCATGTAGACACATGTGGGTTGGGATTAGCGATTGATTACAAGAAAGTACTGTGTCTGAGGTATCTAAAAATTGATCACTAGGTCCTGGAGATTACTCATTGTACTCGCAGGCAGAAAGTCTAATTCATTGGCACTGTTAGGGAAATTCTTATTTCATTAGCCTCTCATGATCTGCTGATGGCACTAGAGCCAGATTCAGAATATTGTCCCCACCCCTAGTGACTAAAGAGTTGTGAGAGAGGAGGGAATTCAGGAAGGAAAGGAGGTGGAAATTTAGTCTGGGCACAGTAATATAGGAGGCAAACATGGGGCATTGCTGTGGACCTCTTCTAGCCAAACCTTATGTATTTCCATTCAAACCTTTTCCTGCCTTCCCTAGACGTATCCCAGACCCTCCTTGGGGAACCAAATATGAAGTTTCCCTTTAGGCACATGGAGGTGGTTTCCTGGAGCTCCCAAAGGCTTCCTCACTACTTTTGGAACCTCTTAAAAATAAGTTAAATAGGGCCAAAATATATCATTTTATGCAACTGGTATTCTGAGCTACCTTCTAAAAAGATGAGGAAGGTTTGACTGTTGCAGGTCAATAACATGTGGTCCTTTATATGGTTCATTTAAAGTAAGTTTTTATTGATTATATTGTTGACATTGTTTTTAAGTTAGTGGTGAACTTTTAGTCTCTGACAGTTGAGTCCATTTGTAGATTATAAATTCTGTGTAGTGTCAGTTATTCATGTCAAGTTATGATAGTAACTGGATTAGGAGAATTTCAGCCTGTTAGAATATTAATAACGTAGTAGACTTCCTTCAGTTGGTGGGCAGATCTCCTAATCATGCCAGCAGTATGTTAACTTTGACCTAAAGTTACCTCAGCAAGTTTCCTCTCCTAGTACCAGTGCCAACCTTTTTCAGAACGATCCACAGAGATTGGGTACTGGTGAGCCTGACAGATCTATTCGTTGTCACTTGTAGAATCATTTGCCTCATGGATTTAATATAACTTGTGGCCCTGTCATCTCTCATGTTGCTGCTTTGGGATGCTTCACTGCTTAATAAGTAGTACTGTCATGGTTAGATGTTTTATCTATCCATTACAGACCTGCAACCAGTCAATGGAATTGATGACAATAAAACACTCACATTAAAATTGGGATTTGAATAGAATCCTAGGGCAGCGACTTTGCTTGGTAAATGTCTAGGGCATCTATTATTCCATCCTGAAAGACGATGTCACATGTCTCCTACAGCATATTTGGAAGAAGTTAGCTATGAATTCAGAGAATAAGGGGCTAGCTGTTACCTAAGGAATTATATTCTTTAGCCTAATACACTAAACTTCTCCCTCCAAAAAGGACAAGAAGAAGCAAAAACCACTCAATCAATGATGAGGCTGAGGTATTGTAAAATGATATAGCCAGCAGAAAATGCCATTTTTTTTCTTTTTTGTTGGTTTCTGGGCAGATCACCTGGGGTCAGGAGTTCAAGACCAGCCTGGCCAACATGGTAAAACCCCATCTCTACTAAAAATACAAAAACAAATTAGCCAGGCATGGTGGTGTGTGCTTGTATTCCCAGCTATTCAAGAGGGGGAAGCAGGAGAATCACTTGAACCCAAGAGGCGGAGGCTGCAGTGAACCAAGATCGTGCCACTGCACTCCAACCTGGGTGACAGAGCGAGACTCCATATCAAACAAATAAATCAATAAATTACTAAAAAGTATAAATAATTATGGATAATGAAAAAATACAGCTACTTTGATAAATGTATCCAAGGTAAGTAAATGACCAAACCAGTTAAACATCATATTTCATTGATTCTTCAATCATTTATTCACATTTTAACTTCTCTGAAATTGAGGTGCAGTTTACATACTTTGACATGTCATGGATTTGTTGAAAGCAGTATTTTTCTACTTTTTCTTTTCTTTTTTTCTTTTTGAGATGGGGTTTTGCTCTTGCTGCCCAGGCTGTGGTGCTATGGCACAATCTTGGCTCACTGCAGCCTCCGCCTCCCAGATTCAAGTGATTATCCTCCCTCAGCCTTCTGGGTAGCTGGGATTACAGGCGCCCACCACTACACTGAGCTAATTTTTGTATTTTTAGTAGAGACAGGGTTTCACCAGGTTGGCCAGCCTGGTCTCAAACTCCTGACCTCAGCTGATCCACCCACCTTGGCCTTTCAAAGTGTTGGGATTACAGATGTGAGCCACCATGCCCAGCCCTTTTTTCTTGTTTAATAAACAAAAATGGTATACTCTTCAATTCATGCTATGTTATATTCGATAAAGTATAGCAACCAATCACTACTGCTACCCACTCCTCAGAGGTACTGATTTGGATGAGGTGACTGCTGTAATTTAGTTATTATTATAGTGGGTATCTGCTGATTTCCTTAATAATGGGCATTTCACTAGTTCTTTATTTTAGTGTTAGGGTACAGTCACCCCTAGGGCAGGACATTTTACGATGGCTCTCATGGTTGGTATATCAGTAACTATAGAAATAAGATTCGGTTTAGCTATTTCCAAAGTACAATAAAAGGAATTGCAAAAGAATTTCTAACTTTGCCATATCCCTATGTTGTTAGCCCAAGTGTTGGGTACTGTCAAGCTGAAACAGGAAATCTGTCCCCTAGTGAACTACAACAACCAGTAGATCCAAAGAAGGCTCTTGTTTTCCTTGAACTGTATATTTTAGAGGGTCACGCTAATGCTATAACTTAAAATAGCATTATTATTTCAATATTAAGATAATATTCAATTCCAAAAGCTAATATTTGATACCACTCACTGATCATCATGAATAGGCTAATGGCTCATTGTTGAAAAATGTTTCATGGAATTGGTTCTAATCATCTTTTCATAGCATCCACAAAAACCAAATAAGTCAAGCTCTTCATTTCACAAATGAGGAAATAGCCCCAGAGCTGTCAATTTGCCAATTTCCTCATTACAAGATATTGATGAAGCCCAAAATAGGAGCCAGGTCCCAGGTCTTCTATTTCCATCTTCCTCATTCCTTTCATCCTCTCCTCCTCATTGAACACAATGCCCTCCTTATTTAATTAGTGACAGTTATATCAGGGGTTTTACAATGAAACAATTTACCTTCAGGCTTCTTATGCCAGTTCTTATAGGGCCAGTAGTAAAGACACATGACATCGTACTTATGCAAGCTCAGATATGATAGAAACAGAAAAAGTGGTGGCTGATACTTATTCTTTGCCTTCGCCTTTGTCTTAATTTCTACTGTTTAATTTTTTTTTTTGAGAGGGAGTCTCACTCACTCTGTCACCCAGGCTGGAGTACAGTGGTGCAATGTCGGCCCACTGCAGCCTGTGCCTCCTGAATTTAAGTGATTCTCCTGCCTCAGCCTCCTGAGTAGCTGGGACTGTAGGCACCTGCCACCACACACCCGGCTAATTTTTGTATTAATAGAGGTGGGGTTTCACCATGTTGGCCAGGCTGGTCTCAAACTCCTGACCTAGAGTGATCCAACCACCTCCACTTCCCAAAGTGCTGGGGTTACAGGTGGGAGCCACTGTGCCCAACCTCTACTAATTTAAAATTCTTTAGAACAATGTCCTTTGGGATAGATAAAGCAGGTAATATTCTTTCCATCTTAAGAGCAGTGTTTTAAGTGTCCAAAAGACCAGTGATACTTCCAACTTCTGAATGGAATTGGAACTTGTGGCTGTTGATTCTTAAGCCAGTACTCATCAGCATCATACATTGTAGCTGATATACTTGCAGCCTAAGACATAATGTCTTGAAGAGAAGGAAACCTAATAGAACCTACAATATAATTGGGACAATTTGGGAAGAGTATAAGAGTAGGCTGATTTCCTGTTATCTGAGAAGTGGCAATCTGAACTTTTAGACAGATAATTTTGAACTTTTTGGTTTGATACTGAGATCAAGTTCAGGGCAGCTACCTTTAAGTTAAAGAAACGGATGAGTCTAGAGTAATGTTTGCAAAGGTAGAGGAGATAACAAAGAAGTAGTTCTATCTGAAGGTATTGAAAATTTTCAGTGCTACAGGGATTCATTTTTATTACTTGGAAAGACCGATTATAAAGACACAGGCACGTATTAATAAGTAAAATGGGATAAATTAATAAAAATTATAATTCCCTATTAACCTAGGTTTTATATTAGTTTTTCATTAAAACTGTTGCATTCTACTTTGCTGTTTTCTATTTTATTTCATTAGTGTTTTAAAATTAAGACAGGATTTTGCTCTGTTACCAAGGCTGGAATGCATCTGTGAACATGGCTCATTGTAGCCTCAACCTCCTGTGCTCAAGTGATCCTACCATCTCAGCCTCCCGAGTAGCTGAGGATCACAGTTGCATGCCACCATTCATGACTAATTTAAAAAAAAAATTGTGTGTACAGACAAGTTTGCATCATGTTGCCCAGGCTGGTCTCAAACTCCTAGACTCAGGCGATCCTCCTACCTTGGCCTCCTAAAGTACTGGGACTTATAGGTGTGAGACACCATGCCCAGCCATCTATTTTGAAATATTTAAACTTGAGGCAAACTCTAGACAAAACGGAACTAATTCTGGAGGAGATATAATATGGGAAACAGAAGAGAATATTACCAAAAGTATCAAATTGATATTCTCAGAATTTAAGGAAACAATAGGTTTATAAAATGAGATGAAGCTGTTACACAGGGAACAATTAGAGGATAAGAGAAAGTCCTTGGACATTAGAAATGTTACTGCAAAACTAAAAATTGAACAGAGGTCAGACAATGCAGAGTTCAGTGGGTTGCACATGGGAGTAGATTAGTGCCCACTCTACTCCCAGCCCACTTGCCCTGAAAGGGAGTGCACCCCTCCCCCATTAAGGGACCCAAATACCCACTTCTGGTCCCCTACCCGCCATTAGCCATCCACCTTCAGCCAACCACTACCACCACAGCTGCTGCCCACCTGCTCACCATGCCCAGAGCTGCCCGCCATGGCTACCACCCCAGTGTTGCAGGTATACCAGAACTACCACCACAGCTGCGAGGCCACCGTTAACATCTACATCAACCTGGAGCTCTACCCTCCTACATGTACCTGTCCATGGCCTTCAAGTTCAATCAGGATGACACAGCCCTGGAGCACTTTGGCCGATACTTCCTGTACCAGTCACACGCAAAGAGAGAGCATGCCCAGGAACTGATGAGGCTGCAGAACCAGCACAGTGGTCACATCTGCCTTTACAACATTAGGAAGCCAGAGCGTGAAGACTGGGAGAGCTGGCTCGAGGCCATGGAGTGCACCTTTCACCTGGAGGAAAACATCAACCAGAGCCTCATGGAGCTGCACCAGCTGGCCCTTTAGAAGGGCAACTCCCAGCTGTGCAACTTCATGGAGAGCCACTTCCTCAACCAGCAGGCCAAGACCATGAAAGTTTGCTCAGGTGGCTACCTGAGCATCCTGTGCAGGATGTGGTCCCTGGAACCTGGCCTGACAGAGTACCTGTTTGACAAGCTCACCCTGGCTGGCAGCAAGAAAGAGACCTGAGCCCAGATGGGCCCTACAGCCATGGTGTGCCTTACCCAGATCGGGCTACCAGGAGGGGCATGCATGTTACCCTTTCACAACGTCCTCTTCAGTTTTTTCCTTTCAGTTTTACCATTGTTGGCAATAAAGTTAACTAGTTCTCAAAGCAATAAAGGTGTCCAGTTGATATGTGCCTGCAACACTCATGTTTTAGGAATCAGGGCACATCTCCATGCGGGTTTAAAGTAGATATCCAGCAGTCTCTCCACCCAGCTCTGCCCCATCTGCATGCAGCTCAGGATCTGTGGAGGTGAAGGAGAAAGGTATTCTATGCCCCCCTGGAAAACACATTCGTCTTCCCCTTATAAACTTTGAGATCATGTGGGATAGGGTTGGGTGGGGTGAGATGGGTGGGGTGGGTAGGATTGGGTGGGGTGAGCAGTCTTGGGCCGTGGTATCTGTGGGTGCATGTGCATGATACAGTGTAAAACATGGTAGGGAATTCATCCTAGTGGCTGCCTCTGGGGAAGAAGTGAAGGAAATGGGATTGGGCAGGGATTAAAATAAAGGGGGTCTTCAATTTTTCATGAAAACTTTTTTGTTTGTGTAAGCAAAGGACAACTTTTCTTGTTTCTAGACAGCATGATAGGGGCTCTGGGTGACAGCAAGGCAGAAAACCTCTTTGGCAAGCTCACCTGGAGTGACAGTGATAATGGGACTGAGCCTTAGGTTGGCTTCCCCATATATATGGGGGTGATTTCCTGCATATTGCCCTTATGAATCCTCTACTGTTTTTTTTTAACTTTCAATTGTGCCATTTCTTCCAATAAACTAATATAGAAAAAATATACCTCAGTAAAAGGACTGAAAAATAACAGGTCAAAGTTGGAGGTCCAATTTGTGATTCAGAATAGAAAGTAGAATAAATGCTCCCAACTATTAAGACAGTGACTGGCTGCTTTGAAGAATGTAGAGGGGTGAGGGAGAGTTGAAGGTGCAGACCAGGTAGAGCCATTGTAGCTGATCCAGGTGAGGGTCTAGTGTGGCTTGAACTGTGATTGTGGCTGAGGATATGAAGAGAGATTCACTGGTTCCAGATGGATTTTGGATAAAGTGACAAGTTTTTCTCATAGACAAGAGGTGAGGACTGGGAGATAGGGAAAATAATCTAAGTTCTCGTGTTTGATCTTGAGGACCTGCGTTGATGTTGCTATTACTAACCTCAGGACATTTGCAGTGGGGACACCTACGGTAAAGGGTTGCGGAATATATGTTATGTGAAATGTTGGATCCTTATTAGATATCCAAGTAGAAACATCAGTCAAGTAGATGGAAAAATGAATGTCAGATTTGGAAATATACATATGGGAGACATTTTATAGATGATATTGAGGTCATGTGATTAGATGAGCTCACCAGAAAAAGAGTATAAGAGAGTGTGACAAATCCATCCCCAAGCTCAAGGCAGCTAACATTTAGAGGATAGTCGAGATGTTTGAACACCCAGAGAGTTTCTGGACCCACCTGCCCATTACCTTGTTCCAGACCATGGCTCCCAGTGTATTTTCAAATCAGCTTTTGCTGATGTCAGTGTGACCTCTAGCTTCTCCTTTCTAGATGTGGAGAAGAGTTCTTTTATCTTGTCTTATGACTATGGATAGAATGAAAATATTTCCCAGTAAGAGAAAGATTCCTTAGAGAACTGGTAGTGATGTAAGCCTATGGTTTTTTTTCTTTCTCCTTTGACAACTCCTGCCATATCTTTCAGTCTGTTCTCTACCTAAACAGATGAAATTTGTATGTAAACCTTAGATTGCATGTTTCTGAAAAACTACTTGAAACATTTTGTTCCTTCAGTGCTACATGTAGATTATTATATAAAAAATAAAAATTACATGTTTTGTATGCAGTATTCAAAGTTACATGTATAGCTCGATTTTTCTAACACTAACTGATTGGTTTGAACAGTAGTGAAATAGGAACAAGTTTAGCTATACAATCATTACTTTATTTGATAACTGTATTTTAACACTTCCTTAAAAATGAGGATTATGGTCATTTAAGCTTCCAGAAGTTGTTCTGGCCCCTTTACTATTCTAAGTCCAGTCTGGTCTTCTCACTGTATTTCTTTATCTGCCTGATTTGAGGATCTCTCTCCTTTCTTGGACAAAATGACTTTGTCTGTGACTTTGTCTCAGATCATACATATATTTTCTCTACTAGATATGAGGAAGAACAAGGTGACCATCTCTTTGTGAGGGCTTACATTTTTAGAACCATCTGGTCAGTGAGGATGCTTCTTACTTTCATATTTTGGAGAGATAGTTTGCTACAGTGGTTTCTTAACTTCAGATTGCCTGGGTTCAAATGCCAACTTAGCCACTTGACTTGGACAAGTCGTTAAACTTTTTTGTGCCTCAGTTTCTTCATATATAATATAGAGATAGTAAAAAAATAGAGATAAGAAAAGCATCAACCTCATTAGGTTGCTGAGATTAAATAATCTATGTAAATCACTTACAGCAATGCCTGGCATGGTGTTAAGTACATTATATGGTAGCTGTGAGTTATCACCATAATCACCATCATCATCCTCCACTCACTTCAAAGATCATTTGAATTATGTAAGGCTTCAGTTGTATACATTAGTACTGGGGGTCTTTCTTATATTTCTACTCATCATGTCACCCTGCATACAGAGATGGGAAAACCCTTGGAAACTGGTTTGGTTATCAGGTTCTACCAGGACACAGGAGGGCACATGGCTGTTTTTGCTGTCCCACATTCAGGCTGAAGACTGGGGACAGGTTCTGTTGTGATAGCTTTTTGTGGCAATCCCCCCCAGGTCTGTCTTAACCAGCTTTCCCTTGAATTCACCGCTAGTACACTGTGCTTGTTCTTCCCAATCCCAGGTTGCCTGAGCCTCCTAGTTCCATTCAGAATTTCTTACCACTCCTCAGAGATCAATAAGAGCAACAGGATGAAGTCCTAACCCAGATCCCCACCTTTGGAGGTGAAATGGAGATATTTGGAGCTGAAAAGGAGAAAAATGGCTAGGTGGGGTTTAGCAAGGAAATGAGAAAAAGGGAATACATTAGGGCCACTGATATCATAACTAAAATCAATAAATCATCATGTTTGGCATAGAGGTTCTCAAACTTTTCTGCTCATTCAAATCACCTGCAGGGGTTTTAAAAAATTTCAGTGCCTAGATCAAATATATAAGTCTCTGGGGCAGGACCTAGTCATCCCAGACATTGAAAACCAGTGCTAGCATCTTGCTGCTCAAAGTTTGGTCTGGACCAACAGCATCAATGTAAACTGAGAGCTTGTTAGTAATGCAAAATCTCAAGCTCCATCCCAGAGCTACAGTATTAGAGTCTGCATTTTAACAGGACCCCAGGTGATGAGTATGCACACCGAAGTTGTTGAAGCACCGCTTTAACATCCTGGTTCTCTACCCTAGCTATACCTTGGGATAACCTAGGATACTGAAAAATAATACTGATGCTTGAAGTTAATGAACTTACTCAATCATGCCCCCATGTATTTATTGCACAAAACACCAAAAACTTACTGTAACTTCAACAACAATTATTGAACTGACAAATATCCAAAGAGACTTGGAAACCTTTTCCAATTTCTATTTGTGTTCCACACACATACACGTTATGTTCCACATACATATAAATGCATGTGCACCCTTTTAATCATTCTGTTTTATAAATAGTTTGGCAATCCATTTGTTTTTTTAAAACACGGGTTGGAAAAATATGGCCTAGAAGCCAAATATAGTCCACCATCTGTTCTTGTAAATAAAGTTAAATTAGAACACATGCATGGCCATTGATTTACATATTGCCTGTTGCTGGGTTCATGCTGCAAAGGTAGAGTTAGTATGTAAGACTAAGACTGCATGTCCTACAAAGTCTAAAATATTTAGAGTTCTTGACAAAAAAATGTTTACCAATACCATTGTATAGTAACTTATCACAGATCCTGATTTTACCTAAAGCTACCAAATATTTTTAAATGTGCAATTGTCTTTATACCTCCAATATGTTCATTGCAGTTTGGTGTGTAATTTCCCTATTACACACAATATGTAGCATAAACAAAAGCAATGTACTGTATTAATTTAACCTAAGATTATAATGATTTAATATAGTACTTCCATGTAAGAGAAGTATAGAAAATACTTTTGGTTACTTAGCCAACAGCCATTTTACTCCTTCATCCTTGTTAAGGCAACATTGAATTTTTTGGGAGGGACAGTGTGTAGCAGTGTGTCCTATGCCTAGTAATAAATCAAATTTACCCAGGTCCCTAAACTTTGTCTGCATCTCTAACTGGCTGCTCTCTCGACCTGTAATTCATAGTCAGGATCCTAGAATGGGTTACCTGTACCTGTTGACTTCCCAGAAACAATACATATCTTTAAGTGTTGGAAGAAGTAATACATTCCATAATGTTCAGAAGTAAAACATAAAATGATATGTGATGAAGCCTTCCTCATGTCCCTGTCTTTAGGCTCTCAAGTGTCTTCCATACCAGGCCCACCTGAAAGGTAACTTACTTAGGAGTTTTCTGTATATCCTTTCTGTTCTCCTCTGTTTTGTGTGTTGCTATAACAGAATCCCTGAGACCAATTTATAGAGATTTGTTTAGCTCATAGTTCTGCAAGCTGGGAAGTTCAACAGCCATGGGGCTGGTATCAGCTCAGATTCTGGTGGGGGCTTTTGTGCTCTGTGGTGACATGGCAGTGAAGGTCAAAGTGGAAGTAGGCACATGTGAAGAGGGACCAAACCTGAGGAGGAGCCTCCCTTTATAACAACCCACTCTCTCGGAAACTAGTCCATACCTGTGAGAACTAATCTAGTCTCTCCAGAGGAAAAATTCACTGACTACAGTGAGAAGGGCACCAAGACATTCATGTGCTGCCCCAGACTCAAACACCTCCCACTACAGCCCAACTCTCAACACTGCCACACTGGTAATTCAACTTCCAACATGAGTTTTAGCAAGAAGAAACCACATCCATACCATAGCATTTACGAACTTTTGTTTTATAGAGAAGTACGCATGCATGGATATATGCCAAATAGTAACATAATTCATAGGATCCTGTACCTTATGTTTCTCTCCTTAATGATATGAAAGAATGAGTTTTTAGCAGTCAGTTTACATACTGGTCACTAGTGATATTCTGGAACTTGGGACTCCTCCTTTTGCTTATTACATCAGGACAGGTACCAATCCCCCCAGCTGCTTTGGTTCTGTTACCAGTGTAGGGTCTTGACAAATCATCCAGGTTCTTGACATACTGAGCAAAGATTTGGACAAAATGCACAAACAAAGCAACAAAAGAACGAACCAATGAAAGCATAGATGTATTGAAGCAAAAGTATGTTCCAAAGAGCAGGAGCTGAAAAAGCAGGTGGCTAAAGAGCCCTGGTTACAAAATCTTCTGGGGTTTAAGTACATTTAGAGGTTTTCTATTGGTTACACCCTGTATAAATGAACATCTGGCCTGTGACTAGTCAGAGGCTGAAGTGAAGTTATACCCTACGCAAATGAAGATTGGGCCTGCGACCAATCACAAGCTGAAGTGAAAGCTCCCTGTCTCCAGACTCTATTTTCCTGCTCAGTTCCATTCAAGTGTCCTGAATCCAAGCCATAACTGTTTCTAAATAATTCCATCTAAATTATGAATTTCCATTATGCAACTTGTGTGCCATCTTGCAAAATGTAGTGCCCAGCATGAAACAGCATACCACCAAGCTTTGGTCTTCCCCTAGCCATATCATCTTCAACTGGTAGTAAATTGAATTGATGCTTATCATGCCAAGCATAATGTTGATTCCGAGTAACTTGTCCATCTTCTACTGACAGTTTTTAAGATAATACCTTACTTTTTGAAAAAAGAATACAAAACATATCTTTTAAAATATTTTTTAAAGAGCTGGAGTCTCCCTGTTTCCCAGGCTCGTCTCTAACTCCTGGGCTCAAGGGGCCCTCCCACCTCAGCGTCTGGAGTAGCTGAGTACAGGCTCGTGCTACCATACCTCAGCATTTTGTTTCAGTTTACAAGTGATCTTTCTACTTTTTCAGAGCTTATACATGTTACTACCTTAGAGACAAAGAAATTGACCCAAAGATGTTAAGTGCCTTGTAAGTCCAGCCATTTCTCCTAGAGTATCACTTTTGATAACAAATCTTAAAATTTTGGACTACATTTGCTTGGATTTTCCAACTTGGGGGATATTTCTACCTTCTGCTCTCAACAAGGCAGCTTTTGTAGTTAGGATTGATTTCTACTCCCTCATCTCCTAAGGTCCTTCCTTCCCTTTAATGTCATTCTCCTTCAAGGATAGGGAGAAGCTATAGGAGAGCCTGTATGTAAATGCTGCTAGGCCCTCCTCAGCAATACAATTTCACTTCTTATGTAGGTTCTAAGCTGATTAATCAGATTATAAAACATGTCTTTGCAATTATGAAGGCCTTGAGTCACTCAAATTCTGTTTGTAAACGGCAGTGAGAACATTCAAACCAAAAAGGCACACATTGAATAAAAGTAAAACATATTATTATGAATCTTACACCTACTTAATTTTGTTCTAGCACTCAGCTCACAGGATGAAACATCTACCTCTTGAGGCTCTTCCCTTTGAAATGGTTGTCAGACCTTTCTGGCAGCTCCAGATTGTGTTTATCACTTCTTTAATTTTATCCTGAGTGAAAACTATGGAGTTTCTTTAATGACTCTTTTCTTCATTTAACCTTTTACATTGTGCGTAAGAGTGCTATAAAAGTATGATTCAATTATGATAATAATTCTTGTTTAGGAACACACATTTGTGCCACATTTTATTGCCAGCCACTAATGTTAAATCCTTCTAAAGAGTCTTGAAATCATTTGCTTATTCTAAATACCTTATTGCTGATTTCAAAATAAAAAGAACTGCATAAATAGCTTACAGAGATGTAATCTGAAGTTATTTGTTCGAATGATAATTATTAGAAATGATTTCATGTGAATTTTCTTCTGACCCACAAGGACATATCAGTCTCTCTTCCAAATAAATCTGTCATTGTGTTTTAATTCAGATGATTGTTTCCTTAATTGAAAGTATTTAATCTGTAAAATGAAGCAGCTCACTTTTGACTTCATATTGAAAATGATGGAAGATGAAATTTTAGGAAGTTGCCAAACTGGTTCCAAATTACTTATACATCAGGGCAGATTGCTTGTTGGTTTGCACTGGTGCCAGACCTCTTGGGTTGAAATCCCAGCTCCAATGTTTAGATGACCTTGACTTTATCATTATGTAACCTCTCTGAGCCTCCATTTCCTCATCTGCAAAGTGGCGATGATAACAGAGCCTATAGTATTTGATGTGTTAAAGATTAATTTACTATGTGTATAATTAAAATCTGGTTTACTAATTCAGTTTTTGCCTAAGCTCTGTTTTTATCCATTCAAAATAAACGTGTGATTATTTTTCTTTAACTTTTTTCCAAAGGGGAAAAATTAGTCTAAGAATTTTTTACTTCCTAGAATGCCCAAAAACAGAGAAACTGGATTATCCAAGTAGGCGTGCAAAAAAGATTCATGTAGATTAATGTTTGGGTATTCCAAAGTAATGTGAACAATATAAAAGAGCCACATTTTATTGTATTTATTTAAGGTTAGCATCATATAATTATTTAATTCACATATGTTTATTGGTATTTTTGGATAAATTGAAATAGAGTAAGAGGAAGTGGTGATCTGAGAGACTGCAAAGAGAGAAGGTAAAGTCTCACCTGCAGATAAAGAAAATTTACTATGGATCAGATACTTGATAAGTCTCATTTATTCTACTTAGTACAGTTTGATTCCAAATTTGTAAAAGACTCTGTTATTTTTTAGGAGTACAACTGTGATTGGCAAGTGTATGGGAGAAAGAGATGTAAAACATTTTTTAAATGATGTAAACCAAAATGTAAATACTGCTTATATCTTTATGATGGAACTCCAAGTGATTTATTTTCATTTTTGCTGTTTTTACATGAGTAAAATTTTATATAATTAAGTTTTTTCAATCCTAAAAGGGCCAGTTTTATAGAAAGTTAATAATGTGCAATTTTAGCAGCAAATTTATTGTGTAAAAAGTCTTCATACATCTATATTTAATAGTTTTTACCTGTGAATATATTTCAGTATTAGTGAAGCAAATGAGTCCTTTGACAATTTCAGCTTTTGGATATTATCCTGAGATGAATGCTGTTTCCAGACTCTACTTTTTCTACTTTGTACTTATTTTAATATTGAATCTTGCATACTTTCATCTGGATTTTTAGGCAAAATTCATTGCAAACCTGTACAGCCTTTAATCATATAATATTTCTTATAACATGTCCAGTTCCTCTTAGAATTACCGAATGTTAGAATAATAATGTACCTCAGTGATCTCCTTCAGGAATCATTATGACCACAGCGTACTTTAAAAGGCTATATGACTAAGTGAAGTAAAATATATGACTATAAAACAAGAAGCTTTAGTGCCCAGAGTATTAGTTTGGACCAGATTTAGTGTTCTATGTAGATTCCATGCCCCCATAGGACATCTGAGTTCAGAATTCCAGATGTAGTCCAATTCCCTCTATTTGTCCATTTGTGCAGCCACTCCTCTCCCTGCCTCTTCTTTTTCCAATTTGCATTCCAAGGGTTCCCTCTCTTGATACCAGATAGTTGAATAATATGAAATGGCAGGCATTTCAGATATTATCAGTGACCTGTAATACCTGCAAATAAATATGATTGTGAGAAAAGCATTTTGATAAATGTAGTCAGTAGCATTGCAGTTGAGGATGGTCTTTGTATCAAAGTAAGGGATAGGTAATCAGTCATTCTAAAGCAGAGATTTGATTATGATATATACAATTAATTATAATCACTAATATGTATTGATGTTTATATGCCAGGGACTTAATTAGACATGTTATAAATGTTATCTCACTTAATGCACAGACAGCCTATAAGGTAGGTTTGTATTATCCCATTTTACAAGTGAGGAAACGGAAGCTTTAAGGAGTAACTTGCCCAGGTTTCATAAGTAGTAATTGGGTCAAGTTTCCTTTCTATCTTTTAAATAATTCCCCCTACATACATTAAAGTCTTGAACTACTAGACTACTTTTCATTTGGGATTAAGGTCCAGGTTTAGAAGTAACCTAATGCGGTTTTCTCACTAGCTTGAGGTCTCTCCTGGGAACAATATGCAATTTTGACCTTTAGTCAACATCTGTGTATTAAACTTTGGGAGTGGAGAGGGAGCTGAGGAGGAATGTCTGGTGGCAAGAAATTCCAAACAGAACCATTAGAAAACAAGGTGTTTCTGGAGTGTTTGAGCACTGAAAGACTACAACAGCCTAAACTTGTACGTACTATTAATGATGATAGGGATCATGTGATGAGAATCTTGTAGTTGGATATGGAGAATGATGATATTTAACATTTAACAGTAAATTATTTGGTATAATTAGTAAAGGGGAAAACGCTTATTATTTTTTTCCCTCTAACGTGTCATAGCTGAAGTATTAATAACTCCAGGTTGTAAAAAACACTCTTGGATTGTGACTGAGAGTTTTAGGGAGGATGCAGAATGAGCACAATAGTGTATTTGTAATTTCTTGTCACATGGAAAATATAGACTGTAGGTCCTTTGATTCAACAAATTTGGTTTTGAGTTTTTGTTCATTATGTTCATTGAACCCAGACATTTATTCATCTGGTATTTTCCATCTTTTATTCATACTGATTTTCTATTTATTTTGTATTGTATTTTCAGAAGGAGTTTTGGAGCACCTACACAAAAGCGCAACAAGGGGACAGTAACCGAGGAAGTGACTGGTTTCAATTTTACCTTACCTTTCCATTAATCTTTGGCCTCTTCATTATCCTCCTTGTCATTTTCCTAATCTGGAGATGCTTCCTAAGAAACAAAACTCGTAGACAGACAGTGACTGAAGGCCACATTCCTTTCCCTCAGCACCTGAATATTATCACCCCACCCCCCCCACCAGATGAAGTGTTTGATAGCAGTGGATTGTCTCCAGGCTTTCTGGGATACGTAGTTGGGCGCTCAGATTCCGTCTCTACTCGCCTGTCCAATTGTGATCCCCCACCAACCTATGAGGAAGCCACTGGCCAGGTGAACCTGCGGAGGAGTGAAACAGAACCTCATTTAGACCCACCCCCGGAGTATGAGGACATAGTCAACTCCAACTCAGCCAGTGCCATTCCTATGGTGACTGTGGTCACCACCATCAAATGAAGCTACAAACCTCTTTTTACTCTAATCATTTTTAAAATACTAATGAAAGAAGTTTCTAGCACTTTACCACTACATAAATGTTCATTGACATATTTTATTGGACTCTTACAGCATACCACTTCACACTTTCTGGTTTTATTTTCTTTAGTTTTGCTTCCCGTTATAGAATCATTATCCATACTCATTTTTGCTAGGGGAAGTATATAAAGAGGGAAAACATACTAATGGGGTCTTTCTATGATGTGATGAGACATACATGTAAGTATATATGTTTATAAACATATATCCATGTGTATGCATCAACACAGTATATGTAAAGCTGTCTTAAAAATTTATTAACTTCTATCTAAATTACCTGGAAAGAGAGCATTACTCACCAAAATTGCAAAACAAGAGTACCAAGAATTTGTGTAATAGCCAGTGACATGCTGCAGATTTTTGCAAACAGGATATACCTAGCATGTTTTCTAATTGTTACTGGCTTTTGTTAACTTGATATTTCTCCATCTACTTTAAAAAGAAAAGAAAAAAAGTACACATAGTCATTCTTGATGTTATAAATATCTCAGAAAGAGAAAGAGTGTATGTGAGCAATAATGTATAAGCTAGTAATAACTTGCTTACAGCAGATAGCAATAAGGTCATTGGTGCCATTCGGCTTGTTTTCTAATAGGGATTTATTTTTTGGTTAACCACTCCCCCCACTTCAAAAATTAAACAGTGTTTTCTTAGCATCTTGAATATCTTCTGCAGTGTATATTAACATCCTGATGAGACAGATTTCCTGGCAATGAAATAACTTCTAAAATGGATATATGTGTGGATTAATGACAGGGAATAGATACCTATTACTCCTTTACTCATGGGTGGTAATAATCTTCTCACTGTTTTATTGCCTTTCACTGTACATTCTACACTCTCTCCTACTGCCACAGAATTTTCAAGCCCTTATGAGTTTCATTAAAATAAAATTTTGAAATTATATTCTTAATGTTTTTGTATAGGCTGATGTCTTTGCCTCAAGATTGTTAGGAGGTGATTTTCCATTAGATTATGACTGTGATTTTTATATTTCCCTCCAATTGGTAGAATATTATAAAGTCCGTGTTATGCTAGGTGCACACTAAATCTAGAAATAGCCCCACACAGATCTCATCATTGTTGCTACTTCATTTTATATTTTCATCAGGTATTTTTTTAACTGCAGGGTTTTTACTCTTTTTTCTTGGAGCAGAGGGAACAGGCTGTAAATGGATTGCCAACATAAGCTGGTTCAGAAATCAAAGAAAACAAGAGAGTTGTTTCATAAAGTTTCATTTTGTATGTACTGGTGGCAAATTCATTAGGTCAGTTCAAGGAAACATTTGTACCACTTCCAAACCTTCTCAGCGTTGGATAAAATGATTGATGAGGCAGGCAGAAGGAAGGTAGGTTTCAGGTGTGTCATTTCCTGCTGCTTCTAGCTCTATCCCTATGGACCCCTCCCCCAGTCCTGCCCTGGAACCTAAGGAAGGAGGAACACTGAGGGGAATCCTGAAGTAGGAGTTAGATGACCTGAATTCAGATCTCCCTCCATCACATACTTGCCACCAACTGTACCTTGAAAAAGAACCATATCTGACCCTCAACCTCCTCAACTCTAAAATGGAGATAATATCATTTGTCCTGCACTTCTCTAAGGCCTTTACAAGGATCAGATGAGATGGTGTGTACATAAGAAATTTGTAAAATGTGAAGAACTCTCTACACCAAGTTCGTAATGTTGTCATTGTGCTTCAAGGAGAATTTTTCCCTCTGTTTTCCTAAATTGTATGAGAGCTCTCACACAGTGAGAAACAGAGCAGGCTGCCCCATAAATGGGTAACATATTCCTAATCTGAGTTTGTGGGCTGTTAGAGAACCCCTGCCATGCTCTGGTCTATACTGAAACTGTGCCAACTGAAAGATGATAGCCCACACAGCACAAACAGGTTTAAGCACATGTTGGAAAGGGAACTAAGGCATTTGTGCTTAGGTAATAGGCTTAGTAGCTTTCATGGACTAAAAATGATTGATTATATCTTCACCCTGGTCTCAGAAATGACATTTTTAGTTTTGCCATGAGTACACATCAATCTTTGGCTTCTATTTAAAGCTAAAGTAGGAAGTGTTTGATCAAGTGAATTGTGTATGTATATGTGGGTTTTTTGTTTATTTTTAAATGAAAATTAAGACCCTTTTGTGTGGACATTTTTTGTTATTAATGTCAGGCTTTAGATTAGACCAACAGTTTTCAAAGTATGGCCCATGGACCCCTCGGTTCCTTGAGAGCCTTTCAGGGGGACTGTGAGATCAAAATATTTTTATAATAATGTTGAAGACATTGTCTTTTCACTCTCTCTCAAAAAGAGTATTGCAAATCTAAAACAATGCCATCTTCTCACAAATCTCTTTCTCTTTTTGAAACTATGGCTATTTTTCATAAAATGTTATTTGTGTTAGCATGTAATGGGTTTATTATGTTTGAATAAGTTAATACTTTAAAATTTTTCAGGATTTTTTTAGTATGGTAAATGTTGATAGAGATAAACCTCATAAACAAAAGCACTTTGGCATCCAGATCCTCAATAAATCTTGAGAGTATATAGGGGTCCAGAGACCAAAAGTTTTAGAAGTACAAGATTAGACATAGGAGCAGGATATTCTGTTACTAAGTGTGATTTCTAGCAACCTTATTTTATATTTTAAACTCTTGATATTGGATTTAATGCTGCCTTTTAGAGATACCTGAATTGTAGTATCAGAATAAATGTTGATGTTTGAAGCTAAAAAGCCAAATGCTTAAACTGACCAATGACTATAGCATTTTAGACTGTTGGTTAAAGAATATACTACTTCACAGTAATAGCTCTATCAGCCACAGATCTCATGGTGGCTTTTGCATGATAATGATAGGATAAGCAAAATACCACTGTCTTCAAGAAACAATAACTTGGGTTTGTTTTGTTTGAGTTTGATTTGGCTTTTATATTTTTTTAAATACCTTTTGCTATCCCATCTGGTTTTATAAACTGAGTTTCTTAGCATTTATTAAAATTAAGGGGTTTGTTTGAAATAACATATATTTTTTATGCTTTTGCCTTTCTTACCTGATTGATACTACATTCACCTTTGATTGTTTTTTAAAAAGTTTATTTTTACAGAATATATTTAGTACCTTTCTTAAGGAGTAACTGAATTGAATCAACCAGTTTGCATTTAAATAAAAGAACAGGCTCAATGATCATCCTGTGGAATGGTTTACACGCCTCCATGTGCAGTAGTTGTGTCTGGAATCCTAGAACTGGCACTTTCTTCCTCCCTGCTCTAAATGTCACAATAAATTATACTTCTTTAAAGTAAATATAATGATTTCTTCTTTTCTATTGACCAGTACAGATAAAGATGTTGTCTTTGTTTTATTACTAATGATGACTTCAAGATTGATGATCTGATCCAATAACTGTGGAGGTAGCTTTAACTTGGTTCTATGTAAATAGTATGCATTTTATTATAATATTTCACATTTTAAGATGCTTGGTTTACATTAAATTATGGTATTTAACTATTTTTATGTTTATACCAGGTCGGGTCTTTCTTATGTTTCTGTGTTTTTGGTATGCTAAATAAAGCTATTTTTAAACCCAAGATATTTTTTTCTGCCATATGTTAATCATATTATGGTTAGGTGGCAAATATACTGCATATGTTCTTAATTATGTTCTTTTTAATAAGGTAAAATGGTTATATTTCTTTTTTTTCTTGTGAATTTAGGGAATATAGCTCAGTAAAAACAACAGAAATCATCTGATCAAAACCTGAGAGTGTTCTCAGCATGAGAAAGAACTTTCTATACTACTTTTGAATGACTTTGGCATGATACAAAATGGAAACAATTGCTCCAAAGGAATAGACTGAGCTCCCTGCATAGTGTAGTTTGTCAAGTCCTAGGAGTGGTGTTGTCTATAGGCACCAAGGAGCTGGTTGTTTCTTAGCAGAACAGCTTGCATTTGAAAAGAAAGTACAAGATGAAAACATTGTGACTAAACGGCATTTTCTTATGTGTAGAGCTACCTCAAAGACTAAAAGCAGGTTTGTCATGTGACTAACCAACTACATGTGAATATGAGTTGATACAGTAAAAAGCAAATCACACTGCCATGTGTGTACCTATGCAACAATCTTGCATGTTCTTCACATGTACCCCCAAACCTAAAATGCAATAAAAAAAATTTAAAAAAAGAATTAAAATTATTTATTCTATATTCAAGGTGAATTTTAAATATAAATTATAAGTCTAAGTGTCCCTTTTGTAAGCCTAAGTTCCCAAAGAGTTGTCCAAATAGTCTTTAAAAGGTACTTTTAAAAATCTATAGTAGTTTCTAAAGGTTATATAACTTAAACATTGATGACTACAATCATAAAATCCAAAACCTAGATCAAGAAATTCCTAGCACTCCAGAAGGCTTCCTCATTCCCCTTCCTTAAAGATACCATGATTCTAACATCTGTCATAATAGATAACTTTTTAAACTTTTTAAAAGTTCATACGTGGCTGTGGCCGTATGGATGTGCCTTTTTTTTTCTTTTACGCTTTTAACATATTTCAGAAAAGTTCAAGCTAGAAGATCCAAAGCTGCTCTTTCACACTCTAAGCCCTCCTTAAATTCAATTACTTGTTTTCTCTGAGACTTTTCTACATTCCTAAAGCTCTTTGAGGGCAAGACTTGTGTTTAATCATTTTAACTCCCTTCCCTAAATACATCAAAAAGTGAGGGCTGTTTTTGGTCTTTTTGGTGGGGGGAGGACTACAAATTGGCCAAAACACGATTAGCCTTCTGGCTGGCCTCAGTGCTTGTCTTTCTGCTGTAATTCTTATCACCTGCCATTTCTTTAAACTTTGTATCTTTACATTCTGTTCTCAGTAATTTTATTTACTTTATCTACTTTGTTTTAGGTTCCCTAAACCCTAATAACAACAGCACAAAGCACAAAAGTTATCATTTTTCGTTTGTTTTTTGTTTTTGAGATGAAGTTTCACTCTTGTTGCCCAGGCTGGAGTACAATGGCACGATCTCGGCTCACTGCAACCTTTGCCCCCTGGGTTCAAGCAATTCTGCCTCAGCCTCCCGAGTAGCTGGGATTGCAGGTGCCCACTACCACGCCTGGCTAATATTTTGTATTTTTTTCAGTAGAGAAAGGATTTCACCTTGTTAGTCAGGCTGGTCTCCAGCTCCTAACCTCAGGTAATCCACCCACTTCGGCCTCCCAAAGTGCCAGGATTACAGGTGTGAGCCACAGCACCCAGTTTTCTTTTTTTTCTTTCTTGTTGTATTTTAAATTTTGAGATACATGTGCAGATCTTGCAGGATCGTTGCATGGATACACACATGCCATGGTGGTTTGCTGTCTCCATCCCCCTGTCACCCACATCAGGCATTTATCCCCAGTGTTATCCCTCCCCAACCTCCCCACACCCTGCTGTCCCTCCCCTAGTCCCCATCCCCCAAAAGACCCCAGTGTGTGATGTTCCCCTCCATGTGCCCACGTGTTCTCATTGTTCAACACCCGCCTATGAGTGAGAACATGCAGTGTTTAGTTTTCTGTTCTTTTGTCAGTTTGCTGAGAAAGATGGTTTCCAATTCATCCATGTCCCTACAAAGGACATGAACTCATCATTTTTTATGGCTGCATAATATTCCATAGTGTATATGTGCCATATTTTCTTTGTCCAGTCTATCTTTGATGGGCATTTGGGTTGGTTCCAGGTCTTTGCTATTGTAAACAGTGCTGCAGTGAACATACGTGTGCATGTGTCTTTATAACAGAATGATTTATAATCCTTTGGGTATATACCCAGTAACAGAATTCTGGGATCAAATGGCATTTCTATTTCTAGATCCTTGAGGAATTACCATACTGTCTTCCACAATGGTTGAACTAATTTACACTCCCACCAACAGTGCAAAAGTGTTCCTTTTTCTCCACATCCTCTCAAGCATCTGTTGTCTCCATATTTTTTAATGATTGCCATTCTAACTGGTGTGAGATGGTATCTCAATGTGGTTTTGATTTGCATTTCTCTAATGACCAGTGATGATAAGCATTGTTTCATGTTTGTTGGCCTCATAAATGTCTTCTTTGGAAAAGTATCTGTTCATATCCTTCATCCACTTTTGAATGGGTCCATTTGTTTTTTTCTTGGCTTATGGTTAGGAAGAATCAATATTGTGAAAATGGCCATACTGCCCAAAGTAATTTATAGATTCAGTGCTATTCACATCAAGCTACCATTGACCTTCTTAACAGAACTGGAAAAATCCACTTTAAACTTCATATGGAACCAAAAGAGAGCCTGCATAGCCAAGACAATCCTAAGCAAAAAGAACAAACCTGGAGGCATCACACTACCTGACGTCAAACTATACTACAAGGCTACAGTAATAAAACAGCATGGTACTGGTACCAAAACAGAGATATAGACCAGTGGAACAGAACAATGGCCTCAGAAGCAATGCCATACATCTACAACTATCTGATCTTTGACAATCCTGACAAAAGCAAACAATGGGGAAGGGATTCCCTGTTTAATAAATGGTGTTGGGAAAACTAGCTAGCCATGTGCAGAAAGCTGAAACTGGGCTCCTTCCTTACACCTTACACTAAAATTAACTCCAGATGGATTAAAGATTTAAACATAAGACCTAACATCATACAAATCCTAGAAGAAAACCTAGGCAATATGATTCAGGACATAGGCATAGGCAAGCACTTCATGTCTAAAATAGCAAAAGCAATGGCAACAAAAGCCAAAATAGACAAATGGGATCTAATTAAACTTAAGAGTTTCTACACAGCAAAAGAAATAATCATTAGAGTGAACTGGCAGCCAATGGAATGGGAAAAAAATTTTGCAATCTACCCATCTGACAAAGAGCTAATATCCAGAATCTACAAAGAACTGAAGCAGATTTACAAGGAAAAAGCTTTATCTACTTCTATGTTAAATTGTAACTTTCAGAACTCTTTGTAATTTGGTCCTGTGAGTTTATCTAATCTTATTCCTTTCTATAGTACAGATGATAAATATTTATAAAATGGTGACTTTGTGTGAAACACTGAGGAGATTAGAAATTAATAGTGTCTATATTAGTCTTTGTCCCTGGAAATTTTTCAATCAAACTGAAATTGGTATCCTTCTAATCTTCTAACCAGGTCTCTAACCTTAAGTTCCCAGAGATTCTTCTTGCCTAAAGTCTCATGGTGCTTACATCTTTATTTGTCTATGCTGTGATTTTTATAAGTTTTTAGCAATGAGACCTAATTTTGAAACAATTTTCATGGAACTCTAATGTATTACACAGATGGGAATGTTATTGACTACAGAAGTGTGATGCTTGAATCCCACCATCTGTGACCTTTCTCATCAATCCAAGTCACCTCTGCAAACCTTAAAATTGGATGAACATAATTGAAAAGCCACTGTAATATAACATCTCCTATTGGTATCCAACTTCATGGTTCCTCATCTTAACCACTTCAAAAAAGTCTTCAGAATCTCCTCCATTAATATACCGATTGGGGTTCAAAACACTCTTTTTAATACAGTTGTTCCTAACTCACAAACACAGAACACTGGCTACCAACACACACTATAATAATTATGTATATAAAGCATTCTGTTAAGTCCATCAATGGAAGCAAATATAAGAGAGAACCATGAATGTTAATGGTTGTGATTCTTTGTTTATATCATTTCTATCATCACCAACTTCACCGCTTATCAACTTGTCACTCATAAACATCTCCTTAAGCCATATTTAATCTCTAAACAATAACAGGGTTATAATTCCATCTAACATCCATCTCTACTGGGTACAACCAAAAATACATAAAACCCTTCCCCAAAAGAGGAGGCAAAGTCCTTGAATGATGTTTATTCTTCTCCCTGATATCCTATAATTTAAATACTAAGATATAAAATTATCAATACTTAAATACTATGATAAAAGTTAATACATCTTATGTTACATGATAAGGAAATAAGAGGAAATAAAACATTTACGTAATACAAACACATACAAATGTATTTGTAACAAACTAAGGAGGAAATAATCATGAAAATTGGAATCATCATTCCTGTAACTGGTCACATGGTCATGCATGATATTTATAATCACCTTCTTCCACTGCCCATTCTGTTTTCCCTTTGCCTTCAACAAGCACCTCTGCTGGTTGCCACACTTCACCTGATAAGGTAAACCAAATCTTCATTCCTGAAGTGTCTGGAATGAATGAATTTCATGAGCCTTGGCCCACTGCCACACTTCTTTTGCTATAAAGTGAATTTCTAAATCAGAAGCAATGCTGTGTGTAAACCATGACATTAGGAGTCCTGCTTGAATTGAGCTATTGTATTTTTCATCTCCTGTATTCCAGACATACTCTTCCTTACTTCCATTGTGGGGTAGTAGTCCAATTTGCCCTTGGTAGTCAGGATCAATCACCTCAGCCAGCACAGTAACTACCTTCTTTGCCTGTAGCTTCAGAGAAAATGAATAGTGCAAAGTGGCCAGGTGGCAGTCTTAATTTCCAGTGCAATGAAATCATTGTCGTGTCTCCAGATGGAAGCATTTCTCCCTCTGCAACTAAGACCCCTAGGCCAGCAGAGGTTAAGCTGTTGGAAACGGGAAACAAAAATGTTGCTGGTGGGTCACTATTAGCAATAGTGAGTGGTGCCACTTCCATTTCCATGACTTGATTCTTGGAGACATGAATCCTGGCTATAAGAGAAACAGCAGCATCTATTGGATGCTGAGTAGAGGCCTTCTGGAAAACCTTTCTTCAGCTCTGCAAGGTATTGCCAACTAGCTGGAATTGTAAGAAAGCCTTCAAAAGTCCATTTCACCATTATATCAGCTGCTTTAGGATGGTAGAGAACATGGTAACACGAGTGAATTTCATGAGCCTTGGCGCACTGCCACACTTCTTTTGCTATAAAGTGAATTTCTAAATCAGAAGCAATGCTGTGTGTAAACCATGACAGTGTGTAAAGCATTCTGTAAGTCCATGGATGGAAGCAAATTTGTATCTAAAGTAAGTGCTATTCCAGTAAGAACAAAAGGCTGTTCTTTCCTCGGTGGAAGTAGTCCAGTGTAATCAACCTGCTACCAAGGAGCTGGCTGATCACCTTGGGAAATGGCTTCAAACCAGGGGCTCAGGGTTTGCTGCTGGGAGATTGGGCTCTCAGTTGGGGCTATAGCCAGGTCAGCCTTGATGAGTGGAAGTCCACATTGCTGAGCCCATGTATAACCTGCATCTCTGCCACTATGGCCACTTTGTTCATGAGCCCACTGGGCAATGATAGGGGCAGCTAGGGGAAGAGGCTGAGTGGTATCCATAGAAAAGGTCATCCTATCCACTTGGTTCTTCAGATCCTCTGCTGAGGTCACCCATTGGTGACCATTGGAGGTTCACCATTGGTGAACATTCACATGTGACACAAATATCTTCACATTTCTTGCCCATTCAGAGAGGTTTATCCATATAAACTCTTCCATATTTTCTTGTCACCAATTTTCAAATCATGTTCCTTTCCATCTCTGATCATCCAGACCATTGGCCACAGGGAATGAATCAGTATATAATCACATCTGGACATTTCTCCTTCTAAGCAAAGGGAACAAATGGGTGCATTGCTTGAAGTTCTACAGACTAAGAGGATTTCTTTTCATGAGTGCCCTTCAGGAATATCCCAGGAAAGGGCTGTAGATCTGTAGCTGTTCAGTTTGGTGTGGTGCCTGCATATTGTGCAGAATCATCTATAAACCTAGCCTAGTCTTCTTTTTCTCTGTTAACTAATTGTGAGGAATTCACTATGAGGCTACGGGTGCAGGCTGGGAGTGAGAAGGCAGTGTAGCAGGAGTAGGGAACATGGGCATTTGGTCCACTTCTTCATGTAACTTACGCCTTCAGAGTCCATTCAACTCGATCACATATATACCACTTCCAATTGATGATGCAGTGCTACTGTGCACACCCAACTTTATAACTTGGTGGGTCAGATAACATCCAGTTTGTGATAGGCAGTTCAGGTTACATGGTCATTTGGTGACCCATAGTCAAGTATTCAGTTTCCAGTAAGGCCCAGTAGCAGGCCAAGTAAGTCCCAACCTTGCTATACTGAAGGAAATTTAAAGTGGGCCAAGGATTGGAGATTTACATCCCCAGCCCCAGGCCATCCAGGCTGGATATGTAATTTGGGAGGCATCGTATTGGTTCCTGGAGCCCTCCTTAAAGACATAGTAAATTGGCTGGGCACAGTGCCTCACACCTATAATCCCAATACTTTGGGAGGCCGATGCAGATGCATCACTTGAGGCCAGAAGTTCAAGACCAGTCTGGCCATTATGGTGAAACTCTGTCCCTTGAAAAAATACAAAAAAAAAATAAGCCAGGTATGGGATCATTTGAACCTGGGAGGCAGAGGTTGCAGTTAGCTGAGATTGCACTCTAGTCTGGGTGACAGAACAAGACTCTGTCTCAAATATATATGTATACATATATGTATATATATGTATATATATAAATATATATAATATATATATATATGTATGTATATAGTGAGCAAGTTTCATCAAAGCACCCATTACAGAAAAGATGCAACCCTTTAATGGCTACATTAGTACTTGTTTAGTCCCAACATGCAATGGATAATCCAAAATATGATCCATTAGTGCACTCTCTGTGCTCAAAACCATCCTAAAACTGGACCCCTATCCCCTGTTCAAGAGGGGACTCTTGGGGAGACTCTCCATATGAGGATTGGCAAGTTGATTTCACCACAGTGCTGTGAGTACCCAAGGGCTATAGATATTTTTTTGCTTTTTCATATATACATTTACAGGATGGATGAAGGCATACCCTACCTGAAATGGTCCATAGTTTACTTAAAGAGAGAATCCCCTGGCATGGACTCTCTTTGATATTCATAGTGACAACAACACAACATTTGTCTCTCAGGTAGTATAGGAAGTGTCTCAGATTCTAGACATTGAATAGAAACTTTACACAGCATGGTGGCCGCAATCCACAGGAAAGACCGAAAAAAATATGTATCATACTATAAAAAGAACAATTGCGGGTATAGGAGAGGGAGCTGGGGAGGGATAGCCTGGGGAGAAATACCAAATGTGGGTGAAGGGGAGGAAGGCAGCAAAACATACTGCCATGTGTGTACCTATGCAACTATCTTGCATGTTCTGCACATGTACCCCAAAACCTAAAATGCAATTTTTTTAAAAAAGGAGAAAAGCTTTTAAAACGTTTAAGAAAAAACTATTTGAAAAAGGGGAATTTCATTGACATAATTTTTTGGAAATAGAACATTCAGTCATTAGAGTTGAAAGCTGAATAAATGAATACATGATTGAATGAAAAAAAAAAAAAAGAACAATTGCTAAGGTGTGCCAAGAAACCAGTCTAACTTGGGACAAGGTACTGCCCTCTGCCCTGCTGAGAATTCAGATTGCTCTCCAAAGTAGGCTCCAATTGAGCCCTTTTGAAATTAAATTGCCAAATTAAAAAGTAACCTCTGTTCAAGAGTTAGCTTCTGACAGGTTGGCCTTCCCCATGGACATGCCACTTCACCCTTTCCAGGACAGAAAGCAAGTCCTTCTCAAGACTTGGAGGGAAATTGGACTGGATCATCAACTGTTCCTCAATGGGTAGGACCCTGTGAGGTCCTCCTGACCACTCATTTATCAAGTTGGCTGGGGTTAAACTCTGGGTACATTATACACAGGTAAAGATTGCCCCTCCCCAGCTCAATTTATGAGGCAATCAAGCTAAATGGACCTGTGAACCAACTGAAAACTTGAAGCTGCTATTTAAGAAAAACTGCAAATAAGTAAAGCCTTCTATTATTTAATTATAAGATTCTTGCTAATCCCCATAACAATATATGGGCTTATAGTGTCTCCCGAAACCAATCTTTTCCTATAATGGGCACAGCATCATATACAGATAGCCTACAACAGGATGCTTGTGGGGTTTATGGGCTGCTACCTATATCTAGCATTTCTGGATTACCTTGGTGGGTCTCACCTCTACAAGGAAATGACCGAGTACATTTACAAAGCTTAATGAAAAACTAATTACAAGAAAATGAGGTCTCTGGTGTTCTAACATAAGAAAATATAAGGTTATGGCCTGTCATTAATGTAATCCTCCAAAACCCAGGTCAAAGAAAACCTTTTACTATAAATCAGACTATTCAACAAACTTCTGAATATGCTGCTCCTGTCCTGAATGAGATTCGCTTGGCTACCTCCAAAGTTTTGGCTATTAGCAGTCACTATACTGAGGAGTTTCTATTTAGTTTGAAATGATTTTCTTTGGATGACACCCACCACCAGCTACTTAAATAATTGACACTTTATGTTAGGAACAAAAAAAAATAACTCTAATGATCATTGCCCAAATATTACTAGGAATATGGGCTGGATGCCCCCACAACAATGTCAACATAATCTAGTGCTACAACAAACTGACTGGTCCCCACTGATTTGACACAGAAGCTAGGAATTCGAGGACTAGCCCCAAATGGAACTAAATGGCTATGTGACACTGATCTTTGGCCCTGAATACCTTATTGGATGGATAAAATGACACACCTTGGGTTTCCCCTGGATCCAGTTTCATTTGGAAAACACAGACAGCCTGCAGATTTCCAGTATGTGTTATACCAATGGCCCAGGTTGGTTTCCACTGTTATTACCATCTCCTATCCATTTCTGTTCTCCAAGTTAGTTTAGAAAATGTTATCTGGCACACCAGGACCCTAACAAAATATATGCAGCATATGCTAAAGGATGCTTTCAGAGGCATCTCTTTAGTAACCTTTGAAATGACCATGATGAGAAAGGCAGTCTTGCAGAACTGCATGACCCTCTATGTCCTCACAGCTACACAAAGGGGAACCTATGCCATAATCAAAACCAAAGGTCTTACATACATCCCAGACAATACAGGAACTTTTAAAGATACTTGCAGCAAATTGATGCCATGTCCAACCTGATGTTGCTAAACCAATAGTTATTTTCTTGTTGCAAGTCATTATTCTCTTGGTGGAAAACAATTACTAATAATTCTAGCTTTGATTACAGGAATAGGCATACTCCTTTGTTGTGGATTATATTGGTGCTGCACTATATATATAAGATTTCAAAATCATGTCTCTCAGAAGATCCTAACACGTTGTTCAATGATATTGCAAAGAATTGCTTCTGTAAGCCTCAGAACCTATGAATATTTTCAACTGTAGGTATATAAGTGCCATTCCCTGGACCCCTAGCAATGCCCCTTACCAGCAGGAAATAGTTATAATGAGTTAACCCACCAATTCCTCAAGATTGAGAAATGGAACAATGATATTGAGGATGTTATAACTGAGCCCTTATTTTAAGTATCAGGTTGTTTTACTTATTCTCCTTTTTCTTTGTTCTTTTCCTCATCCATGCATGCTTGTTGGTACATAATCATTTCTGTAGAGAGTAATCATTAGCAATTGATTAACATATCCTGAACCCTGGACCTGCCCTCAAGATTGATGAACCTGTTTCTATTTTAAAGAACAATGATCCTTGAGTCATACAGACTTCCTTCATGGCATCCAAAAGTTTGACTGGGACTGATGAGATCTAGTGTTCAAGGGGCACAAACAACTTTGACGATCGAGATATCCCACTTCCCGCATTCCTATCTTATTCATAAAATCCTTCAATTATGTTCAAAGGCAGATCAGATTTGAGAGACTGTCTCTTCCGCCCTCTTGCTTTAGCTAAATCAAATAACCCTTCCTTTGCTCCTAAGCACTGATGTGTCAGGGTTTGGCTTACTATATATTGAATATATGAACCTATATTTGGGGACTTGATAACAGAAACTACTTGCTATTGCCACAAGTAGCTATAAATTAACCTAACAATACTGCACCAGACAAGATAACTCAAGCCCTATAGATTAACAATATATAGCCAATCACTAACCAATATTATTTCTATAAACCAAAGAGAATTGCTGACAAGCAATTTTGTATCAGCCCACTCTCTGTCCCCCTTTTTGCCTTTAAACATCTGCTTGTACATGGGAAACCAAAGCAAAAATGTACAAATGGGATCATATCTAGTTAAAAAGCTTCTCCATAGCAAAGGAAACAACAAAGTGAAAAGACAACTTATAGAATGGGAAAAAAACATCTGCAAACTACCTATCTGATAAGGGATTAATAAATTTGTATGTTCTTCATCACAAGAACATCTATATGCTTATGAAAATAACTGTTAATTGTGAGCCATCATCGAGACCTGAGATAAGGCTCTAAGTATGGATTTGCAGCCTACTTGCATTAACTCTGAAACTGCCTTGCTGCTCACACCCTCTCTCTACCAGAGTCTACAGTCCAAACATTGGGACAAATGACCTATATAATTTGACAGCCAAGGGTAATGAGAAATTGGCAATATTATTCCTCTTAAAAATTCATATTGCACCCTTATGTCTTTGGAGGATACCCTTGTTCCCTCTATCATTTCTGTGATCAGTCCATACCTTAGAGGATGTAAAATAAGATGTGACGTGATTATGGACAGCAAGCCCCACCACCAAGATGTCTGCTACTCACCTTCTTTCTGTGGCTCTATTAGTCCATTCTCACACTGCTAAAAAAGGCACTATCTGAAATTGGATAATTTATAAACAAAATAGGTTTAATTGACTCACACTTCTGCATGGCTGGGGAGGCCCCAGGAAACTTACAATCATGGCATAAGCTGAGTGGGAAGCAAGGCACATCTTACACATAGCAGGACAGAGAGAGAGAGAGTGCAGAGGAAACTGCCACTTTTAAAACCATCAGATCTCATGAGAACTCCCTCACTGTCATGAGAACAGCATGGGGAAACTGCCCCCGTGGGCCAATGACTCCCACCAGGTCCCTCCCTCAACACGTGGGGATTACAATTTGAGATGGAATTTAAGTGGGGATACAGAGACAAACCATATCACTGGGCCCCTGGCCCTTCAAAATCTCATGTCCTTCTCACATTGCAAAACTAATTGTGCCTTCCCAATGGTCCACCAAAGTCTTAAGTGTTTCCAGCATTTATTCAAAAGTCCAAGACAAGGCAAGTCATTCAAAAGTCATCTGAGACAAGGCAAGTCACTTTTGCCTATGAGCCTGTAAAATCAAAAGCAAGCTACTTACTTCCAAGATACAATAGGGGTACAGGGATTGGGTAAATTTTCCCATTCCAAGTGGAAAAAAATTGGCCAAAACAAAGGGGCCAGAGGCCCCATGCAAGTCTGAAACCTGGCTAGGCAGTCATTCTTAAAGCTCCAAAATCTTCTTTTACACCATGTCTCACATTCAGAGCATGCTGATGCAACAGGTGGGCTTCCACGGCCTTGGGCAGCTCTGCTACTGTGACTCTTCAGGGTGCAGCTCTGCAGCTGCTTTCACAGGCTGGAATTGAGTGCCTACAGCTTTTCCAGGTGCACAGTGGAAGCTGATGATGGATCTATCCTTCTGAGGTCTGGACGATGATAGCCCTCCTCTCACAGCTCCACTAGGCAGTGCCCCAGTGTGCAGGGACTCTGTGTGCAGGCTCCAAACCCACATTTCCCCTTTGTATTGCCCCAGTAGTTTCTCCATGAGGGATACACCCTTGCAGCAGACTTCTGCCTGGACATCCAGTCATTTCTGTATATCCTCTGAAGTTTAGGCAGAGGCTGCCAAAGCTCAACTCTTGCCTTCTGTGCTCCCACAGGCCCAACACCACATGGAAGACCCCAAGGCTTGCATTGTCTGAAGCAACTGCCTGAGCTATACCTTGGCCCCTTTTAGCCACATGCAGGACACCATGCCCTGAAGCTGCACAGAGCGACAGGGCCCTGGGCCTGGATCATGAAAGCATTTTTCCCTCTTAGGCCTCTGGGCCTGTAATAGGAAGGGCTGCCATGAAGATCCCTGACATGCACTGGAGACATTTTCCCCATTGTCTTGGCTATTAACATGTGGCTCCTTGTTACATATGTAAATTTGTACAGTCAGTTTGAATTTCTCCCCAGAAAATGGGTTTTTGTTTTCTACCTCAGCCTGGACATCATTGTTCATATCACTATCAGCATTTTGGCCAAGACCATTCAACAAGTCTCTAGGAAGTTCCAAACTTTCTGACATCTTTCTATCATCTTCTGAGCCCTCCAGAGTGTTCTAACCTCTGCCTGTTACCCAGTTCCAAAGTTGCTTCCATATTTTCAGGATATCTTTATAGCAGTACCCCACTCTGCCTGCACCAGTAATCTATATTAGTCCATTATCATGCTGCTATAAAGATACTACCTGATACTGAGTAATTTATAATTAAAAGAGGTTTAATTGACTCACAGTTTTGCATTGCTGAGGAAGCCTCTGGAAAGTTACAATCATGGTTGAAGGCAAAGGGGAAGCAAGGCATATCTTACATGCAGCAGGAAAGAAAGAAAGTTCAAGTGAACTTTCTTGAACTTTTAAGAAAAAGTTAATGTGTCACTTTTAAAACCATGACATCTTGTGAGAACTTCCTAGCATGAGACTAGTACTGGGGAAACTGCTCCCATCTTCACTATCATGAGAACAGCATGGGAGAAACTGCTCCCATGATCCACTTGCTCCCACCATGTCTGTTCCTCAACACATGGGGATTACAATTCACGATTAGACTTGGGTGGGGACACAAAGCCAAATCATATCACTGCTCTTCCACACTCTTCATTGGATAAAATGGGTGATTTGACAAACAGTAAAGAAACATTGGGGCCACTGCTAGACTAGAACTCTCCATGAGAGAATCACAGTCTCCTACCACAAGTGACAGAGTCATCCATTTGAAATCCATCTAGAATAAAACATGCAATGAAGGTAGTTAAGTTTGAAGCACACAGACTCAATCATAAAAGAACTATCAGGAGTGCATTGAGGATAAGTGATGATTTCCATTGCTCTATATGCTAGTTTCTGGATGAAATGAAGCTGATTCTCTTCTTGAACATTAAATTGTCTTTCATATCACACCTGCCCTGTACCAACTGACTAAAAAATTCAGTGTGGAGACTTACAGATCACATACGAGAATTGCTGGTCTACATAATACAAAGAGGTGTCTATTAACCAGTAAACAATTATTTGTGATTTATGTGCAGCAAACTGGTAAGAGATGGAGGAAGGAAGACCATCTTCATGAGAAGTCACATAATTACAGTGAAGATGGAAACAATCAGACACAGATAGCACCAGTTATTCAGAAAATTGACCAAGGAACAAGAGTTTGGGAGATGGACTAGGGTGCTAAATAAAATGTATTTTAATCCTACCAGGAAAGTCAATCCAAGCACCAGCTGTACTACTACAGTGACATACTGTTACCCCATTGCACAAGGATGAGAGACCAACACTTTATAAAGAAATGCCACCTAAAATGCAGAAACACAGTACTTAAGACAATCCTAAAGTGGGGGTCAGACCATCAGAGAAGAGATATAAAGCCTAAACTCCTCATCCCATCTATGAAGAGAGGTGTGGCAGCCTCCTGAGAAAAAGCTTTGTTCTAGCTCATACTGTAGCCTCACCTTTTAAAAAACAATTTACTTAAACTAATTTTCCAAGAGAAGTTGAACAAGGAGTATTTGCTCTGTGAAGTTGCATGGAGAAACTTGACCTTGCCAGAGGAAAAGGCTGTCCCAGGAACACTTGGCACAAGAGAGAGGTAGTTTGTGCTGCTATGGAATCATAGCAGCTATTTTCTGCTTCTCTCTACATATCTTTGCTCTCACTAAAGCAGGGAGAGGCCATGAGAAATTATATGACCCAGCAACCTAATTATACCACATTTCATTGAAAACGTGATGGTGGTTCCACAGTTACAGTTGAGCATCAACCCTGAGATTGAATTCTGTTTCGGTATCATCTTGGGCAAGGGCTTTATATTTAGGATCACAGATTCCTCATGGGTACAATAACTAAAAGAATTCCTACCTCACAAAATTATGAAGATTCCCAAGAACACTGGAAATCATCTAGTCTGGTTAGGACACATCAAATCATCTACCTCTCTGGTGATAGAGCTAAGACTGGCTTCCTGGGTACCTTTATTAACCAGTGCTCACTGTGGCTATGCTCCTCAACCATGGGCCTCACACAGAGCATTGATGCACCATGTTGCCCAAAGGCATTTCACGTTTGTAGTTGGGAGTTGACACCACTTCCCTTTCCACAGATACCTCCAACAATATGTTCCTTTGCTTTCCTAGCCCACTTTTGTTGCTTCTTCCTCACTATATTCCTTCCCAAAGGAGAAGAATGTGCTAAGCACCAGCATGGTGTGCAGTGTGGGAGACACAGACAGACATGGGAACCTCCTAACTCTGCAGACCTCACAGCTCAATAAGGAAGACTGAAGGGTACTATCTGTGGTACCACCTGCTTAGCCTCCCACCACCAGTCCTGGAACTAGCATTCCCCTTTTATGGGGGACTGCTCCACACAAACACAGACTCCAGGTTTGTGGTTCCAGGAGAGATTTATGTCACTACATGTCCTGCCTTTCTCACCACACTTGACTGGCCCAGGGGTCAGATAGTTGTGATCTCTGCCCCAGTGCTTTGTGTCCCTGACTTAAGCTTCGGCACCTAAGGACCAGCCTGATTTTATTTTGGGAGATCGAGACAGAAGGAAAATCTTTTTTCTTGATCCTCAAGTGTCCCATGAGGGATTTTTCTTTTTTTCTTTTCCTTTTGGAGACTGAATCTCTCACTCCTGACATCCAGGCTAGAATGCAGTGGTGGGATCACGGCTCACTGCAGACTCAACTTCCTTGGCTCAGGCAATTGTCCCATCTCAGTTTCCTGAGTAGCTGGGACTACAAATGTGTGGCACCATGCCAATTTTTTTTTAATTTTTTTTTTTTTTTGTAAATACTGGGTTTTGCCATGTTGCCCAGGCTGGACTTGAACTTCTGGACTCCAGTAATCTGCCTGCCTAGGCCTGCCAAAGTTCTGAGATTACAGAGGTAATCTGCCACCCCTGGCCAATGAGAGATTTTAAATTTCACTCTTCAGAAGTAATAAAAGGAGAAGGATATATATATATATATATATGTATATATGTGTGTGTGTGTGTGTGTGTACACACACACATTTGGTGCATTAAGCAAAAGGAAGAAAGTGTAATGACCCTGAACTATGTAAACCTCTCCTTTTTCGAGAAAAAGTTTAGATAGTTCAGGGTCATTACACTTCCCACGGAGACGGTGTGTTCTAGATTGCACTCCAATGCCATAAGCCTACAGGGCTTATGCAGCTTATAACCTGCGGTTATCTAGCACTTCGTTTGACTAGCTAATTTGATTAGTCATGAGAGGCTGCTTCTGTAACAAATGTTCCAAATTTCTGGTAGCTTTTAAAGTGAATTTTAATTTTTTGTTTTTATCAAGGTCCAGTGCAGGTTGGTGTGACAGTGATGAGGGGACACTCTACATATGTTATCCAAAGTTCCAGGCTACTTCACAGCAGATATATATTTTAGGGTCTGTTCATCTTCTTCACTCTAGACATGGATTGAACAGGGTGTGTCCTATAAACTAGAACTTATTCAGGCAGACATCAGTTATTTTCATATTCCAGTAGCCAGAAATCAGTACATGACCTCATCAAATCACAAGTGTAGCTCGAAAAACATGGTTATTTTGTGGACCAAGATGAAAATAAATAAGCTTTGAAGATGTCAATATGTCATAGTGAGTTTCTCTAATTGGAAGATTTGAAAAGTACTAGCAAGTTCATTTTGCTACAGACCTAAGCTTGTTCTTCAGTGAGCCGAGTCCTGTGTCTACTAATTGGTTTTAAATTCAGCAGGGAAGACATGGGGATTAGTTACTGAGTACCCAAAAACCATGAACATAGAGGGCTTTTCAACGTAAATTTTAAAAACAGAGTCTTCAGTCTGGTGTTGAAGCTTTGATCCTCAAACAAATCTGAAATCACATTCCCGATAATGTGGAGGAATTTCTCCTGCAGAGAGAATTCAGCTTCAGAGTACAGCAGACATGGATGAACGTTTAAAGGAAGCTGACATCTACCTAGAAGATAGATCCACTAAAGTCTTTCAATGCCAGAGAAATGCTACACTTTGGGCATTTGGAATTGTTCCTACTCTACCTGGGAGCTCTATACCTTTATCTCCAAAGGATATGATCACTCCCTAATTAACACAGTCCACCTCCTGTTCATAGGAGAATCCTACTGGTAACCCAGACACAGCTGTGAATTAGATCCATGCTCATTACCTAGGTTAATCCAGTCCTTGATTTCAATCGCGAAAGGTCAAACGTTTTCCAAATATTTAAGGAAAGTGAGGAAGAGATCATGATGCACAAATAAAACTAATTCTGGAAGAGGAAAAAAAAGGATATAATACAGGAAACAGAAGAAAACGTGACCAGAAAATATTCTCAGAGTTTAAGAAAGACAAGAGGTTTATAAAATGAGAACAAGCCGTCATAGAGGGGAACAACCAGGAGAGAGGCGAAAGTCCTTGGACACTAGAAAAGTTACTGAAGAATTGACATCGCGCAGAAGTCAGGCAGTGCCCAATTCCCTGGGTTGCCACAGAACTCAGCCTGTGTCCCCCACCACCACCACCACTCTGAAGGTAGGCGCTGCTCCGCACCGCCCCCGCCCTCCCGAGGGCGCGCGCCCCTCACCTCCTAACGGTTCCCAGCGCCCACTTCCGCTCCCCTCGCAAACTCTGCGACTACCGCCACTGCCTGGTCTGGAGGAGCCCGCCCTCCGCCAACAGCCGCTCTCACCCATCATGGCGGTGCTCCGAGGCCTCCGCCGCCGGCGCCACTGCAGATACCGAGGCCGCTGCCCCCCCCGGAACCAGCGCCAACGCACCGCTTTACCCTGCCTGCTCCCCGCCCCGGCGCTGCCCGCCCTGGGCCCGCTGTCGCAAGTGCGACACAACTACCACCCCAGCAGCGAGGCCGCCATCAACAGCCATGTCAACCTGCAGCTCCACGTCTCCTACGTGTACCTGTCCATGGCCTTCTACTTCAACCGGGACGACGCTGCCCTGGAGCACTCTGACCGCTACTTCCTGCGCCAGTCACACGAGAAGAGGGAGCACGCTCAGGAGCTGATGAGGCTGCAGAACCTGCGCGGTGGCCGCATCTCCCTTCAAGACATCAGGAAGACGGAGAGCGCAGGCTGGGAGAGCAGGCTCGAGGCCATGGAGTACGCCTTCCACCTGGAGAAGAGCGTCAACAAGAGCCTCGTGGAGCTGCACCAGCTGGCCATGGAGAAGGGCGACCCCCAGCTGTGCAACTTCCTGAAGAGCCGCTTCCTCAACCAGCAGGCCAAGACCGTGAAAGAGGTGGGTGGCTACCTGAGCAACCTGCGCAAGATGTGGTCCCTGGAACCCGGCCTGGCAGAGTACCTGTTTGACAGGCTCACTCAGGGCAGGAGAGAGAGAGAGACCTGAGCCCAGACGGGCCCCACAATCAGAGGGTGCCTTCCCTGGATCTGGCCTCCAGGCGGGGCGTGCATGTTGCCGTTTAAGAACGTTTTCTTCAGTTTTTTTTCCTCTCAGTTTTACCGTTGTTGGTAATAAAGTTATCTGTTCTCAAAGCAATACAGGTGTCCAGTTGATGTGTGCCTGCAACACTCTCACCATTTAGGAATCAGGGCAAATCCCCATACAGGTTTAAAGTAGGTATCCAGCAGTCTCCACACCCAGCTCTGCCCCATCTGCATGCAGCTCAGGATCTGTGGGGGTGAAGGGGAAAGGTATTCTATGGGCCCCTGGAAAACATATTCGCCTTCCCCTTATAAACTCTGAGGGCATGTGGGATGGCATGGGGTGAGGTGGGGTGAGATGGGTGGGATGGGTGAGGTGTGCAGTCTTGGGCCATGCTATTTGTGGGTGCATTGCATGGTAAGGTGTAAAGCATGGTATGGAATTCATCATAGTTGTTGCCTCTGGAGAAGAAGGGAGGGGAATGACATTGGGCAGAGATTAAAATAATACAGTCTTTAACTTAACATGAAAAGTTTTCTTTTTAAAATATGCAAGTGCTAAGGATTCTTGCTTCTGGGCAGCAAGATGGTGGCTCTGGAGAACAGTATGGCAGAGTATCTCTTTGGCAAGTTCACTGTGAGTGACAGATAATGGGACTGAGCCTTAGGCTGGTTTCCCAACAGATAAGGGGCGATTTCCTGCATATTGCCCTTAAGATTCCTCCACTCATAGTTTTGCCTTCCATTGTACCATTTCTTCCATTAAAGCTGGTTTAAAAAAAAAAGCAGCTCAGAAGAAGGACTGAAAAACATAAGGTCAAACCTGAAGGCCAAATTTGTGATATTGTATATAAAGTAGAATAAATGTCCCCAAATGTCAAGGCAGTGACTGTCTGCTTTGAAGAATGTAAAAGGGTGGGGGAATAGTTGAAGGTGTAGACCAGGTAGAGTCATTGTACCTGGTCTAGGTGGGAGACTAGTGCAGCTTGAGCTGTGATGGTGGCTGCAGAAGTGAAGAGAGGAATACAGGTTCCAGATGGATTTGTGAAAAGGAAAGACAAACTTTGCTCATGGGCACGAGGTGAGGAATGGAAGAGGGAGAATATATGTAGGCTCTGAAGTTTGGATTTGAGCACCTGGGGTGATGACGGTGTTATCATCACCCTGAGGATGTTTGCAGGGGTCCCCTGGGGTAGAGAAGCGGGAAATGCATGCCATGTAAAATCAGATTTTTATTAGACATCCAAGTGGAAATGTGAATCAAGAAGCTGGAAAAATGTCACGTTTGGAAGTATACATATGGGGGACTTTTATAGATAGTATTGAAGTCATGTGATTGGATGAGCTCAGAAAGGCATATAAGGTAGAGTATGACATATCCAGTCCCAAGCGCAGGACAGCTAACATTTAGAGGCTGGTTGAGGAGTTTGAACACCCACAGAATTGCTGGTTCCACCTTGACCTTTGTCTGCCCCAAGTTTATTTCCTTATTCCCAATGTCTGCCCCAAGCTCATTTCAAAATCATCCTTTTCCTGAGAAGCTCAATGTGGCCTCTGGTTTCTCCTTTCAAGATATAGAGAAGAGCTTGCCTTTTACTTTTTCTTCATGGCTATGGATAGAAAGATATTATTTCCTAGTAAGAAGAAGATTCCATACGGAACTGATACACCTGTTTCTCTATTTTTTTTTCCTCTTTGCCCTTTAAAAACTCTTCTCCTCTCTCAGTCCACTCTCTATTTGACCAAAGGAATTCCTCAACCATGTAAACCCTAACGTTGTCCATGTCTGTGGAAAAATACTTAAAATATCTACCTTCCATGCCACACAAAAGAAAATTACAAAGAAATAAGAAACAAAAAGAAATCTTGTTTCCTTTTTGGGTTCAAAGGTTAAAGTAAAAAATTTACAGACTATACATTTTGTTCAAAGACACATGGGTGGCTCACATCATTTTTTTTGAGCATTGTATTAACAGCAGATAGTTTTGAGCATTGTATTCATCCATTTTTTTCATGCAGCCGATAAAGACATATCCAAGAGTGGGCAATTTATGAAAGAAAGACATTTATTGGACTTACAGTTCCTCATGGCTGGGGAGGCCTCACAATCATGGTGGAAGGTGACAAGCACGTCTCACATGGCAGCAGACAAGAGAAGAGAATGAGAGCCAAGCGAAATGGGTTTCCCTTATAAGACCATCAGATCTTGTGAGACTTATTCACTACCAGTAGAATAGTATAGGGGAATCTGCCCCCACGATTCAATTATCTCCCACTGGGTCCCTCCCACAAAATGTGGGAATTACAGAGTACAATTCAAGATGAGATTTGGGTGGGGACAAAGTCAAACCATCTAAGCATTTATTAAGATATGAACAAGTTTAGCTGTGCAGTAATTATCTTCCACGTTTCCACATTACTGTACTTTAACACTGTTCTTTAAAATTAAGATTCTGACACTTTTAGTTCAGTTTCCAGAAAATGCTGTTGTCTGTTTATTTTAAATGTTATCAATTTACTTTCAGTGCTATTGTATCTTAGTCAAACTTGGTCTTCTCATTGTATCTCTTTCTCTGCCTGGTATAAGGACTTCTGAATGCTCTGACTTCGTCTCATCTATTACCTATTGAAATATATGTCCCTTGACTGTTCTCCTGTGGATATGAGAAAGAATAGAGCAAGCATCGATTTTGAGTGTTTCAAATTTTAAGTTGACTGAAGGGATTTCTTAATTTCCTGTTTGGGAGAGAACACTTGGTGTAGTGTTTCCTTGATCTCAGACTGCCTGGATTCAAATCCCATACTAGCCACTCATTTTGGGTAAACTTGGGCAAGTTGTTTAACTTTTCTGTGCCTCAGTTTCTCCTTATGTAGTATAGGTATAATAAAGGCATTAACCCCATTGCGTTGCTGAGATTAAATGAATCAATGTATGTAAATCACTTGGAGTGTATCACTGGCATACTGTATGTTCATGATTTACCACCATCATCAAGATGATTATCCTCTACTCTTTCTCAACTTTTATTGAGGTTCAAGAATACGAGCACAGGTGTTTTTGTTTAGGAAAACTACTGTCACAGGGGTTTGTTGTGTAGATTATTTCATCACCCAGGTACTAAGCCTTGTACCCAATGGTCATTTTTTTTTCTCCATTCTTTCCTTCCAACCTCCACCCTCAGGTAGGCCCCCGTGTTTGTTGCTCCCTGCTTCGTATCCATGTTTTCTTGTTATTAACTCTCAGTTATCAGTGAGAACAGGTGGCTTTTGATTTTCTGTCCCTGAATTTTTTTGATAAAGATTATAGGCTGGAAGCCATCATCCTCTGCCCTTATGTTTCTTTGTAGTCTCTATGCTTTTGGAAAATACTTCACTTTTACACTTTGCCACTGGGGCACTCTCTTGCATGTCTATTAACCAAGTCATCTGCATAGCGAGAAGGGAAAACCCTAGAAGCTGGTTTGGTTGCCAGGTGTCTCCAGGACTCAGGAGGGTACAAGGCTGTTTTCACTCCTCACCACCAACCTCCCCACCCTCCTGAGGCCCAAAGGAGGAGGAAGGTGGTGCTGTGACAACTTTCCGTGCTATTTCACACCTTGCCCCCACATTGTATCTAAACCAGCCTTCCCTTGAATTCACTTTTAGAAGACTGTGCTTGTTCTTCCCAAACCCAGGTTCCCTGAGTCTCCTATTTTCATCCTGAACTTCCTCCCACTCTTCTGAGATGGACAAGAGCAGCAGGATGAAGTGCTCACCCTGATCCCCACCTTAATCTGGATGTTTGGAGCTGAAAAGGAGGGGAATGGCTGGGTGGGCCTTAGGGGGAGAATAAGAAAAAGGGAACGCATTAGGGCTCCTGATAACATAACTAAAATCGATACATCATCGTGACCTTTGACGTAGCGTTTCTCAAGCCTTGCTGCACATTTGAATCACATGCAGAGGTTTTGAAAATCGAAATGTTCAGGTGGCATCCCAGACCAAATGCATAAGCCTCTGGGGCAGGACCTGGACATGCCAGGCATTGAAAACCAGCACTAGCATCTGGCTGCTCAAAGTGTGGTCTGTGGGCCAGCAGCATCAATCTAAACTGAGAACTTCCTAGCAATGCAAAATTTCAAACAACACCCCAGACCTACGGAATGACCATCTACATTTTAACAAGACTCTGGGTAATCAATATGAACACTGGAATTTGAGAAGCATTCTTTTAGCACCCTGTGTGGCAAATATGGCTGCACCTTGAAATCACCCAGAGAATCTGAAAATACTACTAATACCTGGACTTAATCTATGTGCTCAGTTATACCCTCATGTAAGTACTAGACCAAATACAATAAAAACTTACTGTCACTTCAGCAATTATTGACTCAACAATCATTGATGTCTCATACACACACACTAGCTTTTATCTATTCTGCTGTTTATCACAAACTTGTTTGTTTTATAGCATGGGCTGGCAAACTATAGCCAGCAGTCCAAATCTGGCCCCCACTTTTTTTATAAATAAAGTTTTATCAGAACACAGCCACCCCATTCAATTACCTATTGTTTATGGCTACTTTTTCACTACAGCAGGAGAGTTTGTAGTTGAGACAGAAGTCTTTTGCAGTAGCTGCAAAGCCTAAAACATTTACTATCTCATTCTATGTAGAAAGTTTTTCCAATCCATGTTTTATAGCAACTTGCCACAACCCTGAATTCACCTCAAGCTACCAAATATTTTAAAGTTTTCAGCTCTCTTTATGCATCTATTTGTCTTTTTATTTTTCCTTTTACTTTTTTCTCACTCTCCATTAGTATTCTAGAATGATTTGGATATTTGTGATCTTTTAGCCACATTGAGAACACTCACACTTACTAGAATTTCAATTCTTACCTTCCAGACTAACAGCTTTGTATATTTCAGAAAGTCGAACCTCTCGTCTTTGTGTCTTCAGTTTAGCAGGTGTCTCGGTGTACCTTTTTAAATTGAGGGCCATCAGTCATCCTGCTTCTGGAAGCATCAGAGTGGAAACATGCCTGACTAGCCTTTTTGACAGATTCTTCATAATCACATATTCATCAGAGAGGCTGTTTAAAGTGTGCTCATTTTTAAGGTATGACAGTCTATTCCCATCATTTTTCTGTCTGTGAGGCATTTAAATTATAATAATATGCAGAGCTACTTCCTGGCATGAGGATAAATATACCTCTTTCATTTTATCTGTTATTTCAACACTTGTGTTTTATAACATTGATTCTGGTTTACAATTTATTGTAATGATATATTAACTGTGCCACATGCATCAAAGATATTTATTTTTTGCCATGGGACAATTCTCTGTGCATGTTTTTTATTTTCTCCCAAGAATTTATTCTATGAAATATATTGAAAATCAGAAGTTCCCATTTAAAATATGTATTCAGGATTATAAATCAAGAAATAGACTTAAGGTAAAAATTTCTCGAAGGGAGCATGCATACTTTTTTTTTTTTAGCCAAATAGCCATTCTTTCAAGTTTATTTTGGGTCCTGTGATATGTTTCACATGTTATGCCTCACACTAGGAATACAAGTAGACTAGGACACAGGTTTGGGTTACAGTCAGACAGACATACAACTAGATGCCTCAAATACACTTTAGTGCAATATAAAAAAGAAATAAACAGAAAGCACTATGTGACTGCAGGAGAGAAACGGGATCTAATTCTCACCTGAGGAGTCAGAAAACACCTACTGTGGAGGTGACATTGATTCTTGAAGGACGACGTTCCACAGCTGGAAAGGAGAGAAAAGAGTACTTTAGTTATGCTCATTTGCTGCATAGCCGCCAATAGAGAGGGAACAGTTACAAACACACGGTTGCCAGGGGTTCTAGTTGATGAGGTGAGGTATTTACTTGACACAGAAGGAGGGATACATCGTTTCATATTTTAAGGAACTCCAAAAAACTCTCCTCTGAAAGGTCATCCTTGACTTACTAGTTCACTTTACCACTGGTCTCTTTTCAGCCCTTGCCCTGCTTGATGACTCTGGAGCCATTTAATCGTGTTGGCTAGTCCTTCTTTCCTTGCTTTTCCTCTTCTCTCTTGGTTTGCCTAAAATTTATCTATGGAGAACTACATAGATTTAATATCCCTCTTGGATTCTGATTTTAGCCTCTTCAATTCTTGCTTTGTGTTCATTTCCCCCTGAGCCTAGCCACCCCCAGGGCCCAGTCTCTCTCTCTCTCTCTCTCTGTCTCTCTCTCCCTCCCTCTCCCTCTGTGTGTGTGTGTGTGTGTGTGTGTGTGTGTGTGTGTGTGTGTGTTCCAGATGGCTTTTCTTGAACATGATACTTGAACAGCCACCTATGAAGTATCTCCCTCTGGGTGTACCCAGAACACTCATAGTCATCAGGTTTCAAGATTAACTCACTGTCCTTTTCTCAGATGCTTGCTAGATTGCCATACATTCCCCTAGATTCATAGGTAGCACATTTTATAGTCACCCTAGATTTATGGTTCTTACTTAGCCTGAATATACTTAATATCTCTCCTCTCCATATGCTTTTCTCCCACTCAGTGGGATTTATCTTTTTCTGGCTACGATCATCTGTGATTTAACAATTTTCCTAATGTCTGTACCTGTCAAATCTCCCCAGCCACAAAATTTGACCCTAGCTAGTCAAAGCAGAAAAGGAATTTCATAAGAAGGACATACAATAACAAACTTGGAAGGCTGTTGGAGCAGGCTCAGAAAATGGGAAGCATCATGCAAAACGGAACCCTGTCTGCCATCTGTCTTGTCCTATTCTCTCAAAGAGGAATGGTGTTCAGACATTGAGCTGCCCAAAGTAATAAACAAAGAATCTAGTTTTTCTAACCCTCTCTTAATAGATGATATTGGTGCTCTGCCCAGATCCACTTGACTGAGCAGAACACCCAAATGCTCAGCTGCTTGTGAGTAGTTCAGCTAATGGCTTATGCCTGTGACCTTCTCAGAAGCAATACCCTTGGCTAACTGGGACAGCCAATGGCCCTGTGACACAGGGGTACAAAAGCCTAGAGCCTTCCCTTTCTCTCAGCTGTGAGATTTATGCTCCAGAATCTGTCTTGTGTGAAACCAAGGTTAGACATTGACTAAGATCACTTCTTTGGTTGGCTCCTTCCCCTGCCCTGTCTTGTGATACGGGTTTTCTCCAGGGTACATGCCTTTAATAAATCCTGTCTCAAGCTCTGATTCCAAGGAATCCAACCTAAGACCCACTCTCAAACAGAATAGATCGCCTTCCCCTTTGTCTTACCACCGTTTTTATACTGCATTTCTTGTTAGTCGCACTTGTCACTCTGCATGGCAATTGTTTCTTCATGTGCCTGGATCCTTTAATAGGCTATGGAACACTGGAGTGTAGGAAATGAGTTAATTTTTTCTCTCATTAAGCCCTAGTGTATATATAAACAGGAAATTAAGAATGATAAGTTGAACTTAATTGAAAATAAAAGCCAGATCACAGTGGATTAAAGAATGAGTAGAAGTGAGGTAGTGGAGATGGTAATTACAGTGCAAGGTTGTTCTTTCCAATGTCTAAATGTTCCTTGGAATATGATTATTGGCCTACTTATTTTATCCACCAATTAGACTGTGGATAATTGAACAAAAATATGTTTTTAGTAATTAGTCTCTACCCAGAGGGTTTTGTTTTTATTGTACTTTAGGGTACATGTGCAGATCATGCAAGATTGTTGCTTAGGTACATTCTCGGCAAGGTGGTTTGCTGCCACCATCCCCCATCACCTATACCTGACACTTATCCCCATGTTCTCGCTCCCCACCCTCCCTCTCACTATCACTCCCCTAGCCCCCTACAGCAGACCCCAGTGTGTGATGCTCTCTATGTCCCTCTCTATGTCCACAAATTCTCATTGTTCAATACCTGCCTATGAGTGAGAACCTGTGGTGTTTGATTTTCTGTTCTGTGTCAGTTTGCTGAGAATGATGGTTTCCATGTCCCTACCATGGATGAACCTTGGTAGGTTCAAGGACACAAACTCATCATTTTTTAATGGCTGCATAGTATTCTATGGTGTATATGTGCCACATTTTCTTTCTCTAGTATATCATTGATGGGCATTTGGGTTGGTTCCAGGTCTTTGCTATTGTAAACAGTGCTGTGATGAACATTAGTGTGCATGTGTCCTTATAGTAGAATGATTTATAGTCCTTTGGGTATATATCCAGTAATGGGATTGCTCGGTCAAATGGAATTTCTATTTCTAGGTCCTTGAGGAATCACCACACTGTCTTCCACAACAGTTAAACTAATTTACACTCCCACCAACAGTGTAAAAGTGTTCCTTTCTAGCATCCAATGTCTCCAGATTTTTTAATGATTGCCATTCTAACAGGCATGAGATGATATCTCAATGTGGTTTTGATTTGCATTTCTCTAATGACCAGGGATGATGAGCATTTTTCATATGTTTATTGGCCTCATGTATGTCTTCTTTTGAAAAGTGTCTGCTCATATCCTTTGCTCACATTTGGATGGGTTAGTTTTTCTCCTGTAAATCTGTTTTTGTTTTCTGTAGATTCTGAATATTAGCCCTTTGTCAGATGGGTAGTTTTCAAAAATTTTTTCCCATTCTGTTGGTTGCTGGTTTGCTCTAATCATGGTTTCTTTTGCTGTACAGAAGCTCTGAATTTTAATTAGATCCCATTTGTCTATCTTGGCTTTTATTGCCATTGCTTTTGGTGTTTTAGTCATGAAGTCCTTGCCTATGCCTATGTCCCAAACTGTTTTGCCTAGGTTTTCTTCTAGGGTTTTTATGGTCTTAGGTTTTATGTTTAAATCTTTAATTCATCTGGAGTTAATTTTAGTGTAAGGTGACAGGAAGGGGTCCAGTTTCTGCTTTCTGCACATTGCTAGACAGTTTTCCCAAAGCCATTTATTAAACATGGAGTCTTTTCCCCATTGCTTGTTTTTGTCAGGTTTGTCAAAGATCAGATGGTTGTAGATGTGTGGTGTTGCTTCTGAGGCCTCTGTTCAGTTCCATTGGTCTATGTCTCTGCTTTGGTACCAGTGTTATGATGTTTTGATTTCTGTTGCCTTGTGGTGTACTTTGAAGTCCAGCAGTGTGATGCCTCCAGCTTTGTTCTTTTTGCTTAGAATTGTCTTGACTATGTGGGCTCTCTTATGATTCCATACGAAGTTTAAAGTGTTTTTTTTTTCCAGTTTTGTGAAGAAGGTCATTGGTAGCTTGATGGGGATGGCATTGAATCTATAAATGACTTTGGGCAGTATGACCATTTTCATGATATTTATTCTTCCTAATCATGAGCATGGAATGTTTTTCCAACTGTTTGTGCCCTCTCTTATTTCATTGAGCAGTAGTTTGTAGTTCTCCTTGAAGATGTCCTTTACATCCTTTGTTAGTTGTATTCCTAGGTATTTTATTCTCTTTGTAGCAATTGAGAATGGGATTTCACTCTTGATTCGGCTCTCTGTTTGTCTGTTATTGGTATATTTGGAATGCTTGTGGATTTTTGCTCATTGATTTTGTATCCTGAGACTTTGCTGAAGTTGCTTATCAGTTTGAGAAGATTTTGGGCTAAGTCTATGGGGTCTTCTAAATATACAATCATGTTGTCTGCAAATAGAGACAGTTTGACTTCCTCTTTTCCTAATGAATATGCTTTATTTCGTTTTCTTGCCTGATTGCTCTGGCTAGAACTTCCAATACTATATTGAATAGGAGTGGTGAGAGAGGGCATCTTTGTCTAGTGCCTGATTTCAAAGGGAATTCTTCCAGCTTTTGCCTGTTCACTGTGATATTGGCTGTAGGTTTGTCACAAATGGCTTTTATCATTTTATGATACATTCCATCAATACCTAGTTCGTTGAGAGTTTTTAGCATGAAGTGCTGTTGAATTTTGTGGAAGGCCTTCTCTGCATCTATTGATATAGTCACGTGGTTTTTGTCTTTGGTTCTGTTTATGTGATGGATTATGTTTATGGACTTGTGTATGTCGAACCAGCCTTGCATCCCCAGGATGAAACCTACTTGTTTGTGATGAATAAGCTTGTTGATGAGCTATTGCAATAGGTTTGCCAGTATTTTATTGAAGATTTTCGTGTCAATGTTCATCATGGATATGGGCCTGAAGTTTTCTTTTTTAGTTGAGTCTCTGCCTGGTTTTGGTATCAGGGTGATGTTGGTGTCATAAAATGAGTTAGGGAGGATTCCCTCCTTTTGTATCATTTGGTATAGTTTCAGAAGGAATGGAACCAGCTCCTCTTTGCATGTCTGGTAGAATTCGGCTGTGAACCCCTCTGGACCTGGCTTTTTTTTTTATTGCTAGGCTATTGATTGCTGCCTCAACTTCAGCCTTTGTTATTGGTCTATTCAGGGTTTCAACTTCCTCCAGGTTTAGTCTTGGTAGAGTACAAGTGTCCAGGAATTGATCCATATCTTCCTGGTTTACTGGTTTATGTGCATAGAGCTTTTTGTAGTAATCTCTGATGATAGTTTGTGTATCTATGGGATCAGTGGTGATATCCCCTTTATCTTTTTTGATTGCATCTATTTGATTTTTCTGTTTTCTCTTTTATTAGTCTGGCTAGTGGTCTATTTCATTGATCTTTTCAAAAAAACAAGCTCCTGGATTTATTGATTTTTTGAAGGGTTTTTTGCATCTGTATCTCCTTCAGTCCTGCTCTGATCTTAGTTATTTCTTGTCTTCTGGTAGCTTTTGAGTTTTTTGATCTTGCTCCTGTAGCTCTTTCAATTTTGATGATCGGGTGTCAATTTTATATCTTTCCTTGTTTCTCATGTGGGCATTTATTGCTATAAATTTCCCTCTCAACACTGCTTTAGAAGTGTCCCAGAGATTCTGGTAAGTTGTGTCTTCATTCTGATTGGTTTTGAAGACCATCTTTATTTCTGCCCTCATTTCATTGTTTATCCAGTCAACACTGAGAAGCAAGTTGTTCAGTTTCCAAGTGGTTGTGCGGATTTGAGTGTGTTTCTTAATCCTGAGTTCTAGTCTGATTGTGCTGTGGTCTGATAGACTGTTTGTTATGATTTCTGTTCTTTTGCATTTGCTGAGGAGTGATTTGCTTCCAATTATATGGTCAATTTTAGAGTAAGTGCAATGTGGTGCTGAGAACAATGTATATTCTATGGATTTGGGATGAAGTGTTCTGTATATATCTATTAAGTCCACTTGGTCCAGCTCTACATTCAAGTCCTCGATGTCCTTGTTAATTTTCTGTCACATCAATCTGTCTAATATTGACAATGAAGTGTTGAAATCTCCCACTATTATTCTGTGGGAGTCTCAATCCCATTTTAGGTTGTTAAGAATTTTCTTTATGTATCTGGGTGCTCCTGTGTTGGGGGTGTACATATTTAGGATAGTTAGCTCTTCTTGTCAGATTGATCCTTTTACCATTATTTACCTTCTTTGTCTCTTTTGATCTTTGTTGGTGTGAAGTCCATTTTATCAGATACTAGGATTACAACTCCTGCTTTTTTTTTGTTCTCCATTTGTTTGGTAAATCTTCCATCCCTTTATTTTGAGCCTATGTGTGTCTTTGTATGTGGGATGGCTTTCCTGAATACAGCACACCAATGGATCTTTTCTTTTGATTGGGGCGTTTAAGCCATTTACAATCAATGTTAATATTGTTATGTGTGAATTTGCTCCTGCCATTTTGTTACTGGCTCATTTTCTTGACTGTTAGTTGGCTCATTTGCTTCATTGCATTTTTGGTCGTTGCCATTTGGTGTGCTTTTCCAGCGGCTGGTACTTGTTCTTTTCTGTGCTTAGTGTTTCTTTCAGGAGCTCTTGTAGGACAGGTCAGGTAGTGATGAAATCTCTCAGTAATTGCTTGTCCCTAAAGGATTTTATTTCTCCTTCACTTATGAAGCTTAGTTTGGCTGGATATGAGATTCTGGGTGAAAGTTCTTTTCTTTAAGGATGTTGAATATTGGCGCCCACTCTGTTCTGGCTTGTAGGGTTCTGCCGAGAGATCCGCTGTGAGTCTGACTGACTTCCCTCTGTGAATGACCTGACCTTTCTCTCTGGCTGTGCTTAGCATTTTTTCCTTCATTTCAACCCCGGTGAATCTGATGATTATGTGCCTTGGGGTTGCTCTTCTCGAGGAATATCTTTGTGAAGTTTTCTGTATTTCTCGGATTCGAATGTTGGACTGCCTTGCTAGGCTTGGGAAGTTCTCCTGAATAATATCCTGAAGTGTGTTTTCCAACTTGGATTCATTCACTCCATGATATTCAGGTATACTGATCAAGCGTAGATTAGGTCTTTTAACATAATCCCATATTTCTCAGAGTCTTTGTTCATTTCTTTTTACTCTTTTTTCTCTTACCTTGCCTTCCCTTTTTATTTCATTCAGTTGATCTTCAATCTCTGATATCCTTTCTTCTACTTGATCAATTTGGCTATTAATACTTGTGTTTGCTTCATGTAGTTCTCACGCTGTGTTTTTCAACTTCATCAAGTTGTTTATGTTCTTCTTTAAGCTAGTTTTTCTAGTTAGCATTTTGTGTAACCTTTTTTCAAGGTTTTTGGTTTCTTTGCATTGAGTTAGAACATGTTCTTTTGGTTCAGAAAAGTTTATTATTATCCACCTTCTGAAGCCAGTTTCTGTCAATTCATCACACTGTTTCTCAGTCATGTTGTATTCCTGTGTTGTTGAGGAGTTGTGATCCTTTGAAGGAGAAGAATTGTTCTGGTCTTTGATGATTTCATCTTTTTGTGCTGTTTTTTTTCCCCCCATCTTCGTTGGTTTACCTTGCTGTGATCTCAGGGAGCTTCTTGATGAGGTCGCTCGTATGCCTGTCCAGGTGCTACTGGGTTTCTAGGGACTCCTTCAGGTTACTAGGTAAGCTTCCTGTTTCTTTTTTATTTACACTGGGAGGTTAGGCTGCCTTTTCTGCTGACCTGGAGATCATTTTGAGTGGTCAAGAACACTATCCTGTTGCTATGTAGGCTTCCTGTGTTTTTGTTAAAACATGAAGCCTAGTTCCACCCCTTTAATGGTAGGTTGTCTTTCCTCCCCAGGGCTGGATCATTCAGGGTTCAGCTCAGACTGAGGCACTGGCTGCATAACCTGCCCAAGTTAGTGCTTCAGCCCTCTAGGGTTTGTGGTTGATGGTAGGGACCCGCCCAACCACACCATCTGTCTCCTCACTTTCAGCTCCCTCTCTCTCCAGTCATGGAGAATGGGCCCGCTCAGCTGTTCCATCTGTCTTCCCGCTTTCAGTTCCCTCTCTCTCTGGGCAGGGGGAGGGGGTGATAGCTAAGTCTGCAGCCTCTCTCAGCCGGCTTATGGGCTTATGCATTTGCTTAGATCTGTGTGTCAATCCGGGATTCCATCTTGGATTATGATTCAACTCTGCTCTTGTAATTCCCAGCGCTTGACTGTCAAAGATCCCCTGTTCTGTGGATTGCTGAGGCTTTGCAGGATGTGCTGTATCTGGACCAGAGTGCCAGAGGGGGAGCCTCTGACTCACCAGTCAGATGCACTTTCTGGGTGAAGTGGCACCCCTCACTGCCTCAGTCTGCCCTGCCTGGGCTTTGCTCACCATCCAACCAGACCCATTGAAATGCACCTCGTACCTTGGTTGGAGCTAGGAGATCTCTCAATTTCTGCATCTCTCTCGCTGGGTGTTGTGCACTGGAGTTGTGTCTATTCAGCCATCTTGACTCCCTCAATAATGCTTCCTTTAAATTCCTGAACTAAAATCTCTTATTTCATCTCTATTGCTTCCAAGGAAAATTTCATAAGAATGGACTTTTACCTTTTTATGCATTAATTTATTCATTCACTTATTACTTGAACAGTAAATCATTTAAAATATCTATTCTAAGGCATTATATGTTTTAAATGCCCACAGTAGGGCATGAAAATATGAAACTATCACTCCTTAGCATGATTAAGTGGAAATATCATGGTATGATAATGACTTACAAAAAGAGATAATGTATATTTTGTAATCAAACAAATATTCCATATTTGCTGTGCAGGGCATAAGGATTCCTTTTTAGGGGTCTTCGTGGCCCTTCCTCACTTTGGTGTGATTTTAACAACCAGGCCAACATCTGGATCTTTTCTTCAGGAAAAAAAAAATGCCACTCAGGCTAAAAGGAACTGCTTTTCAATGATTGCAGATGTGAAAGTATGAAACCATGGCTTCTTTGATTCAGATTCAGGTGACTCTGAAGGGAAACTTACACACCAGAGTTTATTCATGATATCACATTGAAGCTACCCTCTATAAGACTGGTACTAAAATCATAGTTTTATTTGTCATTTTATCTTTTCCTTTTTGTTTACCTTATTCCCATTAGCAATCCCCTAAGTCCTCTAGGAATATTTTTAATAAGTCACTTGCATTCCAATCCTCTTCTCAGGATCTGTTTCTGAGAATCATGACCGAAAGAACCTTTTAATGCTATACTGCTGCATAAATATATTAATACACATACACAGAGTTTTACACACTCAGAATTCTTTAATACTTTTTATTTTGCATTTATCAATTAGTCATTTGTGTTTTTATACATTTGTTAATGTATAACCATTGGGTTAAAGGATCCTTATGAACGGAAACTGATATATTTTCATTGTGCCCCTGTTCTCTGTCCTCCCGCGATCCAATACATCATAGACTCCCATACAGATTAAGTGCTCAAAGATGTTGTTTGTGTTTTCTCAAATAGGATAGAATACACATTCATTTTATAGACATATACACTAATTAAGAAACTCGAATATGATATCTGAAGAACTTAAACCATGTATTATTGAAGGATTATTTTTCTGGGCAGGCAGAACATGTATTTAAAGGCTTATGTCTTAAAAATAACCGAGTGAAATTTTCTTTGAAATGAATTCAGCATTAAAATAAGTTTAAAGGAAGAAATGGTGAAAATCATTTACCACTACAAATTCTGTCTTTTGGACTATTTTGTGATTAGTGCCTACTGAAATTATTCAAATGTAATCCGACAGATTTTTCAAAAAGCCATACTTAGAAATGAAAAAGGAGGCAAGAGGTTTCATGAAATTTATTTTCTTTGACATCCAAACTAGTCTTACTCAATTCCCTTTCATGAATTCTGTTTCTGTAACATATTTTCAGTTCGGCCACATTTGGGATACACACATGCAAAACTCTAATAGCATGCAAATGAAATTAGCAACCTGGCTGCCAAGCAAAATGTACCTTCTCTCTATCACCTAGAAGTGACATCCCTCTGGACGGGGAAAATGGCCCTTCCTGAGTATATTTATTTTAGCTCAGTTGTCTACAATACTTTGGAACATTCTGCAAATCAAGCATTTGGACATTGAACTTCAGAAGTCATCCTGTAAGACTGAATTGATCTCCACCTTCCACCAATTTCTATGCGAGTTAGGCTTCCATAAACACATAGCATGACAAAAAAAAAGCTGTTGTAGAAGTTTTAAAGACATAAAGTATTTTTTTCATCACTTGTCACATGTATTAAGAAAAAGTCATTTTTCCATGAGCTTCCCATGCCTGAGTTGCTGCCTCATGCCAGCTCTTTACAAAAGTCCACAATTATTCTGATGTGGTTGTTGCTATTTTCATTGTATAGTTCTTCATTCATTGTTATAGTTGGCCCTTACCACTAAGGTACAAGAAAGTATTACTGGAGGATAGCATGCTATTAGCACTAGGGCATGTGGACAGAAATGTGACTTTCTGAGATAATACCAAAAAAATGATGGTGCCTCTGTGAAAGAGAAAAGGGTTTTTCTGTTTCTTTCAATAATTACCTAAATCAGAATCACTTGGGAGGGATCTTTAAAAATACAAATTCTCAGGATTCATTCTTTGAATCCAAATTTCCAGAGACAAGACCATTCCATTTATCAAGCTCCACTTGACCGTCACTGATTGGCCCAGGAGCAAGCCTGTAACCCAAACAGAAATAATAAGAGTTATTCATTAGAATTTCAAATTTATGGCCACTAGAATGGGTGCTACATGAGGTTCTGGAACTTTGCTTTGCTCTCTGATATATCTCTATCACCTTGAATAACAACGGTTACATAGTAGGAGCTTATTAAATTGAATTAGTGGAGTATGTTTCCCTTTGATGGAGAACATTGGGAATTGTAAGGCAGTCACATTCTCCTATGTTTAGAGGAAAAGAAACAGAGTGAGACTGTCTAACAACACTCAAGTCCCTAATTCCAATTGTCTTTATGGCCTATTTCCCTGTCATTCCCTTGGTCTTGTGAGCCAATAAATTTTCCAAATTGGCTTGATTTGAATTTGTCACATGCAAGCTAAAACTATCTAATAAATATATCTAAGATCTTATAGTTTCTCATTTTAAAATTATTTTATTATATTTTTGCCACACTTTAGCCTACAACCAACTTCTAACATAGATTTAAAATCTGAGATGCTAAAAAGTAGAGAAGACTTGCCTAAGATCACATACTAGTGTATGGAAAAATGAGAAATAAATTTTTTATTGATTCTTCTTTCTTGGTGGAAAAGGATAAATACAATTTGGAGGAGGCTGAGAAGTTTCAGTTGATTTTACCTGTAATGCTTTCCAATTAGCTTAGCGTTATAGCAAAACTTGTTCAGTGATGAGGGAGGGGAGGCTTTCAGCCACTGGGCACTTGCAGAAATCTCATTGTACTACAGACAGAATATCTGATAAATTGTTGTCTACCCCAAAAAATGTATTATCTGTCAATGGAAAGTAAGAATAATAAGGGTAGTTACTGATGTTAATATTAATCATGAGGAAAAACTGGGTAGTGATGGCGGTGATTCTGAAGTGTTAGGACTAGGAAGAGTAGTACACTGCTGTCATACACACTGTCTGACTTAGATCCTGTATGTGTCTGGGTTCATATTTGGGAAGCAGTTATTTCAAAATTCTCACAGACAGGAATAAACTCTTGGACAGTTACCTTGTAAGTGTGGGGGCAAAACACTGAGAGAAATTGGGAAGCTATTGCTTCCCGGCAGCCCTCAGCCTTCACTTTGGCATCAACACCCTAATTTTCATTGGGGAAGCACTTCTTTCCCAGTTTCATAACATGTTCCCCAGCATAACCATGTGACCAAAGTTTGGCCAACCAGATTGGTTCTGGAATGGGCATGTGACCAAAACTAGGCCAAAGCCAGTGAAAATCTTGAGAGAAACACTCCTTTTCTTCAATTTATTTATGTACTTCTTTATTTAAACTTTTATTTTAAATTCAAGGTACATGTGCAGGTGTGTTATATATGTAAAATGTGTCATGGGGGTTTGCTTTACAGATTATTTTGTCACCCAGGTACTAAGCCTTGTACCCATCAGTTATCTTTCCTGATCCTCTCCCTCCTCCCACCGCCCACCTTCCAATAGGCCCCAGTGTCTGTGGTTCCCCTTTTTGTGTCCACAAAGAAACACTCTTTTTCTATTAAGATTACTAAACTATAGAAAGAGCCTGCCTCAGAATGAATCCAATCTGGGGTGATAGGAGGACAAGGAGGAGGAGGAGGCAGGCCAAAGAAAGTTTTCACATCATATTTTAGCAACTCGGTGTAAACCATGCCAGGATCTCTTGGTTTGAACCCACCAGTTCTCTTTTGGAGAAACTCAGGATGAGTTGGGTTTCTGCCTAATACAGAGGCATCTGAAGAATCCATTGAAGTTGCAGACAGAATTTGCTTAAAGACAAAGTTTTTAAAATGCAGAGACAAGATGGGAGCTACTAACCAAATATGAATTGGAAGGAATGGCATGAAGCCCAAAAATGGCATCAGAAAGGCAGAGAGAGTTTAGGATTCTTATGTAAACATGCATAAACCAGACACAATTCCTTTCTTTGATTCTCTGAGAAAGAAGAGACAAAAAGTTACAGGAGTATTGGTTGTCCCATAACAGTTGATTGAAGTAAAGCAAAACGATTGCATTTCTTTTATCTTTTTTCATTGAGGAAAATTAGTTTTCAAACTGAAAATATTAGAACTAGAAATATTAGAAAATCTTAGAAAAGATCAGGAACAAAAAAAGAAACCCTGGACACTTACGAAGATCAGAGGTTATATCAGTCTGAAAATAACTTTTGCTGATTTAAACAGAAAAGGGATTTATTAAAAGAAAGTTGTGGAGCTCACTGAAACTCTGGGAGGGCTGGGAAGCTCGGCAGACGCTAAGGGCCAGAAACGTTATTCCAAATCTTCCCACGTAAAAGCCTATTGAAGACTCAGTTCTAAGTAACAGATGATACAGTTTGTGTCAGAACTACAACGGTACTGGATATTTCATGCTGCCACTAAGACTCTGCTCCCCTGGGAATTTGATCTTGAGACAACTACACTTTCCACCCAAGGTGGATCTCCATGGTCACAGATTTTTGGCATGGTTAGCTTCAATTCAAAGTGTGATAGTACTGACAAGAGCATCTGACTGGCAGAATGTTGTCATGTACTCACATCCTAGCTGCAAGGAATGTTGTGAAAAATCTGAATGTGGCATTTTCAATCATGTAAAAGGAAGTAGGGTCTGACTTTAAGAAACCATTGTCATGACAAGGGTCATAAAGCTTTCCCTCTATGTTTTCTTCTAGAAGTCTTAGAGTTTCCGGTCTCACATTTAAGTCTCTTTCTGTCTTGAGTTTATTTTTGTGTATGGTGCAAGACAAGGATATATTCATTTCTTTGCATGTGGCTATACGGTATTTCCTTCACTTTAATTGAAGAGAGTATCTTTTTCCCATTGTTTATTCTTAATAGTGTTCAGATTTTCTATTTCTTTTTCATGATTCAGTTTTAGTATATGTTTGTAACAATTTATCCGTTTCTCCAGGTGTTCCCAATTCGTCAATAGTCTCTTATAATCCTTTTTATTTCCATGACTGGGGTGCTAGCCTTGATGTGAGTATTTGCAGCAGCAGTGGTGGCAGTATGGCTTGGTGGGGGTGGGGAGCCTCCTCTGGGACTCTTTGCATGTCCCTGCAGGTGGTGGTTTTAGCATGGAGGTTGGGGCATTGGTGAGTGCAGGACTGTGTGCGCCCTTTGTGCATGTTCATGCTGGCAGCAGTTGCCACTCAACACTGGGGGCTAGCCTACTGTTATCCATGCCTAGTTTTGCTCTGGTGGCTCAGGCTCAGGGTCAGAGTGCTGACAGGGGGACTAGGGGGCTCTGTGCCCACCAATGTTCTGAAGATGATGGCAGTGTGGTGGGGTGGAAGTTGGGGAGGGGTTGCACTCATGCCAGCAGCAGTGACAAGACAGGGTGCAGGTGTACCATTGTGCTGGCGTGGAAGGGAATTCTAGGTCTGCCTGGGCATATATGTACCAGCATAGTGATGTGGAGGGTGGCCATGGGTACAAATGAGTTGGTGTGAGTTTTCAGAGCCCACTCTGCTGGAGTACTCTGCCAGTCCAGTGTGCTCCACTAGTTATGATGTGGGCCCCAAGAGGCACCTGGCAGCTATGCTGCAAGCAGCTATGGCCAGGCTAGGACCCAAACAAGAGGCCAGCAGACTGAGAGGTGATCAGGTTGGAATAGTCCTGTCTCATGGGTAAGACTGTCCTGCAGAGTTCAGGCCCGAAATTTCCCCTAGTGCTAAAGTCTCCTATGGGAGCAATTCAAGCCTAAGGGGATGCACATCTCTGACAGTGCTCCACTCCAGTTGCTCCCACAGGACACCCTCTGTGCTCTGCCTCTGGCTGGAGTTCTGCCCCTACCACTTCTCTAAGTAGCACTGCCTGCCAACTCAAGTGTCCACAGTGGTCTAGGGATCTCCTCCTGCTGAGATTCCAAAGGCCCAGAGTGAGAATGGGTTGATCCATCCCTGTTAAACTCACCAGCTCTGTAGGAGTCACTAGAGGACATTCCAGTGTGCAGTAGTCCCAGGAAGGGTGCCTAGCTTTCTCCTCCTTCAGCCAACCCTCTGTATTTTCCCTCCGTCTGTTCTGACTCTGCCTAAAGCTACAGTATAAGAACATGGCAGTACTGGGATATGAACTCATTTTTGCCTAGGTCCAAAGCCCTTGCTCATTCATGAAGAATCTCATAAATGAAAAATAATTTCCTTCATCTTTGTTAAATTACATATTCCTACAGACAAATTCTCCAAAGCTTTTGTGAAACTTAGGTGATGCTGTAATATAGTTGATTATTACAGTACTTATGGAATATACCATTCATAGCTTTAGGCTTCACAGGCACAGTTATATATCAAGCTCTCTTGAATTCCCTTTTTGTTTAAAATCTGTGGATTTAAAGTCAGGATGTTTTTCAAAAGTCCAATTTGTGTAAAGAATCCAAATCGATCAAACATTGTTTCTGTTTATCTCTGTGTGATAATTAATACCAATGTGTGTAATTATAGTGTAGAGAAAGTCACATAATTTCTCTGAGGAAAGTTAATTTCACTGGCAGTAGCCATTACCAAGAAGCAATAGAAGCCCTAACCAGTGGCTCTTATTTTGCAATTACACTTTTTCATCTTAATTTTAGTATATGTGCAGCCAAAGGAAGCACCACTTTTTCATGTTAAGCAATGGCTAAGATTGTGTGTGATATAGGCAAAGGCTATCATCAGATAAACAACATTAAAAAGTTATTTTTCGTAGTCTTTCTGTTGTGATATTTTTAGTACCCTTCTACCTTTCCTATTCCTTCCTCTTCATCCACAAATCAGGTTTAGTATTAATTCTCTGATGCCTGAGACATTAGCCACTCCAATAAGTAATACTTTAAGTCTCACCAGAATTTGAGTTTGATGATATGGTATCTGTTGTGTAGATGAGGATACATCCTCTGTGAAGTGGAAGGTCATAACCAAATGTGGAAAAGTAGGTTTGTCTCTTGCTGAAAGGAAATGAACATTGAATGCTGCTGTAGGAAGCCCAAGGCTTCAGTGGAGAACCTCAGAAACCAGGTAATGCTGAGCCATGAGGCATGACATTGGTCTCTCTGAAGTCTGAATAATATGTATAAGGATTTCCCAGATTTTGAAGTCATTAATGACTCATTTCTCTAGGATACAGATGTAAGTTCTTCAGTGGAAGGCAACTGGAAAATGAGTGTCCTGTTTACCGACATAAGATCTTAATAAAAGTCATCATGAAATTGACCTTGGTGGGGAGACACTGAAACAGGATCACATGGCCTGAGTGAAGTCCTAACAATAGAGAAGATTATGTATGAGGACACAAGAAAGACACAGGTAAGAAAAGGAATATTGACTGGAGTCTGGAATGCAGAAACATGTGTGTATATGTATGCACAGGTAAGTGTGAGTGTTTATGTACCTAAATAAGTTTAGATGGGCCTGGAGAATTAACAAGCCATGCTGTATTTTACAAAAATGCACTCAAGAGGAGACACAAGTTGGAAACCATTGCAGAAATACAATAAGACATAGTGGTGACATTAACCTAAGTTTATGATGATTAATTTGAAGAGAAATTCTAGGCCTTGGCCTAGAAAACAACATGAAAAAAGGCTTGGTTTTTCAGGAACACAATTTCCACAGACAAACTTCACTACAAATAGAATTTGCACACAGACAGATGTATATATCACTGCTTACTTGGATGAAATATATGCATATACTTCCATGTACAGATGGATTCTTTCATCACTGAAAGAAAAAGTGCACTTCAGTTCTACACTACAAATATATGTACCTACAAATTTACCTATGCCAGACAGTTTTACCTGCTATTTTTGAGAGGTGAAGCAGTTGCTTGATGTATCCTTTTAAACTTATGAGTGCATTTTAAATTGCTATTAATTAAATGAAAATTATTTTAACTTGAACAGATATGTAAGGATATTTGATGTTGCTTGGTAGCTTTTCTCATGCAGATCTATTTTGCACATGAGATTTGCCAGGGAGTTGAAGCTACCTCCTATTCTGCACCTGTTTATATGATTTGGTAATAGTCTTTTGTAGTGAAGGTTTATGAACATGGTGAAAATGTACATACATTCAATTGAGAGATATGATAACATGGCATAACTCAAGTTTCAACTATGATTTTGATAAATATTTTTTAAACTGGTTTTTGGGGTTTGATGGAATCCCAAGGGGGTAGACAACAATTCTACTATTAAAAAGTGTTAACATTATTTTGGCTGTAGACTCCAATTTTTGCTTAACAAAATAATTGTGAAAATTATTTCATTAAAATTTTTATATAAGAAGAGTTACATAATTCTCCTTTCACTCAGCACATTTCTTTTGAGATAGGGTCTTGCTCTATTACCCAGACTGCAGCACAGTGGCACGATCATGGCTCACAGTAGTCTCTACCTCCTGGGTTGAAGCAATCCTCCCACCTCAGCCCCCCAGGAAACTGGGACTACAGGTGCATGCCAGCACACCTGGCTAATTTTTGCTTCTTTTGTAGAGACCTGATTTCACCATATTGCCCAGGCTGGTCTTGAACTCCTGGGCTCAAGCAATCCACCCACCTGGGCCTCCCAGAGCCGGGAGGGATTACAGGTGTGAGTATACACGTCCAAACCCATTTCTCTTTCTAAGATTAATTCTGCTTTTATTTCTGGTTGCATGTATTTTGACAAATAATTGGCATGCTGTTGTAATATTCACAATGCTTCAAAAATGTGAAAAAAGTATATGTGAATATTAATCACATAATTAATGAAATATATGAAATAATGAGGCCAAAGCTAGTCATTAAGAAATATTTATAAACATTAGGTATTCAATTTCCAGATGTTGCCAAAGTTGTACATCCATGGGGACAGTCATCATAAATTCTGATTGATGTTTAAAATGAGAGGAAGAAATACCCAATTAAATAGTAAATTGAAAACTGTCTAATCTTTTTCCAGTGCATCTGTGTCGTCTTCTTTGTACTTGTAAACTTGAATTGCACGTTGCATAGGAGTCTTAACAGACTCATAAGTCCATCCCTTCCTGGTAAACAGCCTTTCAATGATGCCAGGCATTTCATAGCCCTTGCTTAGAATGAAATCCTTAAAGGCAATCGGTCCATAAAGATTGTCAAGAATATCGGGTTCATCAGGCTTTTTAAGTAGGGACTTGGGGTCAATCGAAGTTTCATCACTTGTTAGCTTTTCACACAACTTGGGCTTGAGGTGCCATGGTCCTCCATGCCTCATCTTTGCAGGCTGTGAAAAATTCAGTGTCGTCTCCGTTTTCTTGTCCCAGTCTTTTTCCTGTGAGAATAATTCGACCTCATCCATTTCATCTAGCTCTATGTCGTACTGAAGCTCTGTGGCACACTGATTTATCTTCTTATTCTGTTGGTCTTCATAGGTTGCTCTATCCCCGTGGATGCACTCATATAGATGCCTGATGCGTTTTTCATCAATTCCCATGTCTTGAGCCCACTTGAAGAACTCACTGAATTTTCTTGGTGTGTATTCAGGTTGAAGAGAGTCAGAAACACCCTCTGTTGTGCTTGGTGTATCTTCCTGAAGTTGTTCCTTTAGATAGGATGCTCGAATCTTTGGAAGCTCCGAGAATTGATGGGACATTGGAGCTCTGGGAGGCTCGGGGCAGAGATGAGACACTCCAATATTGGGAGGCTCCAGGAAGCGATCAGACACCAGACGAGTCTTGGGAGGCTTTGGGCAGAGAGTGGACACCGGACGAGTCTTGGGAGATTCCAGGCGGAAATAGGACATTGGCGTCTCGAAAGGCCGTGGGCAGAATCTCCCACAGGGGTATTCAGCATACTCAGTGGGTTCTTCGTTTGTCTTCTCCCAGCCCTCAAAACAGGCCGGTGTGTCCTCCAGCTTCTCCTCAATATCAGTCAATTGCAGCAACTGTTGCAGGAGACTGCACACCCGATGAGTATCGGGAGGTTCCGGGCAGAGATGGGACACTCCAGTCTCGGGAGGCTCCGGGTGGAGATGAGACACTGGAGTCTCAGGAGGCTCCAGGCAGAGATGAGACACTCCAGTCTTGGGAGGCTCCAGGCGGAGAGGAGATACGCAAGTCTCGGGAGGCTCCGGGCAGAGATGGGACATCTGGCAGGTCTTGGGAGGCTCTGGGCAGAGATGGGGCACCCTAGTCTCAGGAGGCCATGGGTAGAATTCCCAAGGGTATTTACCAGGCTCTGTGGGTTCCTTGGTTGCCTTCTCCCAGTCCTCACAACAAGCCCATGTGCCCTCCAGCTTCCTCTCAGGATCCTGCGGTTTCAGCACCTGTCGTAGGAGATCTGGAGGTGTATCTTCTCTCGGACTGCGGCTCCTGGCCAAGAAACACTCAGCCGTAAACCGGTCTTCCACTTCCTCTAGGGACACCTTCCGTGCTAGCCGGGCCGCTTCCTTGAGCGGCTTTTTCGGCCTGCTTTGGGGGTCAGCATATGCATCTCTGCTAGAGATTTTGGGGAGTAAGAACTCGTCCCGGCCACAAACTAGCGAATCTTCGGGAGACTGAGAGTGGTTCGAGTAGTCATCCATGCCCCACTTCATAAATATCCAGTTCTCGGTGTTTGTGGGTGGCAACTTCAGCTTCCCGAAGCGCTTGGAAGGCGATGTGTCACAGTACCAGGGCGTAGAGTCCATTCCCCGGTAATTTGGCCAGTCCTGTCGCCTCTGGTCCCCCATAGTGGTTCTCGCTGGGCTGCCACCTCTCCTGCTTCAGCGGTTCCGGATCCCTGCGGCTCTGGTCGCTAGGAGACCATGAACCACGTGCAACCCAGGTTCTTCCGGGAGGCGGGGCAGCTCTGACGTCACAAAGGCAGACCGGATTCTAACAGGTGTGTAGCGGAATCTCATTCTGGGTTTCATTTGCATTTCCTGATGACTGCTGGTATTGAACATCTCTATATTTGGTCATTTATCCTTCTCTCTCCTTGATTGAAGTTTCTGTTCATTTTTTCCCCGTATTTAAACCGGGTTGCTGGATATCACATTTAGTTTTGACAATTCTTGTTGTGTTCCACGTGTAAGTCCGTTATCACATACATGATTAGCAATCTTTTCTCTTCATCTTTGGCTTTTCCCTTTCATTGTCTTAACAGTGTGTTTCAAAGAGAAGATTTTTTTTCTTTTTCATTTGATGAGGTCCACTTTATTAATTCCTTCTTTTACAGATTGTGGTTCTTTTGATGTATGGTAGAAAGTTTCTTATTTCCCTTGTTAGGTGCAGCTGAACAATGTTTTCTACCATTACTAAAGTGAAAACTTTGCCTATCCAAAGGTCACAAAGACTTTTTAAAATTTAAATCTGTTTAAAGTTTTGTGAACAGCACACTATATAGATCAACGTTTTTATTTAAAAAATGTGTCTATTCCTATGTTTATCTGGTAATTTCAGAACTATTTTTGTAAAGACTATCTTTTCTCCACTGAATTACCTTTGGAAATTTGTAGCATACAAGTGTTCTAGATTTGTTTGTTGGTCAATTTTTTGGTACTCTTTTCTCTTTCAGATTTTTCTCTCACACAAATTTCACCCTCTGTTGATTACTTAAGCTTTATAATAAATCTAGAAATTAGGCTGTGTTAGTCCTTTAACAGTGTTCTTTTATGAAGTTGGTTCTTCTAGGTCCTTTGAATTTCTACAGAAATTTTAAAATCAGTTTGTCAATGTCTAAAAAGAAATCTTGTTGGGATTTTGATTACGATTCTGTTGAATCTATAGGTAAATTTGAGGATAATTGACATATTAACAATAGGAAGTATTCTGACCACCGAAAAAGGTACGTTTTTCCATTTGTTTATGTGATTCTTAATTTCTCAGTAATATTTTGTATTTTTTAGTGTGTCTTTCACATTTTTTCTCTCCAGGTTTTTTCTAAACATTGCTTTTGATAGTATTATTTTTAGTACTTTTCATTGCAATTTCCAATTTTTTTTGTTGTTAGTATATATAAATAATAATTTTTGTATATCCACCTTGTATCATACAACCTTGATAAACTCCCTTATTACTTCCAGGAGCATTTTTGCAGATTTCATTGAATTTTTTATATATATGATAACGTTAACTGTGAATAAAGACAGTTTCCCTTCTTTCCTTCCAAACTGAACATTTTCATCCCCCACCCTGCCCATTCCAGTTGCAATCCCTGATTTTCCTTTGAATAGCATCAGTTAAATTTTTATCTCTCTTATGGTGTTTCAAATGATACCTATGAAAAAGCTTTTTTATAAATGAATTATAGACAAATTCAGCTTGCATTATTCCTTAACCATATCATTTTCTCATCACAGTTTTTTTTCCTGTACATTCTTATCGATTTTTAAAAAGAAGTTTTCTTATTTCCCTTGTTAGGTGCAGCTGAACGATGTTTTCTACCATTACTAGCAGGTACATCTTAGTTTCTCCTTGTAAATGAGGCGTGATCAATGCATTTCTTCCCTTTCACTCCTTCTCTGTAAAACAGATGCAACATATATTCCTCTTCAGTTTCTCATTAAATCAAAGTAATGGATTATGCGTAAATCAAGATAATCTATATAATGTGATTTTGTATAGTGTCTGGCACAGAATAAGCATACAGTAAAGTATTGTTATTTTATGTAGCATTACTACAATTGGAAAATAAAAAATACTCTACATTCAGTGTATAAATAATGGAGAAGCAGAAATCATACAGATCTATTACATGTCACAAATATTTTCATTTATCGATTATAAGAATCTGTTAAACTCTCAACATACTTAGTAGATTTCATAATGTGAAGTTGGTAAGACCATTTTGATATGGATTTATTTTTAACTTTCTTACTTGGAAAAATTGCATGGAATGTATGTTAAATTCAAGAGCCAATGCTTCACAATTCTCTGTAACAGTATTCTAACTAGCAAGCTCATATGTGTACTCACTTATCTAAAACGGGTGAGGGTTTGACTAAAACTTCTATATTCTAAATAATCCCAGAGAAAAAGACACACTGAAGCTCCTAAAAGTCAACTGGGCATCTTCAAAGTGTTTCCTGTGACTGTTCATTAAAACAGTTTTTGCACCATACAGCCACTTCATTTTTTCCATGTTTCAAATTAGAATATTATATAAAAGACTCCTATCCAGAATACATAAATAATCATTAAAACTGAACAATAAGACAACAAAGAACACAAAACACAGTGTATAATACATAGTAATTTAACATGTATAGAGATAGGCAGCTAAAGAAATAATTATAGTTGTGTGCACATATTGGTTAGCATATACATGCATATATTCTATAGCTCTGTCTGCTGAGAAACTAGAAAAAAATGACTCATTCCTTGGAGAAATGAGTAATTCTAGGCCTGGGGCATTGAAAACACAAGATGGGGCTGGAGTATTATGTGATGTCAGAAAATACAGAAGTTCTCAGAAAACAAAAGGATAAAAGCAGATCAGGAGGCAAACTGAAAGAGCACTCAATGGCCACAGTTAAAACAATTGAAGCAACACAAGAATTAAAATTTAAAAATTATAACACAGTATCAAATAAAATATCCATGAGTCCATACTGATATAAATAATTGTACAGATAAATAAATGAAAAAAAGGTACAAATCTGTCTTACAAAGAATTTCAAAAAATACATAGATACTCCTCCCTCCAAGAGGTGGAATTTAAACGCCCTCCACAGAGAGTGGGCTGGATTCTAAAAAATAGAATATGGAAAGGGAAAAATAGTGACCTTTTAGTGGAGAAGCCTGGCAGTTCTCTCCTTAACCAAGTGATCAATGTTAATAGCAGCAGTGAGAAGTCACGTTGGTATCATGCACTCCTCTGATAGGATGTGATGAGAAAGACATTTCATCTCCAAAGTATTCTTCTCTAAATTCCAGAATTCTAGTCTAATGAGGAGAAAACATCTAACAAACCCAAGTCCAGGGACATTCTACAAAATTCTGAAGTACTCCTCCAAACCATGAGGTCTTGGGAAACAAGTAAACGGTAAGAACCAGTCATAGACTTTAAAGAGACATGAGAACTAAATTCAATGTGGTAGGCTGGGTTGGATCCTGGCACCAAAAAAAGGGCATGGGTGTAAAAAATTTACAAATCTGAATAAAGTCTGAAGTTTAGTTAATAGTAATAGGTCAATGTTAATTTTTTAGTTTAAATGCATGTACAATGTAAGATATTAATTTTAGGGGAAGCTGAGTAAAATGTGCATGAAAATGCTCTGTAGAGTCTTTGCAACTGGTTCATAAATCAAAAATTATTCTAAAATAAAAGGACTTCATTTTAAACTATATATTACATCAGGATAAATTATCAGCAAATCACTATTAATTATACAAGAGAGAAAGCTGTAGTTTCTTTAAAACGCATACTTGTGGCCAATCTCACACCATATATAGTAAATCATAAATTTTTCGATGTGGACCCAGTCATCTACGTTTTACATGGTCTCTAAGTTACACACACCAATATGTGAGAATTACTTTTCTAAAGCTCTGTGCCTTTATAGGCCCCAAAGACTTTCAAAGAGTTTAAAAACCACAGTAGTTATGGTGTTATCCAAAGTCACCAAATTTGAAGAAAATTAAATTTCAGCAAGTGCTACATGGGAATATGAAAATGAGATAGTGGAGCCCGTGGACAAAACAGTTCACTTAGATAACATGTACATACCTGGTGTGCCCACAGGATAATGAAGTCAAGATAGAAGAGTAATGAAGATACAAAGTTTGGCGAGTACCAACTGGGAGTGAAAGCACCTTACTTGTCCAAACAGCCCTTCTTGGGTTAAAGAAAACTGACATTACTATAGAGCACAAAGAAATTACAACTGGCCTGTTCAGTCAACAAGCAACAACTGCCTTAGTATGAGGTCTTACTCCAGAAATGAGTAATGCAGCTTACAAGCAAAACCAACACCAAAGAGCTAATAAATAAGTGTTCAAGGAAGTCAAAATGCTCTGAGCAGAGCAACATGTAATGAATAAGCAAACAAGAAAATGAAAACAAACAATGAAAATCAATGTGATGAAGCCTAAGCAGTCCCAGTTCTGACATCTTAGTGTGCCTCTGACTGCTCTTAGTTACCTACAACCTTTACTGCAGGCTTAACTCAGGACACCATTTTCATCCTCCAGCAGACTCAAGTTATCCGCAAGTTTGCTGCCTCTTCCACCCACACACAGCCCCTGCCAGCTTTTCTCAGATACCTAATCATTTTCACTCTGATCTGACCCACTTTGGAAATATTTTGTTTTTATTAGCTCTCGGTAAGTTTGCTTTCTGTGATGGTTAATTTTCTGTGTCAACTTGGCTAGGTTATGGTGCCAAATTGTTTGGTCAATCAGTCTAGATGTTGCTGTGGAGGTATTTTGTACTTGTGATTTAACATTTTATATCAGTAGACTTTGAATAAATCAGATTTATCCTCCATAGGATGGGTGAGGATCATCCAATCAGTTGAAGGCTTTTAGGAAAAAGACAAAAGTTCTTCCAAGAAGACGAATTCTCCCTCCAGACTGAAACACAGGGATCTGAGTTTCCAGCCGTTAGAATCAAGACTGCATCATCAACTTTTGACCGAATTTATAACCCACAACCAGCTCTGCAGACTTTGGATTAGCCAATCCCACAGTTGTATAAACCAATTCCTTAAATCTCTCTCTCTCTTTCTATACACACACACACACACACAGACACACACACACGTATATATCCTATTATTTCCTTTGTAAATAAATCTTATTTTCTATTATCCTATATATCCTACCTCTCTCTTTATACATATAGTCCTAGTACTTTCTTTTCTTTCTGGAGAACCTTGATTAATACACTATTCATTTTGATCACCTTTTTCTACCAGTAACAATGCACATATCTTGTCTTATAATGAGATACACTGCAGCAATTTTACCACTGCTATACCCACTGACACTTTTTCTCAGCAAGATATAAAATGTAGTTAAGGCCTAAGAAATAATGTAGACTTAAATGTTTCCATTTTGTTCTTTGAATCAAAAAGCATAGAAGAATTATTCCATACCTTGGCTAAATATCAGAATCACTTGTGGCCCATCTTAAAAGTGTATATGCCAACGTTCTACCCCGAGCCTGCTGAATCAAAATTCCTGCCATTGATAATGATTCTCAGGCAAGGGCTGAAATCCCTGAATACATAATAATTTGATCACAGTATCTCAGACAGGATATAGTCCAGCATGACTGTTATTAATAAAGAACTTGAGGCAAAAAGAGAACAAATGATTTATACAAGTTCTGAAAAAGTAAGCATGAACAGTGTCAGGCTAGTATTTTTCACGTTTCTGGAAGATTCCATCTATTTTCTGGTATAGATAAATTCCAGAAAACTGTAACAGTATTCTTGTCTCTTTCTGTGGATATTTATCATCTGGTCCGTTGTTCCAATTCACAAATATAAATGGATTGCAATATTTAGAAAATAATCGAACAAAGGCAGCACTATTTTATAAGGTGGTTCAAGTACAAATGACACTCTCCAGTATAAAGTTAGAGGACTTCACAAACGGCTAAAATCTTGGCAATTTTGTGTGTTGTTAAAGTAATAAAACTTTGAGGACAGGTAAATGGTACTGTGTCATATTTTTTGATTTAATTAAAAAAGACTGCTCGTGCTCACTTCGGCAGCACATATACTAAAATTGAAAAAAGACTGCTCTTACTTTCCAATTGATGGAATTTTGTAGATGCATTCAACAAGCTGTCATTAATCTAAGCTTATTTTCTAGTTGCTAGCAAAAAAAAATCCAGAATTAATTCACATTCTGGATATGAATAATGTAGAATAATCAATAATCTCAGTTGTCCACTACTGCTGTTTTCATCTTATTCCTTGGTCTCTAATGCAAAATGTGCATGTTTTACAGAATTATCAATTCACAGAGTACTGTAACATACACACATAACCAGCTAAAAGCCATGTTCTCAGTAGTGTCCACTTTACCTGGCTAATGCCTAACATTGGAAGAGCAGGCAAAAATTTGCAGTATTAGTATTATTTACAGACAGATTGTTACCATTTTAACCTCAATTTTGAAATACAGGTTGTTGGCCAGGCGCAGTGGCTCACACCTGTAATACCAACACTTTGGGAGGCTGAGGCGAGTGGATCACAAGGTTGGACTTCAAGACCAGCCCGGCCAAGATGGTGAAACCGCATCTCTACTAAAAATACAAAAATGAGCTGGGCATGGTGATGTGTGCCTGTAATCCCAGGTACTCAGGAGGCTGAGGCAGGAGAATGACTTGAACCCGGGAGGCGAAGATTGCAGTGAGCCGAGATCATGCCATTGCACTGCAGCCTGGGTGACAGAGACTCCATCTCAAAAAAAAAAAAAAAAAAAAAATGAAAGGAAAGGAAAGAAATGCAGGTTGTTAATTCTATGTTAAAACTGCAGCTCTTAAGAATAATTATTATTATCATACCACAGTTCACATAAAAGTCCAAAGTTTAGCTGGTTTTAACATTAGTGATCAAAGCCTAATGTGTATAGGCAAATTTATGCATTCAACACACATGTGAACACACCATAGTTTTCTAAGATATTATTGAACCTATTACAAAATGTTGAGTTGTGATTTTATAAAAATAGTTCTAATATTATATTGCTACCAGTGTGCTCATTTGATCTAACAGTACTCTTTTACAAAGAGTCTGAAGGATATTCTACATCATCCAGCTGTGAAACAGCTTTATGATGCCAAGTGTCCCATACACAGGTTTACTCCAATGAACTGCTGTAATTTGGAATGTAATCTAAACAATTATATTTAATAACATGGCTAGGAAAATCAGCGCCATAGTCTAAAAACGAGTGTCACTGGGAAAAAATGAAGCAGACTTCTGGTTTTGCATAGACTATTGTGATTCCTATTTCCATTGCTCCTTTTGCATTTATAACAAATGAATAAGCTGAATGTGATTTTTCATTTTGTGGCCAAACTCTCTGTAGACAAACTGATCAACTGAAATACTTACATTGATTTGATCAATATATTTATCAATGAATAATGGTGTAGGAAGTTATTTTCGTGATTAGGACAATTGTGCACCTGGATTCGTTGACAAACAATTGTCTTTTTCTAAATGTTACAGCTTTTTAAAATGTGAGGAAGAAAAACTTAAGGAGGGAGACCCACATGGAGGAAACTGCATTTTTCTCTACAGCATAATTCCGGAATACATTGGATTAGAGGCCAAAGTGATGATTTGGAAGGAACTAAAAGCACTGATATTTGATAGAGACATGGTGAAATAGGGAAGCAATTCTAAACAGATTATTTTGGATGTGGAACAGATAGTTCCAGTCATCATCGCAGTTTTTAGTCCTTGACAGTGATTTAAGGTCTGAGGGATGCTAAGCAATGTTACAATACCTGCGCATACCACACAGTCATATGACCTGCCAGCAGTAGCTGCTCTCAGTGTTGCAGGACTTTTCCTTTGTTCAGCTAAAGATGGGCTCCTTGTCCCTTCCACAGCCACGAAAATTCAGGCTCACAGATGGTTTGAAGAGTGAGTAAAGCAGGGTTTTATTAGGTGAAAGGGAAAAGGAGGGGAACAGGGACTCTCCACAAGGCCAGAGTTCCTGCCAGTGCCCTTCCCACTTCATGCTGTTTGAATCCCAGGTTCCTCACAGGAAGAGGTGGGGACAGGCTCCTTTCGGCTGCAAAGGCCTCAAACTCCTGTGTCTCCACTCCAGTGTGCAAGCTGTTTGGTGTTTTCCTAGGGGATGCCCTCTCACTTAGCTGTATCATTACCCCCTCTAAAGGAGTACATCTAACTCCTGTTAAAGACCGAGCTTAACTGCTTCCGGCTGACAGGGGTCGCTGTTTTGGGGGAACGAGAGTCGGATTTCCCTCAGAGGCCTATCTAAGGGTTCCCAGCAAAAGGGACCATCGTCAGAGGCTCTGGTTGCATGATCCTTTGGAGTTTGATGGCCTGAAGGCAACAACAGACAAACTGGGTTATTAGAAAACATGCATCTGCCGGTTGGGGTGACTCATGCCTGTAATCCCAGCACTTTGAGAGTCTGAGGCGGGCAGATCACGGGGTCAGTAGTTCAAGACAAGTCTGGCCAACATAGTGAAACCTGGTCTCAACTAAAAATACAAAAAATTAACCGGGTGTGGTGTTGTGTGCCTGTAATCCCAACTATTCCGAAGGCCGAGGCAGGAGAATCATGTGAACGTGGGAGGTCGATGTTGCAGTGAGGTGAGATCATGCCATTGTACAGGGGAAGGGAAGGGAAATGATTGCTCAGAACTCCTAAGGCCTTTTATGAGTTTGCAGGGGACAGGGAGGCCAAATGCCTGGCTGGTGAAAACCCTGACCCTTGGGCCGGGCGCGGGGGCTCAAGCCTGTAATCCCAGCACTTTGGGAGGCCGGGGCGGGTGGATCACGAGGTCAAGAGATCGAGACCATCCTGGTCAACATGGTGAAACCCTGTCTCTACTAAAAATACAAAAAATTAGCTGGGCATGGTGGTGCGTGCCTGCAATCCCAGCTACTCAGGAGGCTGAGGCAGGAGAATTGCCTGAATCCAGGAGGCGGAGGTTGTGGTGAGCCGAGATAGCACCATTGCACTCCAGCCTGGGTAACAAGAGCGAAACTCCATCTCAAAAAAAAGAAAAAAACCTTACCCTTTTACTGGCACGTTGGACTTCTGGGTTTCCTTTCCCTGAGCACAAGCCCAAGCCAACTAGTTTAAAGTTTGGAAAATAATTAACTCTTTCCAGTTTGGAGGATGCATCTGAGGGAAGTGTTCCATAGTATAGGGACACAATTACCTAGCAGTGAAGAGAGGACAGAGGTGGATAGAAGAAAAAGAAAGCTTTTTGTTTGTCTGTTTTGTTTTTAATTGTTTTCTTTTTTTTCCCCAAGAAGTTCCAGGGGTTCAAGATGCATTGGAAAGGGATACAGACTGAAGGAAGACGAATGACTACCTATGTAGAAAGAAGGGAACAGGCATCCCTGGTTCCCTTCTGTGCTGAACAGATACCCAGGATACCTGAGTGAGAGAGGGAAGAGCGTCCTGTTTTCCTCTTCTGTCCTTGCATCCCTATATCCGGTCAACCTTGGTAGGGGTGGCCATGAGTGTAAAAGTGGCTTACACCCATGAGGCAGAGGGGTCTAATGGGTGGGAGTCATCCACTCCTTCCCACGTATGCCCTATCTTCCCTGCTGTCACTAGCCTTGACTTCCCTAGACCTCATTTATGCCATGGATACTAATGTGGCCTTTATCTATGAAACAGGAAGCTTGGGCTTGGCTTAATTGGCAGAAATCAGCCACACTCACCTGCACCGTGCCTTTTTTTACATTTTTATTGGATTTTAGGTTCTGGGGTACATGTGCTGATCATGCAGGATTGTTGCATAGGTATACACATGGCAATGTGGTTTGCTGCCTCCATCCTCCCATCACCTACATCTGGCATTTCTCCCCATGTTATCTCTCCCTGCTGTCCCTCCCTTGCCCCCACCCAACAGACCCCAGTGTGTGATGCTCCCCTCCCTGTGTCCATGTATTCTCATTGTTCAATACCCGCCTATGAGTGAGAACATGCGGTGTTTGATTTTCTGTTCTTATGTCAGTTTGCTGAGAATTATGGTTTCCAGGTTCCCATGTCCCTACAAAGGACATGAATGCAACATTTTTTATGGCTGCATAGTATTCCATGGTGTATATGTGCCACATTTCCCTTGCCCAGTGTATTGTCAATGGGCATTTGGGTTGGTTCCAGGTCTTTGCTATTGTAAACGGTGCCACTATGAACATACATGTGCATGTGTCTTTACATTTTTAACCTCTGTTGTCGTCTGCCTCTGGATCCCTTAGATCTAGTTTTCTTTCCTAGGGCTTTGACCCAAAGCTTGGAATTAGTTTGGGACAAAATATATGCCATGGGGGTGTTGCACGGCCTCCTTATCATAAGTTGAATGCTAAGATGAGACTGTGGAACTCAGTCCTCCTCCAGCAAGGGAGACAGAAAAGGATGTCCAGTGACACACCCAAAAATACTCATGGCTATAGTTATGCTTGCTAGGATTTTGGTGCCTGGTGTTTGTCTTTGGTTAGCTCCCTTGGTCTTACTTTCTGAAAAGGAAAGCTCTAAGTGATAGGCATCATATTGATTCCAATGGCCTGGCAGGGTTTGCAGGATAATTGCTCAGAACTAGAATAGCAATCCAGAGTTTTATATTATCCATCCCTCTTGCTCTTTCTGAGCTGCAGCCACAGATTGCTGATTGGTTCACTGGAACAAGCGGGGTTAGTCTAAAATGTAGGCACAAACTTAAAAACAACTAGAGGGTTTAGAATTTAATGACAAATGTATGATAAGTTTTGGAACATCATTTCTGTCTCTCCAGTCCTCATGTTTGTTAAAAAACAAATCACCATAGGACTGGTGGTTTGTAAAGTAGACATTAGTCTTTTACTTGGCCTGATTATTTGCATAAAGTGCAGCAAGAATAGTTATTTCTACATAGGTCTTTTGGATTGGCTTTGATGGAGCTCTGTTCCCCAAGGGATCTCGCATATGACCTTTTAAAGCTGAGCCCAGCCATGGGTTTATCCTCACATACCCGTGAGTTGGGTGATCTTGTCTCTTGAGGTTTCAAGATAAACTTAAATCTCCTGGGTCTGGTGTATAATTGTTCACAGTAGTCTCTTATAATCTTTTATTTCCATAGCATCAGTTGTAATACCATCTCATTGTTTTCTGATTTTATTTTTTGAATCTTGTGTCTTTTTTCTTACTTAGTTGAGTTAAAAGTTGCCAATTTTCTTGATCTTTTAAAAGCACCAAATCTTTTTCCATTGATTTTTCATACTGTTTTTATCCTCTATTTTATGTATTCCTGGTCTAATCTTTGTTATTTCTTTCTTCCTGCTAACTTTGGGCTCGGTTTATCCTTCTTTTTCTAATCCGTTTAGGTGTAGAGAGATAGTTTATTTGAGATATTTCTTCATTTTTAATGCATTCATGTATCTTTATCAACTTATCTCTGTTAACTGAAGTTTATCCTAAAGCTGCCTCCTTACATATTTTAAGTTCAGCCTAAAGGTTTCTCTGTGCATCGTAAACCATAACCTAAATGGAGTTGTATACAGATCATAACCTACTTTTGTGCTGATCACCAAGTTTTAGCCAATCAAACGTGGACAATTGTTCAAAATCATGTTCAACTAAGGCAAACTATGAGCTGTAACCAAGCTGACTGTTTCTGTACCTCTCTTCAGTTCTCTATATGTCACTTTCCTTTCTCTGTCCATAAGTCTTCTTCTACCATCTGCCACACTGGAGTATCTGAGTCTACTCTGGCTCGGGAGATTGCCCAATTCATGAATCGTTCTTTGCTCCATTAAACTCTTTTACATTTAATTCACCTATATTTTTTCTTTTAGCATCTCTTAGTATTGCTTTTGCTGCACCCCATAAGTTTTTGTATGCTGTGTTTTCATTTTAATAATCTTTTGTATGAAATATCTTTTCTCCATCCTTTCACTTTCAGCCTATATGTGTCTTTAAGTATAAAGTAGGTCTCTTGTGGAAAGCATATCATGGAATCTTGTTTTGGTTAAATATTTTTTATTCATTAATGTATTTAATATTTATAGTTATTTTTATACTTCTGTCTTATAACTTCCATAGAAGAATTAAAAGTGACTTGTGTACCACCAATACAGTAGTACAGTATTGTGTATTTATCTATATTCACCTGTACCAGACAGCTTTGTACTTTTATATGCTTTCATTTTGCTCTTTAGCATTTTTCATGTCAACTTTAATGACTCCATTTAGCATTTCTTGTAAGGCAGGTATAGAGGAGAGGAACTCTCTCAGCTTTTATTTGTTTTGGAATGTCTTTACCTCTCCTTCATTTTTGAAGAAACGTTTTGCTAAGTATAGTATTTTGGTTGGCAACTTTTTTTCCCCTTTCAGCACTTTGTACATATATCATCCCACTCCTTATGGCCAGCAAGGTTTCTACTAAGAAATCCTCTGAGTCTTATTGAGGTTCACTTATGTGGGACAAATTACTTTTCTCTTGCTTTCAAAATTCTCTGTCTTTGTCTTTGACAATTTAATTATAATGTATCTTACATGGATTTCTTTGGATTCATCTTTTTTGGGAACCGTTGGCTTCCAGAATCTGGATGTCTTTTTTCCTCTCCAGATTTGGAAATTTTGGGGCCATCGATTTCTAAATAAACTGTTTTTCCTTTTTTCTTTCTCCTTCCTCTCTGCAACTTCCATAATCCATATAGTGGTCTGTTTGATGATGTCCCATAAGACCCTTAGATTTTGTTCATTCTTTTTCATTCATTTTTCTTTTCGTTCCTCTTGTTGCCTAATTTCAGATTACCCATTTCCGAGTGCTTGGAATCTTTTTTTCTGCCTGATCAAGTCAGCCGTTGAGCCCTTCTACTGATTTTTTTTTTTATCATCGTAGTTATTGCATTCTTCAGCTCCAAAAATTTCTGCTTCATTATTTTTTCAAAAAAATTTCTATTTTGAAATTGTCATTTTGCTCATGCATCATTTTTCTGAGCTCATTAAAAGTCTTTATGACAGGTATTTTGAATTCATTTTTAGGCAATTCGTAGCTATCTGTTTCTTTAAGATCAATTTCTGGAGTTTCATTGTTTTTTCTTTTCATTGGACCATTTTTCGCTATGTCTTGCACTTTTTGTGATTTTGTGTTGCTTTCTGTGTATTTGAAAAATCAGCCGCCTCTCCCAGTCTTTCAGGATTAGCTTTATACACAGAAATATCTTAACCAATAAGCCTGGCTAGAGATTCTGGGGGATTCTCAAGTCTTTTATGTGAATATGTCTTCTCTAGTCATGTGTGCAGATTTCTCATTAGAGAGATTTGCCAGTTTCTTATTTTAAGGAGCTTGTAATCTCTTGCTCCTTCTGTGTTTTTCCGTTTTACCACAGGTCATCTGAAGCAGAAACATGACCATACAGTCTAGCCCTTTTTTACTCTCAGTGGAACCCCAGGTATCTAAAGTATACTGGGTTCTGTCAGCTCACCACATCGAACTGGACAGAAACCGGTACCTCAGGCAGCCCCATGAAAAGCCAGATATTGAACACATGCTGTACTCTTCTATTTCTCCCTGAAAAAGAAACTGCCAAACTTTATTGACCTCTGTCTGCTGTAGCATGAGTCCTGAGTAGCAGTATGATGCACAGCTACTTTTTGTTGTCAGCCCCCTCACCCCCCAGGTATTGAGAACGCACCTGTTCCTGTTAATACTCCCAGACAGGTGTACAAAAGCCAGTCCCTCATCCAGCTCCCTGGAAAGTAAAAACTTAGAAGTACAGCCCAGTCTTTTATTTCCCTCCCTAGGCAGAAGCCGGAAACTGGAAGCTTCGAGTTTTCTCCCAAACATGTGCTGTACTGGGGGAGAGATTGTAGCATGAGTGCCATGAATTTTCATATAGAACCTGATGTGACAGGGTTTGTACTTGTCTGGAGTGCAGGAGCCCTTTAACTGGTTTCTGGATTTCTCACAGAGGGAGTTGGTTCATGTTTTATTGCCAAATCTGTCTCCGTGGTAGGAAGGAGGATCTAAGGCTTCCCACTGTGCCATTTTATGATGTCACTCTCTGTACATTGGGCCTTTTTAATAGAAGAGAGAAATAAACTTCTATTGTGCTGAGAATTATTGGATTTTTATTTTTGATGCAGCTAAACTCTAATCCTAATGGATACAAAGAGATCCCTGCTTTGAGTGGTAGATAATATCAGATGATACTTTAAAACTTTACAAATCTAGGAGTATATAAATCTAAGATTCAGCTCATTTTTCTTCTCCCAAATACTTTATGAAAAAGAGGAACTTTAAAATAATAAAGTTAATGAAAATATACACAAATATAATTCCCAGGAAAGAAAATACTCCTCTTTATTTTTGGTTTTGCCCATAGGAAAATCATGGGCCTCATGCTGTTTGGGTTAATTGGGAAAAACTTTAGAGGAGATGTCCACATAGTAATGTGTTAGCTATCCTCACACTCCACATCTCTCTTTTTTGGGTCGTATACTTAGCCTTCATCAGAAACCAGAGTCAGCTTGTATTAAGTAAATGGTCTCACTTTATTTATATTTAATCGTTTGGGAAATGAAATAAAACCATTAGAAGAGATAATAGACTTCAGATTTAAAAATAAATATTGAGACAAAATAAATCTCTTTACCCTTCCGTGACATTTTTCTGGAAGCAGGAGCTTATTAGACTGTTGCCATGTTCTATTCCATTGATTTATCTCCAGGTTCCCTTTTTGGAAAGACTTGATCTTTTGAATGCCTTTACAATCACCATTTATATTTACTTATCTGCTTATCACCTCTGCATCATCACTAGTTCTCTATGTCTGAATTCAAATTTTGTAAGTCTCATGAAAAACTCAAAATTCAGATTTGCAGACTCTTGGCCAAAAAAGGGTAGGGGGGACAGGGAGTGCTGAAAGTCACTATCTAAATAAAAACCAATTTTACTGAGTAGTGGTGGCCTGGAGATTCAGTTATGTGGCGGTTCTCATTGTGAATTTCAAGTAAATATGAATAGCCACCAATTTGCATGACATACAGAAATATACTATTAATAATTTTCTGGAACATCTTAATTGAAAGAGAAAATATAATTAGAAGCTGAAGACACTCATTTTCTTTTTAAACTAAGTTTGGTTTGTATACCTACTAGCCAAAAATAAAGCAAATTTCTTGTTCAGTCCCTGCAGAAGCAGCTCAAATAACTAAATAGTTAAGGACATCTTGCAGAGTTTTTTCCCCCCAAAGTGTGAGAGCTTGGTAAACAGAAACTGTGGGAAACTTCCAAAGAACTTAAAAGATTGGAAACAACTAAGAGTCCCCGCTCAGATACTGTCTGCTTATCCTCTCTTTGCAGATCTGCTCACCCACATAGCTTCTGTCACACGCTTACACTTTCCTGTTTACTCTTATGCTGCAGAACCGGATAGCCTTGATAAGATTAACTTTATTCTGTTTCATGCATCAGCGACGGAGTTTGTCAACTTGAATCTTTATTACCGGTGATCACATAAAAGCTGAAAAACACAACCTGATTTCTGTTTTCACCTTAGAAGTTGAATTTGTCACACTAAAAAATCTCTAGGCTTGTAATGGAACACATTTTATTTAGGAATCATTGAGAAAGAAGAAGCCAAACAAGCGAACACACACACAAACCAAAAATCTATGACTCTTTTCTAAGGAAACCCAACTTAAAAGAAGAGGAAAATGCAAGAGGCTAGGTGGTAAGCGGGCAGGAATAATCCACTTCTCAAAGCAACTACACACATAATAATAAGAACTTTGGACAAATGCTAACATTTATTCAGAGCTAGACATCAAGTTAAACCCTTTACAGGCATTATCTTAACCGTGCTAAGATAAAGAATACATCGTCTTTACCAATTTACAGATGAGAGAACCAGGGCTTAGGAAGGTTAAATAACTCTCCCAAGGTCACACAGTCGGGATTGGTGGAGCAGGAATTTAACATCAAGTCTCATTTAAATACTTCCACTCATTCATTGCTCAAAGGCTTATAGAAATTCTCTGTTGTCAATAATCCTCTATCAAATGTGACTACAGCAAATATTTTTCTTGCTCCCGTCCATGCCTACCTAGCTCCTCTAATTGAATCACAGCAAATGACTTCAAATGGCCAAAAACCCCTGAATTATTCCAGGTCTCCTTCTTTTGCAAGTGACACACCCCCATTTAAGTAAATGAAGGAATGTACTAGATTCAGTAATTGAATAGTCTTTCAGGTAAAGCCAGATACAGGCATTTTAATAATGTTGTTGAATCACACTTTTTGTCATACTTTTTTTTCTCTTTTTATTATAATTTTTGTTTTATTGGTTTATTATTTTATTTTTCTGTTTTATTCTAAGGTGTCTTGTTACAGCATGCCATACTTTTATTATTATTATGACTGCGTTCTGCTTTCCTCTGTGTGGCTTTATCCTCAGCATGCTTTCTCCTTGCAGTCCTAAGAGGGCCAGCAGTAACTATAGGTTTAATCCTTCTAAATAAAATTAGCAATCTTAGCTTTCCCAATGGTTTTAGCCAAGAAAGGTGAGGATTGCTTTGCTTCAGGCAGACCTGGGCTATATGCTGTTCCTTGGGCACATGGAAATGGTATAGCTTCTTTTAAATCACAAGTTCTAGGAATGGGGAATGGTGGTTTCTCAAAATAAACTCAAGATGTTGCTGATAGTGGAAGGCAATGAAACCTGGGTAGTCAAGCTTCCTCATTCTGAAGTCTAGCTACATGCCTTCTTCCATACCGTCCCTACATTAACCAATTCCCAAAGGTCACCTCCATCAACCTTCTTTAATCAGTTGTACGGAATTTTTAATCTTCAGGACATACTGTTAACCTTTTATTGCTTTATTGTTTCTCTTTTCACATCATAAGACTGTAAAGCCACACTCAGGTTTTAAAACTAAATTAGCTATTTTCCTTCTTCTTTGTGTCTCATATCTATTCCACTGCATTTATTCTCTGGTGTGGTGGATAGTACCTTTGTTGGCCCAATTGTCCGGAACAGAAACCAGTCATAATCTTTGACTTTTATCCTCCTTTACTCCCACGTCCAGTTGCTCATAAAACCCTGCAAACCTGCTCACTTAAGATCTCTTAACTCCTTTGAAGTCTCGACCCCCTTCCTGCTATTGCCCTAGTTCAGATTTCCTCATTTATTGGTTATTCTACTTACCACTCTGACATATCTTCCTCCTTTCAAATATGTTCTCTAATTTTCCAGAAAATTCATCTTTCTACAGCACAGCTATGATCCCAGGAATCTTCTCTTTACAACATTTCAGTGATTCCCTGTTGTATAATTTCCACGGACCTCGGTTTCCTTATTGTTAAAGGAATGGCATAAAGAGGTGATCTCTTGAAGATGATCTCCAGGTCCATGATTCCGTTAATCCTTGCAAGCCTGAAGCAGATAGCTCTGTTTAATCATTTGGTAAGGGATTTTTCTACCTTTTGGATTATGGACTGAGACCCTGTTTTTTTCCGGTTATCACCCCTTACTGTATCTCATGAGAATGCTGGGTCAAGTTCTGTTGAGCAGTCATCTCATATTGAGAACAGCTGGCTAAGTGCGACCATGGCCATTCCAGAGTCATAATCAATATGAATTATTTGGAACATATCTGCTCTTTCACTACCACCTCTTGCAAGTGTCTAAAAATTATATACAGCAATTACTTCTACCTTATATTTTTGACATCGGAACTGCTTACAAGAAGAAGTACTGTGAATGTACAAGTGAAAACCATTAGTGTACCATAAGGCAAAAGCAGACATGTTAATGGCTTGTCAACCCTACACTATTATTAGGTTATTTAATAGCCATTGAAATATAACACCAAATAATTTATAATCACTCTTTTCCTCCTGCCTTTCTGAATGCTGGTGACAACCTTAGAAATGACCACATGTAGGAGGCTGTTAAATGTTTCCAGTTAAGCAATCTACTCTACCTAAAGAACACCTACATCCCCACTTGCCAATTTAATGTGCCTTACAGAGATTCGTTAGTTTACGACAGAGGAATACCTGTTTTAGCAGTGTCCCATACGGTAATGTTTTATCACAGTTCATTCAAATCACTCATCCATACATACACATTGTAATACCCAAGGGTATAAGTGACATATACTTTCTTCATATCCAGTAAGCTAGGGTGTGCACCGTTGCTCATTCTTGGCCATTGTGACCCAATCAAACTAGGCTGCCCCTCCTTCAGGGGCAGTGGAGAGTGCCACTTTGCCTGCTTATTTCAGGTGGCTTTGAAGTCTGAGATTACACGTGTACTGGAGATCATGCTTAGTCTATAATGGCTAACAAACTGCTCTAAATTTGTAAAACTGGAAGTAGAGGGGAGAAAAGACAATAAAGAGCATCAAGTCCTATGTTAGAGTGCACGTTTTTACGGCTGCTTATGGCAGAGGAGTATCATCAAGCAACTGGTTAGGAAGGCAGACAGCAAAGCTCAGCCATGGATGGATAGAAAATTTTGACATTATGAAGAGCATCACAGACATCAGTAAATATCTACTGAGCATATATTATGTGTCAGGCATAGATCTAGATGCTGAGGATACAAGAGGAAACAACACAGACAAAAATTCCTGTTCTTATCCGGTTAAATGTTAGTGGAGAGAAATAGATGGGAAACAAAATAAGTAAGTAAAATATATAGTTGTTAGATACTAAGGGTTGGTGTAATGGTAGTAACTTTAAACAAATAAGTTGGAGAAAACCTCATTGAGAGAGAAGTGAAGAGGCAAGCCATGAGGAAACTGTTTGAAGAGTATTCCAAGGAGAGGAAATTGCAAAGGAAAGAGCAGAACCAGGGAAATGTTTCCAATTATGTTGTTGTTAATCTAATAAAACAGGGGTGAGTCTCCACAGAGAATATGCTGTCAGGAATGAACAAAGCACTATTCAGTTATCTCAAGCATTTCTAGGATGCACCCTTTGAGCAAAACATTGGAAAACTGTTTGAAAGCATTTCTAAGATGCAGTATTCCATAAAATGTATTAAAACTTAATTGGTAAGGTTTGACAGTCATACAGTTACTGATTTTTTTTTCCATATTCACCATAGATAGCAACAATTTGCATAAGAGAAACCCTGATTTTAATGCTTTCTTTTCTGGATAGTTTTGCATACTTTTTACATGATTTCCATGATGAACCCGCTAATACTCTCTTCCATCCACAGTTTTGCATAATCTGCATAATAAAGATATACTGAAGAAGAACTTGGAACTGAGCAATTCAGCAAGATCACAGGAACAGGTGTTGGGAGCTGCCTGCCAGCAAATGCTGCGAGAAATTCTGTGACTATCAGGACAAATCTTGCAGATAAGGGTAAAATAAATGGCCTTGGCAAGATTTTGTATAGACTGCATATTTCTTGTGGGGTCATCACTGCTTCTAAAGAATCCAGCTAGAATTGTTATTTTGGAACACAACTTTTTGGGTCCCTGCATACATCTGTGTATTCCAGATTTCTCTAAAATATTTATCTTCCTGATGGCTCATTACCCTGTTGAGTGTAGACTGTTGATTAGAGGGGACTTCCATAGCATTGGATTGTAGGAAGCTAGCAGGAAATTCCAGTTACCTTGCTACATAAGAAATTATCCTAAAATTAGAGGCTTATAACAACTATATTTTTGTTTATAATTTTTGGGGTCAGGAATTCTGGAATGTTACGGGATGGTGGTAATCTGAAGGATTGACTGGGCTGGATATATCCAAAGCGGTTTACTCACATAGCTGTCAGTCGATGCTGTCCTGGAGCAGTCAATCCAAGCACTTCCAAGTGGCCACTTTATGTTGTCTGGGCTTCCTCCCAGTAAGGCAGCTACAGGGCAGTCAGATTCTTACAAGGCAGCCCAGGGCTCCAAAAGTGAGTGCTGTAACATTTAAGATGGAAGCTGCATTACTTGTTATAATTTAGCCTTGGATGCCACACAGTGTTATTTCCATCACACTCTATTGGTTACAAATGAGATGTAAGCCCACCCAGAAATAAGAAGAGGTTACCTGTACCTGCCTCCTGATGAGAAGAATGTCAAGGTCACATTGATTGTAGAGGAACATGTGGTATAGGAGATACTGTTGTGGTCATATTTGAAAAATATAAGCTGCCAGACAGGGTGAGTTAGCAAAAGTAGAAGGTGTGAAGGCCCTGAATTCAAGGTGAAGTATAGAGGTCACCGTATCTTGCAGAGAAACAGACAAAATAAGAGCAGAAACTGCAATATGTTTACATTCTTCTGCTCACAAGAGCAAAAGGATCCAAGAATATAGGAGGAGTTTAAACGAGTAGGGTTAAGGTTTCAAAAAAGGCCTTGCTCTGTACTGTATACTTCAGGGTACCTTAATTCTCTCATGGTAATTCACTTATTATTTCATTAACTTTAAGTAAATATCTACTACATATAGTAGTGGTGGCAGTAGTAGCAGTAGAATAGTCAGAGACTATCCTAGGCTCTTATTTATCAGTAAACAAATGCAATGAAAAGCCCTACCCTCATGGAGAGTATATCCTAGTGGAGTAATGATATTAAAATACATTACACTGCATGCAATTAAGTATATTTAATATTAAGACTATTGGAGGTGGGGCTTCAAAGAACCCTAATACTTCACCCAACCCTGTATCCCTACCCTTTGTCATACAACTTTGACATTCAACAAACCACCCTATATTTCCTCATGTGATTTGCCAGTAGACTAAGGCAGACAAGAGTGTGTGCCCTGAGCCTGCACCCTCAGAAATCTTGAACTATGTGGTCGTGTCAGTCCTGGCAGTCGTGCTGGAAAAATAAGGCTCTTTCCCAGACTACATAAAGTAAGGATGGAGGGGCAGGGAATTTAATTTCTGCTTCCCAATCATGGTGACATTTAGCACTTCTGAGGGGGGGAAAAAGCCTCCAAACTGGCCTTTCAATTAAGTTGAATACTCTCCCCACAAAGAAGCAGAAACTGTTCTATAAGCCACTCACTCTTTCGTGTCTTGTTCAGTCCCTATCAAAATGCAAATACTCCTGGGACACGTAACCAAGTCTTCAGTCCTCAAGAATCAACAGTTGGGGAAAGGCAGAATTATTTCAAACAGCTGAGCACAAGAAAGGCGACTAGATTGTGTAATTGTTCGTTTTGTTTTTCCTACCGAATTTTAAGCTCCCAGAAGTCTGGGACCATGTCTATCTTGTTCATCCGTCTATTTCCAGGTTTCAGGACACACAGGAGACCCTTCATAATGCCCGTGGGACAAAAGTAGAGGAGAACAAACCTGGGAAAGAAGGGAAGCAAGGAGGAGATAAAAAGCCTAATTAGCCAGGCAAGGTGGCTCACGCCTATAATCCCAGCACTTTGGGAGGCAGAGGCAGATGGATCACGAGGTCAAGAGATCGAGACCATCCTGGTCAACATGGTGAAACCCCGTCTCTACTAAAAATACAAAAATTAGCTGGGCGTGGTGGCGTACGCCTGTAGTCCCAGCTACTCGGGAGGCTGAGGCAGGAGAACTGCTTGAACCCAGGAGGCGGAGGTTGCGGTGAGTCGAGAGCGAAACTCCGTATCGAAAAAAAAAAAAAAAAAAGCCTAATTAAATTCTCACAGAGCGTTTATCCTAATATCAGCTAGTTAATGACCCCAAGATACGTATTGAGCGTTTTTTGTTGTTGTTGTTATTGCTTTTTTATGAGACGGAGTTTCGCTCGTTACCCAGGCTGGAGTGCAATGGCGCCATCTCGGCTCACCGCAACCTCCGCCTCCTGGGTTCAGGCAATTCTCCTTCCTCAGCTTCCCGAGTACCTGGGACTACAGGCGTGCGCCACCACGCCCAGTTAATTTTTTGTATTTTTAGTAGAGACGGGGTTTCACCATGTTGACCAGGATGGTCTCGATCTCTTGACCTCGTGATCCACCCGCCTCGGCCTCCCAAAGTGCTGGGATTACAGGCGTGAGCTTATTGAGCTTTTACAATGCACGAACGGCAGGAGGGGACTGCCCCTTCCTTGCCTTAACCCGGTGTGTTTCTTTGAGATTTTACTCCTGTATACTCTAAGAAAACAATCCAAAAACCAAAGCTAGGAAAAACGTTTCTGTATGGGGTATTTCACCGTTTCAATGCATTCAACACGATGTACTCAAATGCTCCAGCTTTTGGGACTGAAGCATTCATAATGAGAACTCCGAAGCGACCAAGATAAAATACAAACTTCAAAGAAGGCGCCCAGGTTTTTCCTGGTACTCAAGCCTAGTTCAGTGGCTCCTCAAACTTTAATGTGCATGCGAATCACCTGGGGACCTTGCTAACTATTTAGATTTGGATTCAATAGGTCTGGAGCGAAGCCGGAGATGCTGCGTTTTTCACATGCTTATATGATGTTCTAAGCCAAGGACCACACTGTGAGTGCGCAAGGGACTGGAGACCGTCACCTCCGCCGCCAGGAGTGTGTATGCTGAGTCTCTGCGTTCCAGATCAGTGTCCCGCACGTCCCCGGCCTTCCGCCAGGAGGGGAGGAGCCGGGGGCGGAGCGGGAGGAGTGGCGCGGGCCCCGCGTGGGTCCTGCCAGAGATGGCCTCGGCCCCTTGGAGAGGCAGCCGAGCTGCGTCGGCGCAGGAGGGGGCGGGTTCGGCGAGGGCGCGGCCTCTGAGCGGGGGGGGCTCACCGCACGCATCCCCCGCGATAGCCCGGGCCACTCGGGAGCCTCGCGGCAGCCCGGCGCCCCACTTGGCCATCCGCCCCTTGCCCGCCTACTCTTGTCACCTCCCGTCTCACCCTTCTCGCTCCGTCCCCGCCGCAGACACCGCCTCACCATCCGAGTGAGCGCCTCAGAGAGCCGGAGGTGGTGTGCGGGGCTGCAGGGCGCGACCTCGAGCGGTCCTTAGCTCCACACTAGCACTAGGGGGCACGGGAGACAGCATGGACTCCAAGCGCTGCTTCGCCAATCGCTTCGATGACTACCAGGGCAGCCTGCTGGCGGGCCAGTGTGAGGAGGCGGTGGCGCCCTTGGTCACAGCCACCATCGAGCGCATCCTCCAGGAACTTCCCCCTCTCGGGGGCGGCGCCGAGGCCCGAGGAGCGACGGCCGCTGCTAGCGGCTGCCAGGGGGGGCTTTACGGCGGCGTGGCCGGGGTAGCCTATATGCTCTACCACGTCTCGCAGAGCCCGCTCTTCGCCACCGCCCGGGAGCGCTACCTGCGCTCGGCTAAGCGCCTCATCGACGCGTGCGCCCGCGCTGAGGAGTGGGGCGAGCCGGACGCCGACACCCGCGCTGCCTTCCTGCTCGGGGGCGCGGGAGTGTACGCTGTGGCCACGCTCGTGTGCCACGCCCTGGGCCGGTCCGACTACGTGCAGCCGCTGGGCAAGTTCCGGGCTCTGTGCGCCGTCTGCGCGCCGGTCTCCTTCCTGGAGTGCGGCTCCGACGAGCTGTTCGTCGGCCGCGCGGGCTACCTGTGTGCCGCGCTGGTGCTCAAGCAGAAACTCGCCCAGGAGGTAAGAGGTAACTCGGCCGCGGGAGGGCGCTCGCCGCCTACCCGGCGGCCTCCCTTGCCGGGACTTCCTGGCTCCATCCGCACTGACCCGGGTTGCTCTCCTTTAGTTACTCTTCCTGTGGCGCTAGCATGTATTTCTTCAGTCCCTTCAGGTCTGTCTCCTGCTCCTGTCCGTCTTCTTTCCTGTCTGTCTGCAGCCTCTCGTTTGTCGAGATTCGGCGTCTCTGCACTTTGCCGCTGTTTTTATGCTGAACGTGGCATCGCCCCAGATGCCTGTCAGCTTTCTGGGGGGTGACAGTGTGGCCCTTTCAAGTGAGATGAAAACCTCAGAAATGGAAGGGATTTCCTTTCCTTTGACTCTGCTGCGAAAAGCTGAGGCATCCTCGAATGTTACAGGGCCAGGAAGTAGGGGCACTTTTGGGGGCCGATGTGGAGGTTAGTTGCTTCTGGAGCCCTGGGTCTGTAACCAAGAATAACTGCTCAGCTGTGAGGCTGTTGTGTTTACTGTCTTGCTGACTATTCAGTTCAACCCATGGCTCTTACTAAATGCATGTCTGGTAGGAGTGTCCCCTTTAAAAGTACATAAATGTAGACGGAAATGTACCCCAGTGTGGTTGTATGTCCATTATTTCACTTAAGAGTATTTGCTTAGAATGGGCAAGACCACAGCTTACTTGACCGGGCAGCTTTTCTTGATGAGTAACTTGACAGCGGCTCCTAAAAGTGAATTGGTTTTCACATACAGATTTTTTCCTGGACTCACTTTGAAATCAGCATGTGGTTATTAGAAGAGAACATGCCAGTTCCTGTGGAGTAGGAAAAAAAGCAAAACTCTGAGGGATCATAGTAACTAGAAAGGAGAGAGAGTCTCTTTCATTCATAATCCACTGGAGCCAAGTATTGTTCTAGGCAGGAAGGGACACTTTTAACTCGGCTTTATTTAGGTGAGAAAGGCGTTTGAAGAAAAAGGTATATAGAGTGTTTTAAGTGAGTAATTAACCTCGGTAACCTTTGCAGAGGCAGACAGGGTTTTAAAATTATTATTATTTATAGCAGGTGAGGCTGATTCAAGTGAGAAAAAAGAGTAAACAATGTGCACCTCGTTAGCTGGGCAGCAAAGGTCTGTGTCACAGAGTTGTCTTGAAATAGTTCGCTCTGCTTCTGAGTCACTGTTAACTGCCAGCAGTTTTTCAAATGCCCTTCCAGTTGTAGAAAACCTTTTAGAAGGCCACAGAGACATTTACATATCATTTGCATACATTTGCATCTGCTCCCCTCACCCTGTAGTCCTGCAGCAGGGGATTTAAAAAAAAAAAAAAATTTTTTTTTTCAAATTGCTTTCCTTAATCCTGCCTCTTCCCCTTTCCATGCCTTCAGGCCTTTTCTCTAGAATGGAATGGGAAGGGTGCCTGACCACCAGGTCACACAAGTGGAAGCAGACCAGAAGGACTCTGCCCCAAAACTGGTGGTTTGGGCCAGTCGGCAACACTGATCCACAAAGACATTTATTAAGACCTCCCTTCTGCCCTCCTGCCAAACCAGGTCTATTTTTTTGTATTAACCGAGTTGAGGTGCAGGGTCCCATCCCCTGCTCCCAGGAGATGGAACAAGCTTCAAGGATAAAAAAAAAAAAAAACCACTACCATCAGCTCTTAACCAGAGCAAACCAGTTAGTTCCAGTGCCAGCTGCAGCTGTGGCAATTCAAGACTTTCTGGCTTGAAAGGCATAGGGCAGGGGCTAAGCACGTCAGGCTGGAAGCCCTTTGAGGGGAAAGTACAAGTTTTAGACTCCATCCTCACCCTCCAAGTCCTAGCCAGCACAGGGCTTTGCCCTCAGTAGGTGATCCATAAACCTTGATTAAATCAAATTGTGAATTTGTATCATTTTTCTCTAAATAATCTGTCAGTATGTCCTGAATTTCTTTCCCTCCGACGTCATTTGTATTCACATTCCTCCAGCAGTTCCCTCAGTTATCACTCTAATTTAGATCCTCCCCACATTACTTGGCACATCTTTGCCACCTGATACATAGTTGAAGGACTGAATCACCATATATTGGGATTGGTGCAATATACTTGGAGCTAAAATCTCCCCCTCAAGCCATTCCATCCACCTCTAAGAAACCAGTATTTCAAAAGACACTTTTGATTGTTATTTCCCTGCTCAACACACTGCAATGGCCCCCTATTCCTTTTCCTCCAGTGGCTTGTCATCTCACAGCTAAAGTTATGATTCTCAAAATTAGCCGAGAAGGCTCCACATGATCTAGCCTACACACCTACTCTACTTCTTGCTCACTCTTCTTCAACCGCACCGTCCATCTTACTGTTTTCGTTACTTTCCTGTCTCAGGGTGTGTGTTCTGACGGTTCGTTCTACATGGAACACTCCCCCTAGATATCTATAGCTAGATGTCTGACCCTGTATAGGATTTTTTTTTTTTCTTTTTGAGACCTGGTCTCACTCTGTCACCCAGGCGGGAGTGCAGTGGTGCAACCACGGCTGACTGTAGCCTCGACCTCCTGGGCTTAGGTGATCCTCCTACCTCAGCCTCCCAAGTAGGTGACACCACGGGCATGCGCCACTACACCTGGCAACTTCTTTTGTATTTTTTTTTAAGAGACAGAGTTTCGCCATGTTGCCTAGGCTGTTCTGGAACTCCTGGGCTCAATTGATCTGCCCGCCTCAGCCTCCTAAAGTGCTGGGATGACAGTCATGAGCCACTGGGCCTGGCCTTGTAGAGGTCTTTACTTCCTCAAATGAGGCCTTTTCTGACCACCCTATTTAAAAATGCAACCCCACCCTTAATTTATCCCCCTTGCCTGATTTGTTTTACTTAAATTGTTTATTTTTGTCTTCGCCGATTAGAACGGAAGCTCCATAAAGGTAGACATTTTTGGTTTCATCGATGTTCATTGCCAAGACTGCCCGACATATTTTTATATACCCAGATGTGTGTGTGTTTGCAAATATCACTCAATTTTAGTGGTGTGCCATTTATCAGTATTTTCCTTTATGGTGGTGGTTTTTGGTCAAGTTTAAAGAAATCATTTCCTCCTGCCAAAGATTTAGTAAATATTTGTTAAATGGATGGACGAATGAATGAATGAATTCTAGTTTCTTACAGGATTTTTTCCTTGGCTTAAGCTCAACCAATAAAGCAGTGCTTCTTAAACTTTAGTGTGCATAGGAATCACCTGCAGATCTTGTAGAGCTGCATTTCTTACAAGTTCCTTGGTGATGCTGATGTTGCCGGTCTATAGAGCATGCTTTGAAGAGCAAGGTGATACAATGGTGGATAGGTTTTGGTGTTATAACCACCTCCTCTATTAAGGCATACTATAAGACACCACTCTATAAGCTTGATATGTTTATAGTTTAGAATGCTGACTACTATATCCTACCTTTCACTCTAAAGATCCACAAGAGGAATTGCTCTCAGAATGTAGAGACAGAAATAGTTGTGTGACTCCTGAGGATTGAATTTCAAAACTCTTCAAAGTATTGCATGTAACTGATTCTGTTTCTCACTCTGTGTTGGCCGCTAGGGAGTTTATGGCTAGAATTGTGGTCCGTATAAGCTATTATACCATACCTTATCAGATCTATTTTTATGTGTAGATGTTTCCCCTGGGTTTATCTAATTTTTCTTCCTTAGTTTACCCTTTTCTGGACTTTTTTGCCTTTTATTTGCTTTTGTTGTTTGTATTTAGGTTTACAAGATTCAGATATAAGAAAAAGATGTATGTGTGTGTAGCAAGGGACAGAGAATCCCTCTCTCCAGGCAATGTATTTTTATTTAACTTGGCCTTCCTGGAATAGTTCTGAGGACTGCTTAGGCAGATATCCTTGAGCAGTGGGGCACTGAAGTCTCAAGAAATCCTGCCATAAAAACTGGGTCCAATGGGCTTTCCACTGATTGGTGGAAATGTAGCGGACAATGACGGAGGGATTAGGGGGAGACCTAGGATCTCAGTTAAAATAATAACTCTGCCACTGAATGATCTAGGAAAAATATTTTTAACATTGCTGAGCCTCAATTTCCTCCCCTGTAAATTGATTAGTAAAAGCTGCCTCATTGACTTATTCTGCTTTTCATTCGTCCATTCAGTGAATGTCAGGTTTCTACATGGTGTGAGGTCACTCACTAGATGCTGCGGTTCAGTAGTGAACAAAAAAATAAAAGTCTGTTGGTGAACAAAGAAAATAACATCAGTCCTTTTAGATAAGTGCTCTTAAGGGTGTAATCAGGAACTGAGGACAGGTGGGAAAGCAGAGGGCTGCTGTTTGGTAGGAGGGCTTCTCTGTGGAGGCAATGTCCTAGCTTATCACTAGAGCATGGGAGCCGAGTGGCTGCTCTATGAACAGGTATTCCAGGCAGAGGGCAAGAGCCCCTAAGGTAGGAAATGGCTTGGACATTTCAAAGAAATGGAAGGAGGCTAGCATGCCTGGAGCAGAGAGCAGGGAATAGAGGAGTTTGAAACCATGGAAGGAAATATGAGCAGGGTAAAATCAGATCCTGGCGGGCCAAGTTAGTCAAAACTAGGAGTCTGCATTTGTTTCATGTTTAAAGGAGGAAATATCTTGATCTGACTTACTTTTTAGAAAGGTCACCCTGGTTTTCTGTATTAAGAGGGATTGACGAGATTAACAATGATAACGACGAGGACTGGTTGTGTGAGGTCTAAACCTCTTTTGTGCCAAGGACTCCTTGTCAGTCTGGTGAAACCTATGGGACCTCTTCTTAGAAATAATATTTTTAAATGCATAAAATAAAACACACAGAATGACAAAGGAAGTCGATCATATTGCAATCTTGTTACCAAAACATTTTTAAAATGTGTCATGCAGTAGCGTATGTGCTCCTTTATTAACACATTACATTAGATTAAACAGCAGGTTTTTTTTTTTTTATGTTTACGCCTGCCAGATGGCAGAGCCTTTATTTGTCACTGTATTTCTTTTCTTTTTTTTTTTTTAATTTTTTATTGGATTATAGGTTTTGGGGTACATGAGCAGAGCATGCAAGACAGTTGCGTAGGTACACACATGGCAGTGTGCTTTCTTTTCTTCTCCCCTTCACCCACATTTGGCATTTCTCCGCAGGCTATCCCTGCCCACCTCCCCCTCCCACTGGCCCTCCCCTTTTCCCCCCAATAGACCCCAGTGTTTAGTACTCCCCTCCCTGTGTCCATGTGTTCTCATTTTTCATCACCCACCTATGAGTGAGAATATGCGGTGTTTCATTTTCTGTTCTTGTGTCAGTTTGCTGAGGATGATGTTCTCCAGATTCATCCATGTCCCTACAAACGACACAAACTCATCATTTCTGATTGCTGCATAATATTCCATGGTGTATATGTGCCACATTTTTCCAATCCAGTCTATTATCAATGGGCATTTGGGTTGATTCCAGGTCTTTGCTATTGTAAACAGTGCTGCAATGAACATTCGTGTACATGTGAACTTATAGTAGAACGATTTATAGTCTTTTGGATATATACCCAGTAATGGGATTGCTGGGTCAAATGGAATTTCTATTTCTAAGGCCTTGAGGAATCGCCACACCGTCTTCCACAATGGTTGAACTAATTTACACTCCCACCAACAGTGTAAAAGTGTTCCTTTTTCTCCACATCCTCTCCAGCATCTGTTGTCTCCAGATTTTTTAATGATCGCCATTCTAACTGGCCTGAGATGGTATCTCAATGTGGTTTTGATTTGCATCTCTCTGATGATCAGTGACGATGAGCATTTTTTCATATGATTGTTGGCCTCATATATGTCTTCTTTCGTAAAGTATCTGTTCATATCCTTTGCCCACTTTTGAACGGGCTTGTTTGTTTTTTTCCTGTAAATCTGTTTGAGTTCTTTGTAAATTCTGGATATCAGCCCTTTGTCAGATGGGTAAACTGCAAAAATTTTTTCCCATTCTGTTGGTTGCCGATCCACTGTAGTGACTGTTTCTTTTGCTGTGCAGAAGCTGTGGAGTTTCATTAGGTCCCATTTGTCTATTTTGGCTTTTGTTGCCAATGCTTTTGGTGTTTTGTTCATGAAGTCCTTGCCTACTCCTATGTCCTGGATAGTTTTGCCTAGATTTTCTTCTAGGGTTTTTATGGTGCCAGGTCTTATGTTTAAGTCTTTAATCCATCTGAAGTTAATTTTAGTGTAAGGTGTCAGGAAGAGGTCCAGTTTCTGCTTTCTGCACATGGCTAGCCAGTTTTCCCAACACCATTTGTTAAACATGGAATTCTTTCCCCATTGCTTGTTTTTGTCAGGTTTATCAAAGATTGTATAGTTGTATGCATGTTGTGTTGCCTCCGGTGCCTCTGTTTTGTTCCATTGGTCTATATCTCTGTTTTGGTACCAGTACCATGCTGTTTTGATTACTGTAGCCTTGTAGTATAGTTTGAAATCCGGTAGTGTGATGCCCCCCGCTGTGTTCTTTTTGCTTAGAATTGACTTGGCTATGCGGGCTCTCTTTTGGTTCCATATGAAGTTCATGGTGGTTTTTTCCAGTTCTGTGAAGAAAGTCGATGGTAGCTTGATGGGGATGGCGTTGATTCTGTAAATTACTTTGGGCAGTATAGCCATTTTCACGATATTAATTCTTCCTAACCATGAACATGGAATGTTTCTCCATCTGTTTGTGTCCTCTCTGATTTCGTTGAGCAGTGGTTTGTAGTTCTCCTTGAAGAGGTCTCTTACGTTCCTTGTGAGTTGTATTCCAAGGTATTTTATTCTTTTTGTAGCAATTGCGAATGGCAGTTCGCTCTTGATATGGCTTTCTTTAAGTCTGTTATTGGTGTAGACGAATGCTTGTGATTTTTGCACATTGATTTTATATCCTGAGACTTTGCTGAAGTTGCTTATCAGTTTCAGGAGTTTTTGGGCTGAGGCAATGGGGTCTTCTAGGTATACTCTCATGTCGTCTGCAAATAGAGACAATTTGGCTTCCACCTTTCCTATTTGAATACCCTTTATTTCTTTTTCTTGCCTGATTGCTCTGGCTAGAACTTCCAGTACTATATTGAATAGGAGTGGTGAAAGAGGGCATCCTTGTCTAGTGCCAGATTTCAAAGGGAATGCTTCCAGTTTTTGCCTATTCAGTATGATATTGGCTGTTGGTTTTTCATAAATAGCTTTTATTACTTTTATTACTTTGAGATACGTTCCATCGATACCGAGTTTATTGAGGGTTTTTAGCATAAAGGGCTGTTGAATTTTGTCAAATGCCTTCTCTGTGTCAATTGATATAATCATGTGGTTTTGTTTTTGGTTCTGTTTATGTGGTGAATTACATTGATAGACTTGCGTATGTTGAACCAGCCTTGCATTCCCGGGATGAATCCTACTTGATCATGATGAATAAGTTTTTTGATTTGCTGTTGCAATCGGCTTGCCAATATTTTATTGAAGATTTTTGCATCTATGTTCATCATGGATATTGGCCTGAAGTTTTCTTTTCTTGTTGGGTCTCTGCCGGGTTTTGGTATCAGAATGATGTTGGTCTCATAAAATGATTTGGGAAGGATTCCCTCTTTTTGGATTGTTTGAAATAGTTTTAGAAGAAATGGTGCCAGCTCTTCCTTGTGTGTCTGGTAGAATTCGGCTGTGAACCCGTCTGGACCTGGGCTTTTTTTGTGTGGTAGGCTCTTAATTGCTGCCTCGACTTCTGCCCTTGTTATTGGTCTATTCATAGTTTCAGCTTCCTCCTGGTTTAGGCTTGGGAGGACACAGGAGTCCAGGAATTTGTCCATTTCTTCCAGGTTTACTAGTTTATGCGCATAGAGTTGTTTGTAATATTCTCTGATGATGGTTTGAATTTCTGTGGAATCTGTGGTGATTTCCCCTTTATCATTTTTTATTGCATGTATTTGGTTGTTCTCTCTTTTCTTTTTAATCAATCTGGCTAGTGGTCTGTCTATTTTGTTGATCTTTTCAAAAAACCAGCTCTTGGATTTATTGATTTTTTGAAGGGTTTTTCGTGTCTCAATCTCCTTCAGCTCAGCTCTGATCTTAGTTATTTCTTGTCTTCTGCTGGGTTTTGAGTTTTTTTGATCTTGCTCCTCTAGCTCTTTCAATTTTGACGATAGGGTGTCAATTTTCTCCTCATATGGGCACTTATTGCTATATACTTTCCTCTAGAGACTGCTTTAAATGTGTCCCAGAGGTTCTGGCACGTTGTGTCTTCGTTCTCATTGGTTTCGAAGAACTTCTTTATTTCTGCCTTCATTTCGTTGTTTACCCAGTCAACATTCAAGAGCCAGTTGTTCAGTTTCCATGAAGCTGTGCGGTTCTGGGTCTGTTTCTGAATTCTGAGTTCTAACTTGATTGCACTATGGTCTGAGAGGCTGTTTGTTATGATTTCAGTTGTTTTGCATTTGTTGAGCAGTGCTTTACTTCCAATTATGTGGTCAATTTTAGAGTAGGTGTGATGTGGTGCTGAGAAGAATGTGTATTCTGTGGATTGGGGGTGGAGAGTTCTATAAATGTCTATCAGGTTTGCTTGATCCAGGTCTGAGTTCAAGCCCTGGATATCCTTGTTGATTTTTTGTCTGGTAGATCTGTCTAGTATTGACAGTGGAGTGTTAAAGTCTCCCACTATTATTGTGTGGGAGTCTAAGTCCTTTTGTAAGTCCTTAAGAACTTGCCTTATGTATCTGGGTGCTCCTGCATTGGGTCCATATATGTTTAGGATTGTTAGCTCTTCTTGTTGTATCGATCCTTTTACCATTATGTAATGGCCTTCTTTGTCTCTTTTGATCTTTGTTGCTTTAAAGTCTATTTTATCAGAGATGAGAATTGCAACTCCTGCTTGTTTTTGCTCTCCATTTGCTTGTAAATCTTCCTCCATCCCTGTATTTTGAACCTTTGTGTATCCTTGCATGTGAGATGGGTTTCCTGGATACAGCACACTGATGGGTTTTGGCTTTTTATCCAATTTGCCAGTCTGTGTCTTTTGATTGGTGCATTTAGTCCATTTACATTTAGGGTTAATATTGTTATGTGTGAATTTGATACTGCCATTTTGATGCTAAGTGGCTGTTTTGCCTGTTAGTTGTTATAGATTCTTCATTATGTTGATGCTCTTTAGCATTCAGTGTGATTTTGGAATGGCTGGTACTGGTTGATCCTTTCTATGTCTAGTGCCTCTTTTAGGAGCTCTTGTAAAGCAGGCCTGGTGGTGACAAAATCTCTGAGTACTTGCTTGTTCGCAAAGGATTTTATTTTTCCTTCACTTCTGAAACTCAGGTTGGCTGGATATGAAATTCTGGGTTGAAAGTTCTTTTCTTTAAGAATGTTGAATATTGGCCCCCACTCTCTTCTGGCTTGTAGTGTTTCTGCCGAGAGATCTGCTGTGAGTCTGATGGGCTTCCCTTTGTGGGTGACCCGACCTTTCTCTCTGGCTGCCCTTAGTATTCTCTCCTTTATTTCAACCCTATTGAATCTGACTATTATGTGCCTTGGGGTTGCTCTTCTTGCAGAATATCTTTGTGGTGTTCTCTGAATTTCCTGCAATTGAGTGTTGGCCTGTCTTGCTAGGTGGGGGAAATTTTCCTGGATGATATCCTGAAGAGTATTTTCCAGCTTGGATTCATTCTCTTTGTCCCCTTCTGGTACACCTATCAAACGTAGGTTAGGTCTTTTCACATAGTCCCACATTTCTTGGAGACTTTGTTCATTCCTTTTTGCGTTTTTTTCTCTAATCTTGGTTTCTCGTTTTATTTCATTGAGTTGGTCTTCGACTTCAGATATTCTTTCTTCTGCTTGGTCAATTCGGCTATTGAAACTTGTGCATGCTTCGCGAAGTTCTCGTATTGTGTTTCTCAGCTCCTTTAATTCATTCATATTCCTCTCTAAGTTATCCATTCTTGTTATCATTTCCTCAAATCTTTTTTCAAATCTTTTCTCAAGGTTCTTAGTTTCTTTGCATTGATTTAATACATGATCTTTTAGCTCACCAAATTTTCTCATTATCCATCTTCTGAAGTCTAATTCCATCATTTCGTCACAGTCATTCTCCGTCCAGCTTTGTTCCCTTGCTGGTGAGGAGTTTTGGTCCTTTCTAGGAGGCGAGGTGTTCTGGTTTCGGGTGTTTTCCTCCTTTTTGTGCTGGTTTCTTCCCATCTTTGTGGATTTGTCCGCTGGTTGTCTGCGTAGTTGCTGACTTTTCGATTGGGTCTCTGAGTGGACACCCTGAATGTTGATGATGAAGTATTTCTGTTGCTTGGTTTTCCTTCTACCAGTCTAGCCCCTTCACTGTATGAGTGCTGAGGTCCGCTCCAGACCCTGCTTGTCTGGGGTGCACCTCTAGCAGCTGTGGCACAGCGAGGGATGCTACTAGTTTTTTTTCTGCTATCTTTGTCCCAGGATGGTGCCTGCCTAATGTCAGTCTTTTGGATATAGAGGGGTCAGGGAGCTGCTTTAGGAGACAGTTTGTACTTTATAGGGGTTTAATTGTTGAGCTGTGAGCTGTGTTGTTCATTCAGGGCTGTTAGGCTGCTATGTTTGATTCTGCTGCAACAGATCTCATTAAAAAAACCCTTTTTTTCTTCTCAAATGCTCTGTGTTGAGGGGTTTGGGCTTTATTTTTGGATGTCCGTTGAGGTCCTGCCCAGCTAGGATGCAGACTAGCCACTGTTTGTTGTGAGGCTCACCCTGGCTCAGCTGTTCTGCTGTTCTCCGCCACTCCCTGCGGTGGAGTCTCTCTGTTGTAGCGGGTTGCCTCGGTAATGGCAGGCTGCATCAGCAGTGGGCGTGTATCTCAGTAGGGACGGGTTGCCTCGGCAACGGCTGGCTGCGTCAGCAATGGGCGTGTATCTCAGTTTGGGCGTGTTGCCTCGGTAATGTTGGCCGCCCCTCCCCCTCAGAGCGTCTCGGGCCGTCTGCACGGGGCTTGTTTGAAATCGCGGTTTTGTTCGTCCCACTGGGCCAATCCTAACGCTCTGTTCCTGCAATCCCCTGGGCTGGCCCACTGTCCAAGTCTAGCTCAGTCTCAAGTCCAGCCCTCTCACGTCTCCGGTTGCCGGTTCAATGGGGCACTCAGACAAGTGCGCCCTGTGGGGAGCACTGTGTAGGGCCGGTTGCCGCCACCCCGGCTGCCGGCTTCGCCAGGCGGAATATCTGCCTGGCGTCCCGCGTCTCCTCTTCACTTGGGAATTTTCCCGTTCCGTGGGCAACAAAGATCAGTCTGGAAATGCAGCTCAGACTCACCTCTCCGCCGACACAAGGAGAACTCCAATCCTGGGTTGTTCTCACAGCGCCATCTTGAGTCCTCAGAGCTAAACAGCAGGTTTAATATAAAGCTTTTGAAACGGTGATGAGAGCCAATGATATTTTGAGGTATCATCCACAGCTGCAAGTGTGGAAGATGCATGTCTATGATTTCTACAGGTGACAGAGTCACAAGTACAACTAGTAGTTTGTGGTTTACATTTGTAACAAAATGCTAAATTGTTTAAGTAACATGGGAAATATATAGATGTGATCATAAAATAATTCCCTAGCCAAAGGAGACTGGTTTGGAAGTTGCTGTGATGACCAGTCCTAGGTAAAATACCTACCACAGTGCTTGGCACGTAGTAGCTGCTTAATGGAATCAGTGGTAGCCTTTTTCCCTAATACTAACAGAAAACATTAGGTAATTCTGAGAATCAGAATTATATCTTTCTGCTGTGATTTGAAAACAACAACAGCAAAGTATTGCAAAGTTGTTAATTGGGTCCTTGGCTCCTTTCTAAGGCAGGTGGTTGGGAGCTGTGGAAGAGGCAATGCTTTTAGCTGTAAATAACAAAATGTCCAATAAAAAGTGATCTAAATAATAGGAATGTTTATTACCTCACTTAGCAAGCAGTGGAAAACTAGGCCACTCCAGGATTGTTTCAGCAACTCAGGAGAGTTATCCAATTCCAAACTCTTTCCAGCCGTTTCCTCTGCTGTTGTCCGTGTTTGGGCTGTTTCACCTTTCAATGTTGTAAAATGGCTGCTGTCATTCCAAACATCAAGTTCCCCTAACTGAAGTAGTGAGGGAAGGTCTGAGGCTTTTTCCCCCTGCATCTTTTTCTAAAGTCATATAGAACATTCTGTCCTAGAATTTCCCTTCTGACTCATTGCCCAGCACTTGGTCATTAGCCAGTTCTAGTTTCAGGGAGGCTGGGAAGGCTAGTGTTTTTACTTTTAACCTCTATTGGTTAAAATTGGTACACAGGTACTGACAAGAAAAAAAGGAGAAGGAAATGGCTGTTGGGTGGACGCCTTTTGGCGTCCCTTGCCAAGGTCTGTCATGTGACCTCCTTTATCCGTTCGCTTTTCCTCCCTTTGGTGTTTCTCTTCCCTTTTCCAGGTCACCTCTGTGTGTTGTGACACCTGTAAGATATCTTGTTTTTGCTGTCAGCTAGCTGTCAATTAAATAAAAGCTAAGATATTAACTATAAATTAAGATTTAAACTAGTAAAGTTTAAATCTATAGGTATATTTTATGGCAACAACTGTAGTTTTCCTTTTTTTTTCTTAAAAATTATCTCTCATCAAAAATCTAAAACAAAATGGGTCTTTAAATTGTTTATTTAAAATTCGTCTTAAAAGTTAACATTTTGTTTCCTTTCTGGAAGGAAACTTTCCTTTCCTTCCGTCTCATATATCTCTTTGACTTTGACTTCCTTTCCCACTTTTAAGGGCTCCTGTGATTGGTCTTTTCTTATCTGGATATTCCAGGATAATCTCCCTTTCTAAAGATATTAATTTTAATCATGTCTGCATAGTCCTTTTCTCATATAAAGTGACATTTTTAGAGGTCTCAGGGGTTAAAAACCTATATTTTATCCATTTATAGAAATTATCAAAGTATACATATACAGCTTGCTTTCTTGCTTAATGTACATTGTACATCTTTGCATATTGTATAGAGGGATGTGACATTCTTTATACTGGTTCCATTTAATGGATATACTCTAACCCTTATTTTACGGACATTTAAGTTGACTCAAGTTTTTTCTTTTTCTTTTTTTTTGCTATCACAAATAAATAGTGCCATAAATAATATACATGCATATACATATACAGTAGTCCTCCCGTGTCTGCCAGGGATATGTTCCAAGACTCCCAGTGGATGCCTGAAACCATGTATAGTACCAAGTGCTATATATACTGCCTTTTCTACCTGATACCTGAGACGCCTAGAGACACATACTAAGTGACCAAGTGCTGAGACTAGCTTGGTCATAGAGAGCCCAACCCAGGCAGTGCTGAAAGAATTAAGAAACAAAGATCGAGTGCAAAACTGGGGTCAGAGTGGGGCCATCAGGGATCTGCCAGCATTTCCCACCTGACAGCCCAGAGCAGACTCTGACCCACAAATTTATTCTTTGTGAACAAGTGATTATTTCTAATAAGCAGCTGCTCAGTGTTTCTTCATAGAATAAAGATAGACCAAGCAGGCAGACAGTGCCTGCTCACTACTAAGATAGAAATAAGCTAAAAAACACTCTTTGTGAGTCAGCAATGAAGACAAGGTCAAATATCCTGTGTTTTGGGAACTGATTTAACTAGTGCATGACCAGTACATACTGCTTGCTTAATCTAGCAGTTTCCTGCCTGGGAATGGCTCGGTGTTTTTTGCCATCTCCTCTCAGCAAACAACATGTACTCCATCACACACACATCAAGACCTCCTCCCAGCAACCAAGGGGCAGGTACTTTACAGTGTGGATATGCTGGAAAAAGGGATGATTCACATCCCAGGTGGGAAGGAGCAGGATGTCCCAAAATTTTATCACACTACTCAGAATGGCATGACATTTAAAACTTGTTTATTTCTGGAATTTTCTATGTAGTATATTCTATGTAGAATTCCTATGTAGTATTTTCAGACCCTGGATGTCTGCTGGTAACAGAAACCATGGAAAGCAAAACCTTGGATAAAGGAGGACTGCTGTAAAATGCATATATATGTATATAATGTATACATGTAATACATATGTGTGCATATACACATATATATGACTTTCTATACTGGTATTTTTGCCTACTTTTACAAGTATCTAAGATAAATTTTTAACACACAATTGCTGGATCAAACTTTACATATGCTTTTTATTTGATAGAAGGTTATCAAATTGCTCTCTAAAAATGTTTCATCAATCTCTGTTCCCTCTACTAGCATTTGGGAGTGCCTGTGTTCTCACTGGATTTCATCAAACTTTTTAAATATATGCCAAACTGGCTAGTAGAAAATTAGGATGGAGGTTCCCAAGGTAGAAACTGAGTCTCCTTATTGTTCCGTTCAACCTTTACCAAACAAAATGCATCTGTAGGATTTTCATCCAGTCTTTGGGTTTGAGCAGTCCCCATTTTTCAGGCAGGTGTGTGTTGCATACTGCCTAAGTAAACCCTGAAGTTTAACTTGAAATGACAGCAGGGTTGGGCAAGCTGGATTTTTGTAGTCTGGGTCCAATTTCTAATTGCCGTATTACAGATCCACCCGAAAGCGGGCACTTCTACAGGCTACAGCTTAGATCATTTGTTATCCATGACCCAGGACCCAGTGAGTGCTAACATGTAGTGATGTAATAGGGACAAACAATGATTCATCACTTGTTTCCACACGCTGTTGTAGCATTTTTCATGTATGATGTCACTTTTCAAAATGTACGTAAGTGTAATTTTGTTGGTTAAAATTTTATTTTCATTTTTAATTGACAATGATTGTGTATATTTATGGGGTATAATGTGATATTTTGATACATGTGTACATTGTGGAATGAGCAAATCAGGCTAATTAACATATCCATCACCTGACATACTTATCATTTCTTTGTGGTGAGAACACCACTCTGCCCAGGGCAGAGACTGGAAAACCGACGAGTCTTGGGACGCTTCGGGGGTAGAGTGGACGCCGGACGAGTCTTGGGAGGTTCCGGGCGGAAATAGGACATTGGTGTCTCGAAAGGCCATGGGCAGAATCTCCCACAAGGTTATTCAGCAGACTCGGTGGGTTCCTCGTTTGTCTTCTCCCAGCCCTCACAACAGGCCGATGTGTCCTCCAGATTCTCCTCAATATCAGTCAATTTCAGCAACTGTTGTAGGAGACTGCACACCTGATGAGTGTAAGGAGGTTCCAGGCGGAGATGGGATACTCCAATCTCGGGAGGCTCTGGGTGGAGATGAGACACTCCAGTCTTGGGAGGCTCCAGGCAGAGATGAGACACTCCAGTCTTGGGAGGCTCCAGGCGGAGAGGAGATACGCAAGTCTCGGGAGGCTCCGGGCAGAAATGGGACATCCAGCAGGTCTTGGGAGGCCCTTGGTGGAGATGAGACACCGGAGTCTTGGGAGGCTCTGGGCAGAGATGGGGCACCCTAGTCTCAGGAGGCCATGGGTAGAATTCCCAAGGGTATTTACCAGGCTCTGTGGGTTCCTTGGTGGCCTTCTCCCAGTCCTCACAACAAGCCCATGTGCCCTCCAGCTTCCTCTCAGGATCCTGCGGTTTCAGCACCTGTCGTAGGAGATCTGGAGGTGTATCTTCTCTCGGACTGCGGCTCCTGGCCAAGAAACACTCAGCGGTAAGCTGGTCTTCCACTTCCTCTAGGGACACCTTCCGTGCTAGCCGGGCTGGCGAGAGTTTGGAAAATAGGGCCGCTTCCTTGAGCGGCTTTTTCGGCCTGCTTTGGGGGTCAGCATAGGTACCTCTGTTACAGATTTTGAGGAGTGAGAACTCGTCCCGGCCACAAACTAGCCAATCTTTAGGAGACGGAGAGTCGTTCGAGTAGTCATCCATGCCCCCCTTCATAAATATCCAGTTCTCTGTGTTTGGGGGTGGCAACTTCAACTTCCCGAAGCGCTTGGAAGGCGATGTGTCACAGTACCAGGGCGTAGAGTCCATTCCCCGGTAATTTGGCCAGTCCTGTCGCCTCTGGTCCCCCATGGTGGTTCTCGCTGGGCTGCCACCTCTCCTGCTTCAGCAGTTCCGGATCCCTGCGGCTCTGGTCGCTAGACCATGAACCACGTGCAACCCAGGTTCTTCCGGGAGGCGGGGCAGCTCTGACGTCACATACGCAGACCGGATTCTAACAGGTGTGTAGCGGAATCTCATTCTGGGTTTCATTTGCATTTCCTGATGACTGCTGGTATTGAACATCTCTATATTTGGTCATTTATCCTTCTCTCTCCTTGATTGAAGTTTCTGTTCATTTTTCCCCCGTTTTTAAACCGGGTTGCTGGATATCATATTTAGTTTTGACAATTCTTGTTGTGTTCCACGTGTAAGTCCGTTATCACATACATGATTAGCAAATTTTTCTCTTCATCTTTGGCTTTTCCCTTTCATTGTCTTAACAGTGTGTTTCAAAGAGAAGTTTTTTTTCTTTTTCATTTGATGAGGTCCACTTTATTAATTCCTTCTTTTACAGATTGTGGTTCTTTTGATGTATGGTAGAAAGTTTCTTATTTCCCTTGTTAGGTGCAGCTGAACAATGTTTTCTACCATTACTAAAGTGAAAACTTTGCCTATCCAAAGGTCACAAAGACTTTTTAAAATTTAAATCTGTTTAAAGTTTTGTAAACAGCACACTATATAGATCAACGTTTTTATTTAAAAAATGTGTCTATTCCTATGTTTATCTGGTAATTTCAGAACTATTTTTGTAAAGACTATCTTTTCTCCACTGAATTACCTTTGGAAATTTGTAGCATACAAGTGTTCTAGATTTGTTTGTTGGTCAATTTTTTGGTACTCTTTTCTCTTTCAGATTTTTCTCTCACACAAATTTCACCCTCTGTTGATTACTTAAGCTTTATAATAAATCTAGAAATTAGGCTGTGTTAGTCCTTTAACAGTGTTCTTTTATGAAGTTGGTTCTTCTAGGTCCTTTGAATTTCTACAGAAATTTTAAAATCAGTTTGTCAATGTCAAAAAAGAAATCTTGTTGGGATTTTGATTACGATTCTGTTGAATCTATAGGTAAATTTGAGGATAATTGACATATTAACAATAGGAAGTATTCTGACCACCGAAAAAGGTACGTTTTTCCATTTGTTTATGTGATTCTTAATTTCTCAGTAATATTTTGTATTTTTTAGTGTGTCTTTCACATTTTTTCTCTCCAGGTTTTTTCTAAACATTGCTTTTGATAGTATTATTTTTAGTACTTTTCATTGCAATTTCCAATTTTTTTTGTTGTTAGTATATATAAATAATAATTTTTGTATATCCACCTTGTATCATACAACCTTGATAAACTCCCTTATTACTTCCAGGAGCATTTTTGCAGATTTCATTGAATTTTTTATATATATGATAACGTTAACTGTGAATAAAGACAGTTTCCCTTCTTTCCTTCCAAACTGAACATTTTCATCCCCCACCCTGCCCATTCCAGTTGCAATCCCTGATTTTCCTTTGAATAGCATCAGTTAAATTTTTATCTCTCTTATGGTGTTTCAAATGATACCTATGAAAAAGCTTTTTTATAAATGAATTATAGACAAATTCAGCTTGCATTATTCCTTAACCATATCATTTTCTCATCACAGTTTTTTTTCCTGTACATTCTTATCGATTTTTAAAAAGAAGGTTTCTTATTTCCCTTGTTAGGTGCAGCTGAAATATGTTTTCTACCATTACTAGCAGGTACATCTTAGTTTCTCCTTGTAAATGAGGCGTGATCAATGCATTTCTTCCCTTTCACTCCTTCTCTGTAAAACAGATGCAACATATATTCCTCTTCAGTTTCTCATTAAATCAAAGTAATGGATTATGTGTAAATCAAGATAATCTATATAATGTGATTTCGTATAGTGTCTGGCACAGAATAAGCATACAGTAAAGTATTGTTATTTTATGTAGCATTACTACAATTGGAAAATAAAAATACTCTACATTCAGTGTATAAATAATGGAGAAGCAGAAATCATACAGATCTATTACATGTCACAAATATTTTCATTTATCGATTATAAGAATCTGTTAAACTCTCAACATACTTAGTAGATTTCATAATGTGAAGTTGGTAAGACCATTTCGATATGGATTTATTTTTAACTTTCTTACTTGGAAAAATTGCATGGAATGTATGTTAAATTCAAGAGCCAATGCTTCACAATTCTCTGTAACAGTATTCTAACTAGCAAGCTCATATGTGTACTCACTTATCTAAAATGGGTGAGGGTTTGACTAAAACTTCTATATTCTAAATAATCCCAGAGAAAAAGACACACTGAAGCTCCTAAAAGTCAACTGGGCATCTTCAAAGTGTTTCCTGTGACTGTTCATTAAAACAGTTTTTGCACCATACAGCCACTTCATTTTTTCCATGTTTCAAATTAGAATATTATATAAAAGACTCCTATCCAGAATACATAAATAATCATTAAAACTGAACAATAAGACAACAAAGAACACAAAACACAGTGTATAATACATAGTAATTTAACATGTATAGAGATAGACAGCTAAAGAAATAATTATAGTTGTGTGCACATATTGGTTAGCATATACATGCATATATTCTATAGCTCTGTCTGCTGAGAAACTAGAAAAAAATGACTCATTCCTTGGAGAAATGAGTAATTCTAGGCCTGGGGCATTGAAAACACAAGATGGGGCTGGAGTATTATGTGATGTCAGAAAATACAGAAGTTCTCAGAAAACAAAAGGATAAAAGCAGATCAGGAGGCAAACTGAAAGAGCACTCAATGGCCACAGTTAAAACAATTGAAGCAACACAAGAATTAAAATTTAAAAATTATAACACAGTATCAAATAAAATATCCATGAGTCCATACTGATATAAATAATTGTACAGATAAATAAATGAAAAAAGGTACAAATCTGTCTTACAAAGAATTTCAAAAAATACATAGATACTCCTCCCTCCAAGAGGTGGAATTTAAACGCCCTCCACAGAGAGTGGGCTGGATTCTAAAAAATAGAATATGGAAAGGGAAAAATAGTGACCTTTTAGTGGAGAAGCCTGGCAGTTCTCTCCTTAACCAAGTGATCAATGTTAATAGCAGCAGTGAGAAGTCACGTTGGTATCATGCACTCCTCTGATAGGATGTGATGAGAAAGACATTTCATCTCCATAGTATTCTTCTCTAAATTCCAGAATTCTAGTCTAATGAGGAGAAAACATCTAACAAACCCAAGTCCAGGGACATTCTACGAAATTCTGAAGTACTCCTCCAAACCATGGGGCCTTGGGAAACAAGTAAACGGTAAGAACCAGTCATAGACTTTAAAGAGACATGAGAACTAAATTCAATGTGGTAGGCTGGTTTGGATCCTGGCACCAAAAAAAGGGCATGGGTGTAAAAAATTTACAAATCTGAATAAAGTCTGAAACTTAGTTAATAGTAATAGGTCAATATTAATTTTTTAGTTTAAATGCATGTACAATGTAAGATATTAATTTTAGGGGAAGCTGAGTAAAATGTGCATGAAAATGCTCTGTAGAGTCTTTGCAACTGGTTCATAAATCAAAAATTATTCTAAAATAAAAGGACTTCATTTTAAACTATATATTACATCAGGATAAATTATCAGCAAATCACTATTAATTATACAAGAGAGAAAGCTGTAGCTTCTTTAAAACGCATACTTGTGGCCAATCTCACACCATATATAGTAAATCATAAATTTTTCGATGTGGACCCAGTCATCTACATTTTACATGGTCTCTAAGTTACACACACCAATATGTGAGTATTACTTTTCCAAAGCTCTGTGCCTTTTATAGGCCCCAAAGTCTTTCAAAGAGTTTAAAAACCACAGTAGTTATGGTATTATCCAAAGTCACCAAATTTGGAGAAAATTAATTTTCAGCAAGTGCTACATGGGAATGTGAAAATGAGATAGTGGAGCCCGTGGACAAAACAGTTCACTTAGATAACATGTACATACCTGGTGTGCCCACAGGATAATGAAGTCAAGATAGAAGAGTAATGAAGATACAAAGTTTGGCGAGTACCAACTGGGAGTGAAAGCACCTTACTTGTCCAAACAGCCCTTCTTGGGTTAAAGAAAACTGACATTACTATAGAGTACAAAGAAATTACAACTGGCCTGTTCAGTCAACAAGCAACAACTGTCTTAGTATGAAGTCTTACTCCAGAAATGAATAATGCAGCTTACAAGCAAAACCAAAACCAAAGAGCTAATAAATAAATATTCAAGGAAGTCAAAATGTTCTGAGCAGAGCAGCACGTAATGAATAAGCAAACAAGAAAATGAAAACAAACAATGAAAATCAATGTGATGAAGTGCATTGGTCTAATGGAGCCTAAGCAGTCCCAGTTCTGACACCTTAGTGTGCCTCTGACTGCTCTTAGTTACCTACAACCTTTACTGCAGGCTTAACTCAGGACACCATTTTCATCCTCCAGCAGACTCAAGTTATCCACAAGTTTGCTGCCTCTTCTACCCACACACAGCCCCTGCCAGCCTTTCTCAGATACCTAATCATTTTCACTCTGATCTGACCCACTTTGGAAATATTTTGTTTTTATTAGCTCTAGGTAAGTTTACTTTCTGTGATGGTTAATTTTCTGTGTCAACTTGGCTAGGTTATGGTGCCAAATTGTTTGGCCAGTCTAGATGTTGCTGTGGAGGTATTTTGTAGTTGTGATTTAACATTTTATGTCAGTAGACTTTGAATAAATCAGATTTACCCTTCATAGGATGGGTGAGCATCATCCAATCAGTTGAAGGCCTTTAGGAAAAAGACAAAAGTTCCCCGAGAAGATGGAATTCTCCCTCCAGACTGAAACATAGGACTCTGTTTGAGTTTCCAGCCATTAGAATCAAGACTGTAATGTCAACTTTTGCCCGAATTTGTGCCCCACAACCAGCTCTGCAGACTTTGGATTAGCTAACCCCACAGTTGCATAAACCAATTCCTTCAAATTTGTCGCTTTCTCTCTCTCTCTCTCTAAATATATGTATACACACATAGACACATACACACATGTATATATCTTATTTCTGTAATTATGTAGAAACTTTGTTTCCTATTATTCTATGTATCCCCTCTCCCCTCTCTCTCTATATATATTTATACATATGTGCGTGTGTACACACACATATATATCTCCTAATATTTTATTCTTTCTGGAGAACCATAGTACACTATTCATTTTGATTGTTTTTCTAACATAACACTGTACATATCTTTTCTTATAATGATACATACTGCATCAATTTTATCACTGCTATAACCACTAACACTTTTTCTCAGCAAGGTATAAAATATATTTAAGGCATAAGATACAATATAGACTTAAAGCTGCTAACATGTAGTGATAAGGACTAACAATGATTCATCACTTGTTTCCACACACTGTTGTAGCATTTTTCATGTATGATGTCACTTTTCAAAATGTACCTAAGTGTAATTTTGTTGGTTAAAATTTTATTTTTATTTTTAATTGACAATTATTTTGTATATTTATGGGGTACAATGTGATATTTTGATACACATGTACATTGTGGAATGAGCAAATCAGGCTAATTAACATATCCATCACCTGACATGCTTATCATTTCTTTGTGGTGAGAACATTTAAACTCCACTTTTAGCAACTCTGAAGTATATAATATGTTATTATTAACTATAGTCATCTTGCTGTGCAGAAGATCATCAGGACTTATTCCTCCTGTATAACTGAAACTTTGTACTCTTTTACCAACTTCTCCCCTTTCCCTGCCCATCTCCTCCCACCCACTCCAGCTTCTGACAACTACCATTCTACTCTCACCTTCTATGAGTTTGACTTTTTGAGATTATACGTATATGTCACTTAATACCATCAACAACCTTATAACATAGGCACCATTACTGTCTCTATCATATCCAGCAGGGAAACTGAGGCACAGGGAGGTTGAGAAACATGTTCCAGATCACACAGCTAGTCAGTGGCACAGCTGGGGTTCCATCTTCCCCAGGCCGGTTGCCAAATCTGTGATTTCCATTGGTGATTGTCATATTTTAATGTGCATACAAACCCCAGAGATCTTGTCAAAAATTAGCTTTTAGCTCAGTGGGTCTGGAGTGTGGCCCAAGATTCTGCGTCTCTACTGAGCTTCAGGTGATGCTGCTCTTGCTGGTTGATGGAGCAGACTCCAGCACAATACTCCTAATTATATTTTTCCCTCAATTTTATGGGGTTGCCTGTCAACAAATTTAACTGTTCCCACAAACTTCATGATTTTAATCATTTTTTTCTTGTACTGAGGATGACTTCTTCCACAGGTGCAAGAATACCAGCTCTCTGGTTTGTAGGTTATACTGAAGGAAAGAGTCACTTCCTGGTGCATCTCCTTGCAGGTTTAAGGAATCTGCTGACATCTACTGAATGAATGAGCAAATACATGGATTTCTTTTTCTTCATAGATGTAATTTTTCACTGTATACAGCAAGATTTTAGAATTCCTTTAAAGGCCCAAACAAATCACATCCCAGCAGTTTTAAATTACTGCATGATAATTCCAGAGACACTTTATCATTCCCAAACAGAAAAGATGAGCCTGATCATCATGATGCCATGCCCGTTTTAGAGTGATTCAACTTATTTTACCTGTATCACATAGTTTCTCTTCCGACTCTAAATTAATTTAAATTAAAAATGATCAGACATTTTCTTTATTTTCTAATCACAATGATTTAACAGACCTACTCCAAATCATCCAGAAAGCTTTAGATATATGTTATTTATATCTTTTCATCTGTTAATATACATTCCACTAAAACCCAAACTTATTTTTATTATATTGAAATAGAACATAATTCATAATTTTTTTGTTACACAGCAAATGGAAAAATAAATGCAGTAAAAATTATTTTAAATGAACTTAATTATTAATTTTACCAATAACTGTACTCCCAGTGTTCTATAAGGAGATTGTTTTAATGGAATTTTATTAAATGTATTGGCCTTTCAATGTGAAAATTATAGATTGATTTCTTACTAACTTCTTCGCTATTACACTATTGCTGGTTAATTTAGAAAATGTTTGTCATGTGATTGGCTATAACACAATCTACAGTGGATTTTCTCCAAGTGACAGGGAGGTCCTGTAGTTTCCCCACATGGAGATGGCCTCTTGGTAAACTGGTCCAACAGTTCAGGATGTGTCCAAGTGTTTCTCTTCATGATTCAACTTCGCAAGTTCATCTCTGACCACCAGTCAAGTACAATGTCTTGATTGTTTGGTTTGTCTCATAAAAATATAAGTTGTTCTCATTACACACACACACACACACACACACACACACACACACACCCCTACCTGTGTGTATAAAATACACATGCACACATCAATGATCTCTTCCTAAGTATTTTCTTTATGGTTTTAGTTACTAGGGAAACCTACCAAGTTAACAGACCCATTATACTTGGGGTGCTAGCCACTTGAACAAACTGAATTTTCAATAAGTATTTGATGTTTCCTTTTGCAAGCTGAACAAAGGAGTGTTTTGTGTAAGATTAGATTTTCCTTTCTGAATGGCTTTCACCATTCAACAAACCAGAGAAATGAATGACTTTGGCCCATTAAAGTGTGAGTATTGCTATCTGGGTCATAAAGAAGATGTTTCTCAGATGAGAGACAAAGTCTTACGGACTTCATTGGTGAGAATATCATCTAAATGAGAGGTGGCAAAACAAATATTGTTCATGGCATTATGTGTGGTTAGCTGTTACTGTGCTCATCTGCTGGCTAAATTGCTTTGTGTGAAATGGATTCCCTGTGCTCAATGGTGTGTTGAAATCTGGTGTCTATGGCAACAAAAGGATTACCAATCTCAAAGTAAGCATGTTGGGACCAACTGAATCTCCACTCACACAATGACTGTAGGAAGGAATCACATTTCTAATAGACTTTACAGCTATCTAAGGCCAAAGAGATCCAATGCCCAACCAGAAAGGATGTATTGTCCTCATGCATATTTCAATAACATAATCTTGCTTTTTGAAATGTTTTTTTTTCTTGTGAGGCAAAGAGAATTGCACCTTTATTACAAATTGCAATTGTTGAAATAGTCTGGACTCTTAATGAAGAAGACATTAAAACACGATATTTAGGAACAGCTTTTTCAGATTTAGGTAGCCTTGGGATTATCTGACTGCACTGCGGTATCTGGTTGACTTTAAGGAAGTTACTTAGCATTTCTGAGGCTTAATTTCTTCAACAAAATGCAATTCAAGCAGCACCAACCTCATAGGTGTGCTATGAAGGGCCACTAAGAATGTGTGATAATGTGCTTGGCAGAGGATGCTCCCAGGCATAGACTAAGAATTCCCTATGTCAGCCATGATTTTGAGTATTGGTGGGCTTCAGCATAGGGTGATGAGACAGTGTACGTACATTTACACTGGGATGGAGTACTTCTCCAAATATCAGTATCTGTGGTTCTTTTTTCTTGACTCTGTCTGAGAACTATAAACACTCCTTCAACCTACTGCTTGGTGGAGACAGTGGCTGCCAGTGTTCTGGATATTGATTCTGAGTATTTGTGTGCTTTAGCATAGGTACTAAAGCACTCTGCATTGATTAACTAGCATATGTATTCTTTTGGATGTTCAGCCAGTCTGTCTAATATTCCCTGTGGTGATATTCAGAACTGCTATGTCCCTGATGGCAACAGCAAACCTTTGAGATTTTCACACAGAGGCCTTAAAGAGCTGGAAGGAAGTATCCTCTGCTCTGCCATGCAGGAGATTAAGCTGAGCTGCTCAGGCAGATTATATGTCAAAGTAAACCGAGTGGCTGGGCATCACCCCTAAAACAAGAACTTGTATGAATTACTCTGTACTTCCTCCAGGGAAAAGGCTCTTCCCTTTTTAAAACTGTAGGATTTTCCATCTTATAAGAATTGGCTTTCATGTCTCTCTGATTTGTGCTCCCTGGAGTAAATCACCTGATTGGCTTGAAGATACTGTAAATTGCTATGTAGGTGATGCTGGAATACTTGCTTCTTGCTCCGTTCCCCACTCCGACCCCCATATTCTCAGTGGTGGATTCCATGAGCTATTTTTTGCTCTTAAGTTCTCTTCTTTGTTTCTAGAGATAATTTGCTTACATAGCACTGATTCACAATTTCAGAGGATTTCTGTAGTGACATTGTCAAAGTAACAACCTCAAATGAGTTTTCCTCAGCAAATGTTCCAGATCATGTACATTTTGTTTCAGAAAATGATTAATACAGTTATGGATTCTTTCAAGTGTTTCTTCAGCTTCTGAGCTCATAATTTTTTTTTCTTGCATTAATGCACTTCTTTATTAGAATTTGAAAACTATGTGATACAGACTCCCACAGTTTTACAAACTTAAATCTGTACTTCACTGTTTCATTCCTAGCTCCTATGTATATTCATTTGTCACATAATGCTATTGATATTAACAACTACACTAATAATAAAGCTATAATTATGACTTTCTCCTATCCCTAATTAGGGGTCGGGGTATCATGTCTATTGATTAGCTCTGCTTATGATCTTTACTATCACACCAACTGGGTTCTAAGTCTTGGCTTTAATCTCCATGTGGGTCTGTTATTTATTTATTTTTTCTGACCCAAGTGTTTCTTACACCTGCACATTCATTAGAATCCCTTGAGGGCTTGTTAAAACACACACGACTGGGCTCTACTCCCTAAGTTTCTGGAGATGGGCCTGAGAATTTTCACTTTTAACAAGTTCCCACTGATGCTGCTCCTGCTGGTCTGGGGAATGCATGTCGAGAATGAATTTCTTAGACTGTACCCTTAACCTTAGCCAAACATGTGAGAATTAGGTGAGGGCATATGGTGGCAGTATCATAAATTTGTCACTACCAGAAAATAAATCGAAGAATAAGACTTACTACATGACAGGCACTATGATAAGCATATCTTGTTAATTTTACAGATGAGAAAATTGTGACTTAGATAGATTTAATAACTTGCCTATAATCACACAGCTAGTAAAGTAGGAGAACCCAGGTTTGTCTGACTACGCATCTTCTCAATTTCTATAGATTTAAGTCAGGTAAGCCCTCTGCAATTTTTTTTTTTTACTAAAGCACACACTTTCAAGAGGATCTTGGGCTTATACCCCAAGAAGTTTGGAAGAATAGCCTGAACTCAACTCTATCAAATGCAAAATAGTTTGTAAAGTTTCTATTAAAAATGACAATACAGGAAGGTGCTCCACATTTTCCACAAACTTCAAGAAGCCTGGGAGTCTCAGCTTCCTGAACACTAGAAAGGTTCAGGAATTGGAGGTTTCAGGTGTCTCTGGTGGTAGGGGGGTGTGGGTCAGGTATGAAAACAGAATTAGTTGCAAGTTTGATAAACAGTGTTTAGACTCCCAGATACTTTGCCAAATCGAGCAACCAGATGATGGTCTTAGGCTAGGTTTCTCAAAAGTTGACCCTGAGATATGGATTCATAGGGAATTGTTTATTAAGGAAGTGTTCCAAGGAGTAACCAGTATGAGAATGGGGAAAGCAGGAAGCCAATAATGGAAGGAAACGAAGCAAGAATGTGATCTTAGGCTTAATTCCAGCCTCTGTTTCATCTTGTAGGGAAACTCTGGAGTGTAAATTACACTCTAGAGGTACACTCTTGTATCAGTAATGAGCTCCAGCTGATGGTAGGGAATATGTAAATTTTCAGGTACTACCGACCCTCTTGGCATGCTGTTGAAGTTGCCCTTGTAGCCCAAAAGTAGAGCTCTAAAGAAGGGTGCAGGTGAGAGTTGTTAGAAGCAAAGCATATGGACATACAGGGATGGATTCAAAGAACTGATAAAGAAGCATCTGAGAGGGTTTGGTAGGGAAACTTGCAGTTCTTCCACCTGGGCCCTCCACACCTTAGTAGAAGCCTTGGGATTCACTTTTTTGACAGTTTGAATTAGAGAAACTCAGCTTTGAGGCCTATGCAGTCAAGGGCAGAGATGTGGTACTTCACTGAAAGGAGAATGACATGAACGTTTACATGCTGAATTGTGGATGCCTCCCTCCCACACACACATTTAGTTACCCTCTTTCTCAAATCCACATCCAGAACATTGGCAGCCACTGTCTCCAACAGGCAGTAGGTTGAAGGAGGATATGTGGTTGTCAGACACATTCAAGAAAAGAGAACCACAGATACTGACATTTGGAGGAGTACTCCATCCCAGTGTAAATGCAGTTGCATTGTTTTATCATCCTCTGCTAAAGCCTGCCAACTGGCTAGTCCTTTCCCACACCCAGAGTTGCCAGTGAGCTTTTTAGGATGAAACTGTTAAGTAGGAACTGTCATGCAAAAGACATTTGAGGAACACGTCTGATTTAAAAGGCAGCGATGGTAACAAAATACACAAACAGGAAAAGCAGTCTTGGAGGAAACAGATGTTACCGAATATGTCCTAAATGCCCAAATCTATAATTAATATTGTCAGAGAGGAAAGTAATCACATGTCTTAAATGAAAGCAGGATATATTGAAAGGAATATTGAGAGAACAGAAAACTCTTGGAAATTAAGAAATATAATAGCAGAAATTAAAATAATTCAATGCAAAAATTAGAATATTCAGTTGAATTAGCATCCCTGAAAGTTCAACCAATCAGATTGATAATAAGAGAAAAGTTTAATTGAAGAAATACAGCCTGGCTAGTAGTCCCAATTAAAAGAGAACAAAGAGAAAAATTATGAAAAAACAATATTTTTTACTAAAAAATTTTTAAAGCACCTACCATCTCCTTTGTTTCATGCATTTCATAGAGCCCAGTGATGCTAAAACTGTATTTCCAGTGTCATTGAAAATGATACTTAGAACAGGATGAGAGGGTTGTATTATAATCACAGCTAACATGACACATGGCTTCTTTTTCATTTAAAATACAAACCGAACATCTGCCAACACACTGTCATGGTTACTTAGTTGGAAGAAAACCCTTAAAAACAATTATTTTGAGTTGAATTGATGACTTAAAGATGAAGTTTAGTATACCCAATTGTTATGTTCATCATCTTCCTAACTCCTATGTGCACTCCATGGAATGAGAATGTTTCAGGTGTGGTTTGAGAAATTATTGAAAGGACTTCACCATCAGTAAAGCATCTTGACCCAATTCACTTTATCTTTCTTCAGCTGTGCCATACTTATAGGGCAGCATTCATTCATACTGATGCTTATCTCCAGCCACTAATTAGCAATAGGTGTGTTCAGATTTCTTTTTATTTTCTTTTATTATACTTTAAGTTATGGGGTACATGTGCAGAACATGCAGGTTTGTTATATAAGTATACATGTGCCATGGTGGTTTCCTGCATCCATCACACCGTCATCTACATTAGGTATTTCTCCTAATGCTGTCCTTCCCCCAGGCCCCACTCCTGCTATCCCTCCCCTAGTGCCTCACCCCCTGACCAGGCCCAGTGTGTGATGTTCCCCTACCCATGTCCATGTGTTTTCATTGTTCAACACCTGCCTATGAGTGAGAACATGCAGTGTTCGGTTTTCTGTTCTTGTGTCAGTATGCTGAGAATGATGGTTTCCAGATTTATCCATGTCCCTGCAAAGGACAGGAACTCCTCCTGTTTTATGGCTACATAGTATTCCATGGTGTGTATGTGCCACGTTTTCTTTATCCAGTCTATTATTGATGGGCATTTGGTGGGTTCCAAGTCTTTGCTATTGTGAAGAGTGCCACAATAAACATACATGTGGATGTGTCTTTATAATAGAATGACTTACAATCCTTTGGATGTATATCCAGTAATGAGATTTCTGGGTCAAATGGTATTTCTATTTCTAGATCCTTGAGGAATCACCACACTGTCTTCCACCATAGTTGAACTAATTTACACTCCCACCAACAGTGTAAAAGTGTTCCTTTTCTCCACATCCTCTCCAGTATCTGTTGTCTCCTGATGCTTTAATGATTGCCATTGTAACTGGCATGAGATGATAATCTCAATGTGGTTTTGATTTGCATTTCTCTAACGACCAGTAATGATGAGCTTTTTCTCATATGTTTGTTGGCTATGTAAATGTCTTCTTTTGAGAGTGTCTGTTCATATCCTTTACCCACTTTTTGATGGGGTTGTTTTTTTCTTATAAATTCAAGTTTTTTTGTAGATTCTGGTTATTAGCCCTTTGTCAGCTGAGTAGATTGCAAAATACTTTCCCATTCTGTTAGTTCCTTGTTCACTATAATAATAGTTTCTTTTGCTGTGCAGAAGTTCATTAGTTTAATTAGATCCCATTGCTTTTGGTGTTGTAGTCATGAAGTCCTTGACCATTACTATGTCCTGAATGGTATTCCCTAGGTTTTCTTCCAGGGTTTTTATAGTGTTAGATCTTATGTTTAAATCTTTAATCCGTCTAGCGTTAATTTTCGTATAAGGTGTAAGGAAGTTAACCAGTTTCAGCTTTCTGCAAATGGCTAGCCAGTTTTCCCAACACCATTCATTAAATAGGGAATCCTTTCCCCATTGCTTGTTTTTGTCAGGTTTGTCAAAGATCAGATGGTTGTAGATGTGTGGTGTTACTTTCGAGGCCTCTGTTCTGTTCCATTGTTCTATGTCCCTGATTTGGTACCATGACCATGCTGTTTTGATTATGATAGCCTTGTAGTACAGTTTGAAGTTAGGTAGCATGAAGCCTCCAGCTTTGTTTTTTAGGATTGTCATGGCTATGTGGGCTCTTTTTTGGTTCCATATGAAATTTGAGGTGGTTTTCTCCAATTCTGTGAAGAAAGTCAGTGGTAGCTTGATGGGGATAGCATTTAATCTATAAATTACTTTGGGCAGCATAGCCATTTTCATGATACTGATTCTTCCTAACCATGAGCATGGAATGTTATTCCATCTGTTTGTGTCTTTGTGTCCTCTCTTTATTTCTTTAAGCAGTGGTTTGTTCTCCTTGAAGAGGTCTTTCACATCCCTTGTTTGTTGTATTCCTAGGTATTTTATTCTCTTTGTAGCAATTGTGAATGGGAGTTTTCTCATGGTTTTGCTCTCTGTTTTTCTGTTATTGATGTATAGGAATGCTTGTGAATTTTGCACATGGATTTTGTATCGTGAGACTTTGCTGAAGTTGCTTATTGGCTTAAGGAGTTTTTGGGCTTAGACGATGGGGTCTTCTAAATATACAATCATGTCATCTGCAAATAGAGACCATTTGACTTCCTCTTTACCTTTTGAGTACCCTTTATTTCTTTCTCTTATCTGATTGCCCTGGCCAGAACTTCCAATACTGTGTTGAATAGGAGTGGTGAGAGAGGGCATCCTTGTCTTGTGCCAGATTTCAAAGGGAATGCTTCTAGTTTTTGCCCATTCAGTATGATATTGGCTGTGGGTTTGTCATAAATAGCTCTTATTATTTTTAGATATATTCCATCAATACCTAGTTTATTGAGAATTTTTAGCATAAAGCGCTGTTGAATTTTGTCAAAGGCCTTTTCTGCATCTATTGAAAGAATCATTGTTTTCTGTCTTTGCTTCTGTTTATGTGATAGATTACATTTCTAGATTTGCATATGTTAAGCCAGCCATGTATTCCAGTGGTGAAGCTGACTTGATCATGATGGATAAGCTTTTTGATGTGATGCTGGATTTGGTTTGCCAGTATTTTATTGAGGATTTCCACATCAATGTTCATCATGGATATTGGCCTGAAACTTTCTTTTTCAGTTGTGCCTCTGCCAGGTTTTGGTATCAGGATGATGTTGGTCTCATAAAATGAGATAGGAAGGAGTCCCTATTTTTCTATTGTTTGGAATAGTTTTAGAAGCAATTTAACAGCTCCTCTTTGTACCTCTGGTAGGATTTGGGTGTGAACCTGTCTGGTCCTGGACTTTTTTTGCTTGATAGACTATTAATTGCTGCATCAACTTCAGACCTTGTTGTTGGTCTGTGCAAGAATTCGGCTTCTTCCTGGTTTAGTCTTGGGAGGCATAAGTGTCTAGGAATGTATCCATTTCTTCTAGACTTACTGGTTTTTTTTTTTTGCATATAAGTGTTTATAGTATTCTCTGATGGTAGTTTGTATTTCTGTGGGATCAGTAGTGATATCCCCTTTATCATTTTTTATTCCATCTATTTGATTCTTCCCTTTTTTCTTCTTTATTAGTCTGGCTAGTGGTCTATCTATTCTGCTGATCTTTTCAAAAAACCAGCTCCTGGGTTCATTTATTTTTTGAAGGGTTTTTTTGTGTGTGTCTCTATCTCCTTTGGTTCTGCTCTGGTCTTACTTATTTCTTGTCTTCTGCTAGCTTTTGAATTTGTTTGATCTTGTTCCTCTAGGTCTTTTAATTATGATGTTAGGGTGCCGATTTTAGATCTTTCCTGATTTCTCTTGAGGGCATTTAGTGCTGTAAGTTTCCCTCTACACCCCACTTTAGCTGTGTCCCAGAAATGCTGGTATGTTGTATCGTCGTTCTCCTTGGTTTCAATGAACATTTTTATTTCTGCCTTCATTTCATTATTTATTCAGTAGTCATTCAGGAGCAGGTTGTTCGGTTTTCATGTAGTTGTGCAGTTTTGAGTGAGTTTCTTAATCCCGAGTTCTAATTTGATTGCACTGTGTTCTGAGAGACTGGTTGTTATGATTTTCATTCTTTTGCATTTGCTGAGGGGTGTTTTACTTCCAATTAGGTGGTCAATATTAGAATAAGCGAGAGGTGCTGAGAAGAATATATATTCTGTGGATTTGGGTTTGAGAGTTCAGTAAATATCTGTTAGGACAGCTTGGTCCAGATTTGAGTTCAAGTCCTGAATATACTTCTTAGTTTTCTGTCTCATTGTTCTGTCTAATATTGACAATGCAATGTTAAAGTCTCCCAGTATTATTATGTAGGATTCTAAGTCTCATTGTAGGTCATTTAGAACTTGCTTTATGTATCTGGCTGATCCTGTATAGGGTGCATATATATTTAGGATAGTTAGGTCTTCTTGTTGCATTGATTCCTTTACCATTATGTAATGCTCTTCTTTGTCTCTTTTGATTTTCATTGGTTTAAAGTCTGTTTTATCAGAGACTAGAATTGCCACCCCTCCTTTTATTTTTCTTTCCATTTGCTTGGTAAATCTTCCTGCATCCTTTATTTTGAGCCTATGTGTGTCTTTGCATGTCAGATGGGTTTCTTGAATACAGCACACTGATCGGTCTTGACTCTTCAGCCAATTTGTCAGTCTGTGTCTTTTAATTGGGGCATTTAGCCCATTTACATTTAAGGTTAATGTTGTTACATATGAATTTGATCCTGCTATTTTGTTGCTAGCTGGTTGTTTTGCCTGTTAGTTGATGCAGTTTCTTCATGGTGCCAATGGTCTTTACAATTTGGTATGTTTTTTCAGTGGCTGGTACTGGTTGTTCTTTTCCATGTTTAGTGCTTCCTTCAGGAGCTCTTGTAAGGCAGGCCTGATGGTGACAAATTATCTCAGCATTTGCTTGTCTGTAAAGGATTTTATTTCTCCTTCACTTATGAAGCTTAGTTTGGCTGGATATGAAATTCTGGGTTGGAAATTCTTTTGTTTAAGAATGTTAAATATTGGCACCCACTCTCTTCTGGCTTGTAGGGTTTCTGCCAAGAGATCCACTCTAAGTCTGATGTGGGTACCTGACCTTTGTGGGTAACCTGACCTTTCTCTCTGGCTGCCCTTAGCATTTTTTTTATTTCAACCATGATGAATCTGACAATTATGTGTCTTGGGGTTGCTCTTCTCGAGGAGTATCTTTGTGGTGTTCTCTGTATTTCCTGCATTTGAATGTTGGCCTGCCTTGTTAGGTTGAAGTTCTCCTGGATAATACCCTGTCGAGTGTTTTCCAACTTGGTTTCATTCTCCCTGTCACTTTCAGGTATAACAATCATATGTAGATTTTGTCTTTTCACATAATACCATATACCTTGGAGGCTTTGTTCATTTCTTTTTTTCTCTAATCATGTGTTCTCGCTTTATTTCATTGTGTTGATCTTCAGTCTCTGATACCCTTTCTTCCACTTGATTGATTCAGCTATTGAAACTTGTGTACGCTTGACAAAGTTCTTGTGCTGTGTTTTCAACTCCATCAAGTTGTTTTTGTTCTTCTCTATGCTGGTTATTATAGATAGCATTTCATCTAACCTTTTTTCAAGGTTCCTAGGTTCCTTGTATTGGGTTGGAACTTAGCTTGGAGAAGTTTGTTATTACCCTCTTTTGAAGCCTGTTCTGTCAATTCGTGAAACTCATTCTCCATCCAGTTTTTTTTCCCTTGAGAGTGAGAAGTTGTGATTCCTTGGAGGAGAAGAGGGATTCTGGTTTTTGGAGTTTTCAGGCTTTTTGCACTGGTTTCTTCCCATCTGCGTGGATTTATCCATCTTTGCTCTTTGAAGTTGGTGACCTTTAGATGGGATCTCTGAGTGGATGTCCTTTCTTTTGATATTGAAAGTATTTCTTTCTGTTTGTTAGTATTCTTTCTAACAGTCAGATCTGTCTGCTGCAGGCCTGTTGGGGTTTGCTGCTTGCCTGGGAATCACCAGTGGGGCCTGGAGAACAGCAAAGATTGCTGCCTGTTTATTCCTCTGATACCTTCATCCCAGAAGGGTACCTGTCAGGTGCCAGACAGATGTCTCCTGTATGAGGTGTCTGTCAGCCCCTGCTGGGAGGTGTCTCTCAGTCAGAATACACAGGGATCAGGGAGCCACTTGAGAAGGCACTCTGTTCCTTATCAGAGCTCAAGTGCTGTGCTGGGATATCTGTTGCTCCCTTCAGTGCTGCTAGGCAGGGACATTTAAGTCTGCTGAAGCTGTACCTACAACCGTCCCTTTTCCCAGGTGCTCTGTCCCAGGAAGGTGGGGGCTTTATTTATAGGTCCCTGATGGGCAGCTGCCTTTTTTCAGAGATGTCCTGCTCAGTGAGCAGGGAGCCTAGTGACACAGTCTGCCTGCAGTGGTCTTGCTGAGCAGCCGTGGGCTCTGCCCAGTTGCTGTGTATACGTCCTGATGACTTTGTTTACACAGGTGAGGTTAAAATGGCCTACTTGAGCCTCAGCAATGGCAGATGCCCCTCTCCCAACCAAGCTCAAATGCCCCAGGTCAAGCTCAGACTGCTGTGCTGACTGGGAGAATTTCAAGCCAGTGTATCTTAGAATGCTGGTCTTCATGGGAGTGGGACATGCTGAGCCAGATCACTTGGCTCCCTGGCTTCAGCCCCCTTTTACAGGGTAGTGAGCAGTCTGTCTTACTGGCATTCCAGGCACCGCTAGGGTATTTAAAAAAATGCTGCAGCTAGCCTGGTGTCTTCCCAAACAGCCACCCAGTTTTGTGATGGAAACCCAGGGTGCTGGTGTTGTAGGCACTGGAGGGAATCTCCTGGTCTGCAGGTTGTGAAGACCATGGGAAAAGCACAGCATCTGAACCAGAGCACAAGGTTGCTGGGAAACGTCCCTAATGGCTTCCCTTGGCTAGGAGGGGGAGTTCTCCAGCCATTTGAGCTTCTGGGGTGAGGCAACACCCTCCTTGGGCTGCACCCACTGTCTAACCAGTCCCAGTGAGCTGAATCAGGTACCTCAGTTGGAAATGCAGAGATCACCTTCCTTCTGTGTTGCTATCATTGGGAACTGTGCACTGGAGCGGTTCCTATTCAGCCATCTTGCCAGAAAATCCCAAGAATATTTTTTAACGGTGAAATACATGAGTTGCCAGTTTAGAAGACCCACCAAAATATTCGATGGAAAAACAATAAAGAAGAGACTCTAAAAACTTGCAAAAGGAAAAAAAAAACCCTGGTTCCATACAGGGATTAGCATTGGACTTTTCATAGCAAGTTAGAAATTTAAAAGACAATGAAGCAAGGTCTCCAAAATTCATAGAGAAAATACTTTCTCAACTAGAATTCTATAGCAGCCAAAATTATCAATCAGGTGTGAAAGTAGAAAACATATCTTTAGATATGCAAGGTCTCCAAGAAGATACCCTTTTTGTAGTTTGTCAGAAAGACAGAATGGACCAAAACTTTGGAAAATATGGGATCATGATACCTCAATACCAGTGGAGACACAGGGATCTTCCCAAGTGGTGGCAAAAGGACAGTCCAGGATCCCTACTGGGTATTAATACCAAGGGTAGAAAAAGAGACAAAAGTTGTACTAATTGCACATTATATTGCTCAATGGATATTGATTTAGCCAAATAATGTGATATTATTATTTTGGGTAGATAAGAAAGGAGAAGTATGTATGGAGAGATAATTAAAAGCTAAAGTTTCATCTTTCATGTTAGCAGATTAATAGATAATGCCTAAAGTAACAAATAAATAGTTGTATAGGCTCGGTGTGGTGGCTCACACCTGTAATCCCAGCACTTTGGGAGGCTGAGGAGGGCAGATTATGAGGTCAAGAGATCAAGATCATTCTGGCCAACATGGTAAAACCCCTTTCAACTGAAAATACAAAAAGCAGCTGGGTGAGGTGACATATGCTTGTAGTTCCAGCTACTCAGGAGGCTGAGGCAGGAGAATCACTTGAACCTGGGAGGCAGAGCTTACAGTGAGCCAAGATCACACCACTGCACTCCAGCCTGGCGACAGAATGAGACTCTGTCGGAAAAAAAAAAGAAAAGATAAAGAAAAAGAAATAGTTGTATAAAGATGTCATTTTTAAAATATGGAGATAAGTTGCTAGAAAAATACACAGATAAAATGTTTTAAATTTTGCCTCAAAGGAGCTGATATATGAATGAGAATAGGTGTGGGAGTCTGCTATTATTTGGAAGCATTCTTGACTTTTAAATTAATTCATGTGTATTTATTTGAGAAATACAAACATCAAGAAAATAAATGAGGACTGCTTGACTGACTTTACCTATGTTTTTGGCTGTTATTTGTCCACATTTTGTTTTGTTCTTCGCATTTACCCTCTTCCTGCTCAATGATTAAACAGCATTATTGGAGAACATTTATGGAATGCCATCTAATAACAGAAATGATGTGGTCATTTACAAACAAATTTTGTCAACAAACATTTCCCCATAAAAAATATGCTTGATATATCCCTTATATCCCTATAAATCATACTAAATTAAGATTTAATGAAGATGTTTTATTAGTAGAATAAAGAGTTGAACAGCTCTGTGTTGACTCAAATCTTCATATAGTTTAATTTACACAGTTGTGCCTTCCCTAGTAAAGTAGTCAGTTAAAAATGAGGATTGCAACTATATTAAGCTTCTACCCAGGGAGAAGGGGCATGGGGATAGGGCCCAGTTAAGATAATTAAAAGTGAAAAGGTAGATGATTAGAATACAATAAAGACTGGTTGAACCATTTATTTAAAGCAGAGCAAGAGTAACAGTTTTTCATGGCAGTGGCTCTAAGATTCTACACTCTCCTAAAATGCTTCCAAGTCATTGCAATCAAGAGAAACTAATTATATAGACCATTAAGTTGCAAAGTGCTTTTTTACATAAACTATCCTATTTAATTCTTGCAATATCTCTTCAAGTTGGATATTATTACCATATTCATTTTCAGAATAGAAAATAGAAAACATTGCAGAGAGGTTAAGTAGCTTTCCAAAGGTTATATGGATGAGAAGTAGGATAATGATAACATTTTTTGCCCAAACAGGATACTTCTGACAGGCAACAACCAGTAAGGAATCTAACAACAGACACAACCCAAGATTTACCTATGAGACTTACGGCCCCCAACTGATAAGATATTGAGCCTAGTCCAGAACTCAAGTTCTTCTCCAAAGTTGTGAACTTTCTGCTGTCTTGGGTTGGTGGTACTATTAGGGTTAAACAAAATTCCCTTTTACTTAATTATAAATATAAATGTTGACTGAATAGCAATTGTTTCTGTTTGTTGAGATAACTTTCATGGGAGTGGGCAGAGCTTCTAAACCAATCTTAAGGATTCAGGACTGAATTAATTGCTTACTCCCAACCTAGACTCACCATAGTAGCTTAAAAACTTGTAGAGGGAAGGTGTCTGGGAGGCATTCAGGTACAGGTATGAAGTCCTAAATGGAACATAAAAGGACTGGTAGTGTGATGCTGGAGACAAGCATGGATGTTTAAGTATATGGAGTGAAATTAGATGGCAAGTTGTGAAATAAACCATGAAGCAAAGTTTCTAACAAATTTGTTCCCTGAGTTTTCTACTGTTTTTCTCACAAGCTGTTTTAAAAATTTTCTTGATTCATTTCCCTAGCATCTCTGGCTAGCTGTCCTTTTGTGTGTATTGTTCACTGCACATACAGTATCACTTTTGTTTTCATCTTACAGTTTCCCTAGAGGGTCTTTAATGGAGAGAACTCTAAGCTCTCAGTTGCCACTGCCTTTTTACTACTACAGAGCAGAATGATAAGCACCTTCCTGGCAGACAGAATATGCTCAGTACATATTTGTGGAAGGAAGGAATACAGGTGACATGTTTTTAATTTTATGAAACCAAATAACTTCCTTTGAGGCTCAAATATAAAAATCTCAAGAAAGGAAAACCTACATTTTAAAACTAGCTCTTTACATGCTCCTTCTTGAATGTGTTTTTACTTTTATGGATCTGACAGCAGAGCCACTTAGGATTAAGTATTTGATGGACGGGGTACTTGGTTGGTCATTAATATTGTCATATTTTCACTCACAATCTGCCTTTTGAGAGCCAAAAATGGTACAGTTCTACTACTTGTACATTATAGCTTGTGACAGTTAAGAAAACAGAAAAAAGTATGCAGCATTTTATATTTCCATGTGGTCTTTAACTCTTTGTGTATTCTAGTTACTCTATGCTCTTGTTTTCTTTCAGATAGAAGAATCTTAGATTGTTAGGAGTGATTTCTAATAGCCTTCCTTTATTGGGGAATGTCATTATTTTGTCTTCACTTTTAAATGATAGTTTTGCTTATATGATATTCTTGGTTGATAATCTTTTCCTCCCTTTCAGCACTTTGAATAATATCTTAACTGCTTTCTGGCCTCCATTGTTTCTGATGATATTGTTTCTAATGAGACATTGGTTTATGTTCTCAATGTGGTTTTCTTTTATGTGTTGAATCATTTTTCTTTTTGTCTCTTTCAAAAATTTATGGCATGTCTAGGGATAGAGTGTGTGTGTGTGTGTGTGTGTGTATGTTTGAAACAGAGTCACCCTCTGTTGCCCAGGCTGGAGTGCAGTGGCATGATCTTGGCTCATTGCAACCTCTGCATCCTGGATTCAAGCAATTCTCATGTCTCAGCCTCCCAAGTAGCTGGGATTACAGGCACCTGCCACTACGCCAAGCTAATTTTTATATTTGTAGTAAAGTCAGGGTTTTGCCATGTTGAACAGGCTGGTTTCAAACTCTTGACCTCAGGTGATCTGTCCATCTTGGCCTCCCAAAGTGCTGGGATTACAGGGATAAGCCATCATGCCCAGCCATATCTCTGTATTTTTTAAAATGGTATTTGGTTGATCAGGTTAGATGAGATTGTTTTTCATTAAATTTGGGAGATTTTCACACATTATTTCTTCAAAATCTTTTCTTCTTTCTTGCTCCTCTCATTCTAGGACTCCAATTATTCATATATTGATTGGTGTGCTTGATGTATTCCACTGGTCTGTGAGTCTCCATTCAGTTTTCTCTAGTGATTTACCTTCCACTTTATGGATTCTTTCTTTGCTAGTTCAAATCTGCTTTTAAGACTCTCTAGTGATATTTTTCCATTTCAGTTATTGTACTTTAATACTCCAGAATTTTTGTATTTTCTGTATGTTTATTTTCTATTTGACAACTGCTTATCTTAGTACTTTTGATTTCATCTTTAAATATGGTTCCTTAGTTTTGAATATATTTATAAAAGTTGGTTTGACATCTTTGCCTTCTAATTTTTCAGCTTCTTCCAGGATAGTTTTCATTTATTGCTTTATTTCCTGTGTACAAGTCAGTTTCTTGCTTCTTTACTTGTCTTAGAATTGCTTTTTAGAAGTGGACATTTTTGATACTGTATTGCAGCAGCTACAGATTTTGCCCATATTCATTCTATAGAGTCTGTCTCTCTTGTAGTATGTAGCTACTAAAGTCTTATTTTTTTTTTTTATCTTTAAACCTTGATACCTAGAGCTTTCCTGGCAGTACAGCATGGTCAGCCTTCAGTTTGTCAGATTTCGTCCTTAAATACCCTGTCTTAGTCAGTCTGAGGTGCATTATCAAAGTGCCATAGACTGGGTGACTTAACAGAAATTTATTTCCCACCATTAGGAAGGCTGGGAAGTCCAAGATCAAGGTGCTGGAAAGGTAAGAGTCATACTAAGGCCTCTTCTCTTAGCTTAGGATATTGGCTTCTCTCCAGTATATCCAGATAATTGTTCTGTCTTCACATAGTAGAGAGAAAGCAAGAGAGCGAGTGCATATGCTCTCTAAGAACACTAGTCCTATTGAATGGGTATCCCATCCTTATGATGACATCTAACCTTAATTACTTCCATAAAGGCCCTATCTCCAAATATAGTCACATTCAAAGTTCAGAAAGTTTACAAATCTGCCTTGGCTTTTACTTTTTGAATATGCAAGGATCCACATACAGCCAGGGACAAGTTGCTAGCTAGGGAAATCGCTGGATTTTCCTGAGTGAATATAGTCTTTCCTAACAGTTGAGCTATATGGGAGCTTCTTAAGGTTCACTATGGCTGTCTTATGGCTGGATCTCGCTGTTAAATTTACAGCTTATTTTCTTACCTGTAGCTCACCCCAACACATAGTGCGACCCCAATTTAGCTGTGATGTTGATCTTTCTCAATTGTTTGCCACTAAAACAGTTACTGTTTTCAACAACACCCCTAAGCATAGATTTTACTTTAAAATCAGCCCTCTCTATCATCTAGGCTCAAAGCCTGCTGCTATACCACAGTATAAGTGCTACATCACAGAGTTGGGGGTAGGGAGGCAGCATGGCAGGAGTTTAGGCTAATAATGCCACAAATTCACTGTATTTCTTGAATAAACACTTTCAATTTGTTGTATGCCTTTTTCCAGAATACTTAAATGTTTTCCTTTGGCAATTTTACTTAGTTTATCATTGCTTTATGCAAAGATAATTCCGTGACCTCTTTACTCAGCCAAGCTTGAAGTCTGTTTATGGATGGCTATGCTTATGAATTGTGGAAGGATGGAAACATTCATTGTGGGCCTACTATTGTTGTTGTTGTGTGTCATCTAGCTGTTTTCAAATTTGGGTATTTAAAATAAATACTAGGTGAAGAATCGGTTTTCTATTATGTGAAATATACATATCTATAATTAAGTAAAATTTAAATTCATTGAGTAGACATTTTTTTCTACAAAAAAGCACTTCTGTTTTTCATTTATTTCAAAATGTTCTCTTGGAAATGAATACTTTAAAAAGTCCTTTGGAAAACAATTTTAAAAAAAATCTTGCTCTAATGTGAATTTTTGTAAGTTAAAAATTTATAAGATTAAGAAATGTTGTAAGCCTTTTATATTAACAGGAATTTAATTCCAGTGGCATTTTATTGATGTATAAAAACAAAAAAGATTTCTTTTTAGAAATATGTAATTGAAGTACATTTTATGTTTACTTGTATAGAAAAGTAAAAATAATTCTCCAAGAGCGCATATATAGCTACTGCCTTATTTACTGCACAGGGTATCATGGGTATACATTTTGATTATCTATGTGGCCCTATCTTCATATATCACAGAGAAGAATTTTCTTTTTCTGATGGGCAGTGGAATAGGGTTGCATGTGTTAAAATGTCACATTCTACATAATTAAATTTTGTTTTAAACAAAATTATTATTTCTTTTTTGGAATGGGTTTGGCCAAATGTATCTTAACTCCTCAATGTTGTTTTGTCACCTATCTTTTCATATAAGTAATGGTTCTCTGGGTTTATATTATAGAGGCCAGTTGAAGTTTTATTTATTTTTAGGTAGCAGGACAAAGACATTGTCTAGAGGCTGGGTTTTGATTTGGTTGCTTCTTTCCAACAGCAGAATGCCTTGTGGTATCTACTTATACTAAAGAGTATAAATACTGCTATCACAAACACCCTTGGTTTCAGGAATGTGCTAATGTCTGAATATAACACAGTTAATTATGTCACTGTCCCTGCTCAGGGCAACTGCCACTGAAAGGAGGTACTCACTTGATGAGGAAGATAGCAGATGCAGTGCTTTGGAGTTAAGTGTTACTCCATTTCTGACTCTAAGAAAGAGGTTTATGATGCTGGCTGTTTTCTAGAGAGTACATAGCAGTTTTCATCTGGTATATTGTCATGTGGGATTTTTTTTTAATTACTCTCAGCCAGGCGTGGTGGCGCACACCTGTAATCCCAGCACTTTGGGAGGTCTAGGTGGGTGGATCACTTGAGATCAGGAGTTGGAGATCAGTCTGGCTAACATGGTGAAACCTTTGTCTCTACTAAAAATACAAAAAAAAATAGCTGGGTGTAGTGGTGCACACCTGTAATCCCAGCTGCTTAGGAGGCTGAGGCAGGAGAATCACTTGAACCCAGAAGGCAGAGGTTGTAGTAAGCCGAGATCATGCCATTGCACTCCAGCCTGGGCAACAGAGCAAAACTCCATCTCAAAAAAAAAAAAAAGAAAAGAATTACTCTTTGTTGGCCAGGTGCAATGGCTCACACCTGTAATCTCAGCACTTTGGGAGGCTGAGGTGGGCAGATCGCTTGAGCCTAGGACTTCAAAACCATCTGAGCAACATGGCAAAATTCAGTCTCTACAAAAAATTTTTTTAAAAATTAGCCAGCTGTTTTGGTGGTACACACCTGTGGTCCCAGCTACTCAGGGGGCTGAGGTGGGAGGATTACCTGAGCCTGGGGGGGGGTCAAGATTGCAGTGAGACATAATCACCACTGCACTGCAGCCTGGGTGACTGAGACATTGACTCAAAAAAAAAACTTTTTTTTGCTTATAATTATATATCTTTTTAGTTTTCTTCACAGGAAAAAAGCCAATTCAGTATTAAAATGCTACCCAAGATTGACGGCAAATACAAAGAGGAAGTCTGCATATTCAAATAGGCGAGACAAACTTTTGAAAATAACAATTAAAAAAGTAAGTATATTAGGAATTAAAAGAAAAATTTTCACAGATTTGCCTACCTTGTTGATGTATATTTGAAATCTGCATCCCTGAATTATGTACACTGCTAACAATTAAAAATTACCCTTGTTAGGAATTCTGGTGAAAGTTGCTTTTAACTAATATTATTTTGTGGGTTGGAGAGCTAGGTTCACTTTCCTGTGTGCTGGACTGTCTTTGAGAGCCCTGTTTCCATAGGACTTTGCTGAGCTAGGATTTATCGCCTTGGCCTGGGGGAAGGACTTGATTCACACAATGTTTTGTTCTAGAAGTTTATAGATAACATCATTGCTTTGCTTAATGATAGACAAAGTATGAAGGAAGTTAATAGATGGTATTTTAAAAGGTTTTACTTCTCATACAAAGGAAAAGACATATTTGAGCTTCCCTTCCCACTCTGAGAGAATACTCTTCTTCACCATTCTTTACTCTAGACTACATGCTATTTAAAGAGAGCATGGATAAGAAAGCACAAGGCAGTGGTAAAAATTCTATAGAACTGCTCCATAGCTGAAAATTACATTACTAGAGGTAGCTATTGTATAAACATCCAGTACTGGGCAGCACAAAAATAACACTAGATGCTATGGAAGTGATATCACATGTGCTAAAAGACAAATATATCTTGTATCTCACTCTAGTAGGGCTTCACGCAATTTTCTGTGAGTGTGGTTGAACATGCATATATGTGTGTGTTTTAAGGTAACTGGCTCTGAGTTGATTTTTGTGTATGGTGTAAGATAAGATATCAGTTTCATTGTTCTGTGTGTGGATATCCAGTTTTCCCAGCACCATTTATTGGAAAGACTACTCTTTCCACCTTGTTCTTCTAGGTGGCCTTGTAGAAAATTACTTGACCATGTATACTGTTAAAAACTTTAGCTGAATTAAATTTAAAAGAATTTAATTGAGCAAAGAATGATTTGCAAATCAGGCAGCCTCCTGTGCCAGAGAAGGCTCAGATACTCCAGTGCAGCCACATGTAGAAAGATTTATGGACAGAAAAAGGAAAGGCCATACAGGAAATGGAAGTGAAGTACAGAAATAGCAGGGTTGGTCACACCTCAGCATTTGCCTTATTTGAACAATTAGCCCCCATTCATTGGCCAAAACTCAGTGATTGGCACAAGAGCAAGCTGCAGTCTATAATTCCATTTAGGTTATAGTTCATGATGTACAGATAAACTTTTAGGCTGAACTTAGAATATATAAAGAGGTAGCTTTAGGCTAAACTTGATTTAACAATTCCCCTCTTTTGGTCATCTGCTTAATTTTGAGAGAATCATCAAAACTTTAGTCATTGATGTCACTATCACCATTGTAAATGTACTTACTTGGTTTTGAAACCCACTGGGAAATAGCACAGCAGTGCGTTTTGTAAGGTGGAAACAAAGTCGTAAGGTTATTATTATTATTTTTTTGGAAGGGTTAGAGAGTACCTCCTTATGCTACAATGTCCTTTTTACAGGGGAGACGGGAGAAACAAAATGTGGTCTGTTCTAAAATCTGTGTGTTTCCTTAAAGTCTTAGTTTGATTATGTCACATTTAGCATAAGAGACTCCATTTTGTTTGGTCTGGTCTGTTGGAGCAAACAATGGCCTCCCATAATTTGTTTTAAAGCTCCCCATTTTTGGTCAGATTCTTGCATAGGGGAGAGTGTGACCAAACCTTAGGGCCTTAGCACCACTCTCAGTTGCCATTGTCTTGGATTTCTGGTCTCAGCATGTCATTCATGGATTATAGTGCCTTTATGGTCACATATTTCTTTCAGCTCTTGTCATTCCAGTTGAATAGAGACCATTTGACATTCTAGAGATGGCTGCATGGAAGTATTTAAAATATTTGAGAGAATACAGTGTACTAGGGAGACTACTATTAAGAGTGTCAGGACGATAATACCAAGAGTTGGAGTCTGCTCCTTAGCCAGGTTCCCCATAAACCAAACCAACTGAAATCAAATAGACCAAAGAAGGAGCTAGATGAAGAGTCTACTTACTTTAAGCAGTCTCTTTATTAATACCCTATAACTTAATCTCTGTAATATTGGATGTGATGTATTTCTTCAGGGGCAAGAAGAATTGCCAGCAGCTGCATAGATATATCTGTTTAGCCAGTTAGTAATCCAGAGTAATTCTATCATTTAGCATAACTTTCACAAGAGAATTTAAAGTCTGTTATGTAACCATAGCCTCTACAATAGAATCTGCTATAAAGCATATCATGGGGGATAAATTTCTAGTTATTACCTCATTTACTCTAAACCATGGAAATAAGGACTTAACAAACAATGCCCTTCAGAAGAGTGAAGACCTCCTGGCAGTGTTCTTTTTAGTTTATGATGTAGGTTAAGAGGAGTGGACCAGTGTTCTGTTTCTGACTGTGAGGCAATGTATGTACCATTAAAATTTCTCAACTACATTAGGCCTCATCTTCCATCTATCAAGGCCCAAGGTTATCCATGTATAAGGCTGGCTGCAAAGTTTTTCACAAATGAAAGTATACCCCATAAATGCACACAGTAGATCCCCTTTAATTTCTATCATTCATAGAGGCATAAACAAGTGAAAAACTATTCAAAGATGACAGTCTCATGATAGTAGAGAAGTTTTGATCTGTGATGTTGGGACAAAGCTGTCCACATCAAGGATGCCACTTTCTTTTGAGGAGAAGCTTCCCTGGTTAGCTTTATCTTAAGTTTTCCAACGTGCGTATAGTTCCAAGAGTGAGGACAGACCCCTCTAAGTTTTGAGATTATGAACCCAAGGTTCAAGGTTCAGAAGTTTTGCTGCAGTGTGGATGGTGAGGATAGTCTTTCAATGATGTTCTTAGAATGTCTCATCTCCGGGTTCTATATTGTGAAGAGGTTGATCTCAGTCAGTGAACCATTAAAAACTTTCTTGGTGAAAATACACTTTGGAATAATAAGCTACTGTTACAACATCAGCTTCCTTGCATGGCAAAGTTTTCTATAAGCAGAAAACATGCATTGAAAATGACAATTGGATGAAATCCATTTAGAAGTATTTAGCCCATCAAATGGTAGAATGTACCTGAAGTTTTTATTTATGTTCCCAAGAATATGGGTTTGACAAACCAAACATTGGTCATAAACTATTTTAGCAACTTAGAAGTCACCACACCAATATATGTATTTAATTTGGATTTAGAACTTTTAATAACAATAGCTTTAAAGACTCAGGAAGGACAAGACAGCCATCCTGGTTTTCCTTGAGCCTATGCTTAACAATAGATTTATGTCTGCTTGAATACCAGTTGTTTCTCTAATTTCAGTGCATAGCACTGATAACTGATGGGCTATCATAGGTAATTTTACTTAGAACATGGAGTTCATTCAAATTTCATATCTAAACATTTTCAGTACTGACTGATTTAGCATGAAAATATGCAAAATATTTTCTTGGTATTAATTTTTGTTATGCTTTGGTGAGCAGTTTTATATACCAGTCAGTATCTTCATTAAAGTTCTAGGAATTCTTAGTCCAAATGATGTGATTCTAAAGTTATTAGAAACCTGTACTGAGGAGTGCTTCTCAGGGTCCTTTCCATCCTTTCCTGAACCTCCTTAAATACATCATATTCTTTGATGTTGCATGCTTGTGAAGTTTTCAGTAACTGCATCAGAATAAAGCAATTAACTATGGGAATGGCTTTAAATAGTCACAGTTAAAGACACAATTGACAAGGAAATATGGTTATTTCTGTGGTCTACAATAACTTAACCATAATTATGATTGATAGCATATCCTCAGACATATTAGAATTTTAGAATTTCCGTGCAATTTTGGAACATATATTAATAACATTAATTAAAATATAGGCTAAAGAAAGTTAAACATTATTTCTTATTTGACAGTGCTTTGCATGTAACTTAACCTGCCCCCACTTCCACGCTGACTCCCTTTTCAAACTCAGCCCACTCACACCTGGATAAACAGCCTTGTTGCTCATACAAAGCTTGCTTGGGTTGCCTTTTCAATCAGATGTGCGCTTAACACCTAAGAGGCAAAGCAGTCCTCACAAGATCAAGAACAACCCCAAACACAGCTCAAAGAAAGAAAAGTCTTCCTAGCTACAAATAGAGTCAAACCCACATTTCTGTCCAGCCATATTTTAGAGGATCTCAGCTTCTCAGCTGAGCACCTTCACATGAAGGCCCAAAAGCCCTATATGAAAGCATTACAAAGACAGGAAATCAAAGGATGTCCATGGAAGGGTAAAGGATCAGTAACAAATAGGTACCCCAGAAAGTCAAGAATCATATAAATAAAATGAATGAGGTTGGTTTCCAGAAAGAGAATGGAACCTGGGCCCCAGTCCTAAAAGCACAGAATCTTAGCTACTAGACCACAGGCTGAGGTGCTCTTTTGTCAATGCTGTAAGGAATCCAAGGCAGGCAGTTTAAACATTTAAAGTATTTTAACTTGTTTCAGATGTGAGCTCAACTGGAAGGTTGTTTAGTTAATAACCTAGATGTTACTGTTTCAAAGACAGGATCAGATTTACATCTCCAAAGGACTGTGAAGTCCATCAGGACATTTAAAGGATACTCTCTGATATTGGTTCAATAAAATCATCCATAACATTCATTAGTTCTGGTTTAGAAGAAAAACTTTGTTGGATCTGTATTTTATAATCTCAGTAGTTTCCTTCTCATTCTGCAGTTACCCTGTTTGTTTTCTATGCTCCAAATTTAAATGTTTACCATCTTTTGAGAGAAAAAAAATGTTCGCCTTGTGGAATTTCAAAAATCTCTGCCTAAGAACTTATGGAAGCTGAGGGAACAAGCAGAAAGGTAAACTTTGGTTTCCTGGGGCAATGTCTATTTTGGGGCTTAGAAAGACTAGGGTGTAGGCGCTGGTTCAGTTAGTGGGGAGGCAGAGATAAGTTGAGGTCCCACACAAGAAAAATATTCCTTGGCTGGGTAAGCAGAACTGGTTGTATATATTGAAGAGCTATGTGAGTTTATTATTTTCATGTTCCCGTACGCCTAGGGTTCCTGCTAAGATGGCTCCAAGTGGCTGGAAAGTTGTTGTTGCGGTAAAGTGAATGGCTCCGTTTGTTTTGTTTTCCTACTGGAGAAGGTACTGTTTTGTATTTACTAGGAGCCATTGAGATGAGTGATTAAAAGTGGGTATAAGAAGGCATTCATTAGTTTGGGAGCTATGTTACAATGAGTCCAGGGGTGAGGATTCATGCAAGGTATATGTCTGCTAAGACAAAACCCTGATTGATTGTTAAGCAAAGAGGTGGTGCTGACCTTTGGGGGTTCTGTAAAGCGGGCAGGTTGACTAAATGAAGCGGTTTGGATGACTAGAAACAGAATGGAGGAAGAGGGTAAAGTGGCAAGATAGACAGGGGCAGGGCATTTAAGTTTCTTCATGAATTTGGGTAAGTTTCAGAGAAGCTGGGGAGAGTACTTGTGACTTCCAAGATGGGGTGGGAGAGTCAGGTTGCTTGTCTGGTGGACACAGCTTTATCCTGGAGTGGTGTACCCACTGGGGGGCATTTTGCAAGGAGACGGTGGTTGGGGTGCTGTAGACAACCAGAAAGGGGCTGGTCCACCGAGGTTGTAGAGACTGAGGGGTTAAGCTTTTTATTAGAACTGACCATATGGATGGGTGTTCTTATATGGCTGGGTATCTGGAGTGGATAAGAGAAAATAGCAGCCTGGTGGATTTTATGTCTGACCTGTTGGAGGACTGGGAGATAGTCTCCAAGTAAACTGGTGTTTGGATAAGGTTGGGTCCAAGCACAAAGGTACAGCCATCTAGGAGTTTGAATGGGCTGTATCTGGTGGGTTCTTGGGGTGTGGCTTGAATCCAGAGGAGTGCAAGGGGTAGGAGGATGGTCCAGTCCTTTTTGAGCTGGAGAGTGAGTGACTTCTAGCAAGGGATGGGGAGGTGGTGTCCCACACCCTAGGGTTAAGGTAGGGGTTCATAAGGGGAGCTATTGAAGGAGGTATGGTTTCAGGGAGGAGGGCGGCAATGAGGTGTAGCTGTAACCCAGGAATAGTTAAGGAGGCAGACAATTTTGTTAGGATATCTCAGCCTAACAGGAGAACTGGGCAAGTGGGGATGATTAGGAAAGAATGTAGAAAGGAGTGCTGGCCTAATTGACACCAGACCTGGAGAGTTATGAGAGGCCTGGAAGCCTTGCAGTTTAGTCCCATAACAGTAACTGTCAATTCCCACAACAGTTAGGAAGGCCAAGGAGACAGGTTCTTGGAAAGAATGCAGTGTGGAGTGGGTGGCCCTCATGTCAATTAAGAAGGGGATGGACTTACCCTCCACCATAAGGGTTACCCAAAGCTCGACTTCTGTGATGGTCCAGGGGGCCTCTGAGATGTTCAGGCAGCATCAGTCTTCAGCCACCAAGCCGAGGAGATCTGGGAAGGATTCAGTCCAGGAGCTTTGTGTTGGAGCTCCAGGAGCTCTGGGAGCAGTGACAAGTCAGAAAGTCTGACTTCCAGTGGGGGCAGGGCTTAGGAGGAATCCCGGCCTGCGGGCCATTGACCCAGTGGCCACGTTTTTTACACTTGGAGCAAGGTCTGGGAGGGGTGATGGGATAATGCAGTTTGGGTGCTTTGAAGTCTTTGTGAGCTGGTTGTATGGCTGGGGTTTGTCTTATGGCAGAGGCAAGCATCTGTGGTTCTGCAATGTGCTGCCATGAGGAAGCTTTTTCCCTATTATTCAACACCTTGAAGGTGAGGTTAATTCCTCCTGTTGTGGAGTTTGAGGGCCAGACTCTAATTTCTGTAGCTTTTTTCTAATGTGAGCGGTTGATTGGGTGATAAAATGCATATTAAGAATAAGGCAGCTTTCAGGATCTAATGCTATATTATTGCCTGAGGGTGGCAGCTAGATGGGCCATAAACTGAGCAGGATTTTTATCTTATTCTGAGTGGTTTCATTTAGTTTTTCATAACTGACAGCCTTATATGCTGCCCTCTGAAGCCCTTTAACTAGAAAAAAGATCATGTAATCTCACTTGGCTATGCTAGGGGACCCTGTCTGGTAGTCCCATTGAGGGTCTTCTTGGGGTACTGCCTTGGTGCCTTCCTGAAGGCTAGGCTCAAGGTGCCAGCAATCATCAGCATTAGACTGAGCTAGGGTTTAAATCTTTTCCTGTTCTTCAGGGGTGAGAATAGAAGTAAGGATGACATTTAAGTCACTCCAGGTGAAATTATAGGACTTGGGTAAGTATTCTTGTATATATATGGTGGGGTCTGACGGGAAAGAGTCTAGACACTGACTGGATTTGGGAGAGGTCAGACAGAGAGAAAGGAGCATGTACCTGGACTAATCCTTCAGCTCCAGCCACTTCACAAAGGGAAAATTGTTGGACAGGGGCAGGGTAGTTAGCCCCAGGACTAAACTGTAAGCTGAACTGGGTATGAGGTGGGGAGGTGATAGGAGGGGCATAAGGAGGTGGGTTGCTGGCAGAGGTAAAGGAAGGAGGCTCTGGTGGGGGGAGGTTAGGGCCTGGATTGGGGCTTGGTTCAGACAGGTAGGAAGGAGAAAGGTTGGAAGGGTCGATGGACAAGGAGGATTCTGAGTCACTGGAAGAGACAAGAGGGGCAGACAGAAGGGAGAGAAGGAAGATTTGGGATGGATCACATTAAGAGTAGAGATTAGTGAGGAATTGGAGTGTAAAAAAATGCCTGGACATAGGGCATCTCAGACCATTTGCCCATTCTATGACAAAAATTGTTTAAGTCCCACAAAATAGAGAAATTGAAAGTGCCATTTTCTGGCCATTGGGAGCCATTGTCTAATTTATATTGAGGCCAGGCTGTGTTGCAGAAAAAAAATTAGACATATAGGCTTTAGATCAGGTGAAAGTTTGAAGGGGTGTAAGGTTCTTGAGGGCACAGGCCAGAGGGAAAGAGGGAGGGATGGAGGGCAGAAGATTGCCCATGATAGACTAGAGATGGTTGAATAGAAAGATAGAGAGGAGGAGGAGAGCAACCACTAGGATCCTCAGCAGGTGTCCCCGACTGGGGTTCTGGGCTATGTAACTGGTGAAAGGCCAAGGCAGGTGTTCCCAGTGTTGACCAGACACCAAGGTAAGACTGTCTTCCCAAGAAAAGTCTGTGACTAATGTTGTATTTCTTGAAACACAGATAGGAGGTGTCATCTTTGTCTCTATTTAGGAAGAGGAATGGTTTAAAGAGAAATGGAGATTGTTTACCTCATCTGAAGACAAAGGCAGGGGTTTTACAGGCCATTCTGATGTACCAAGGTCAATGGTAGACTCTTCAAGGAAGGAGAACAGGATAGGGGACAGATCTCCTGAAGGAGTTCCCCTATCCTGGGTTTTGGCACCAAATGGTAAGCACACATCTGACTGAAAAGGCAACCCAAATAGGCTTTGTGTGAGCAACAAGACTGTGTATTTACCTGGGTGTGAGCAGGCTGAGTCCGAAAAGGGAGTCAGCATGGAGGTGTGGGGCAAAGCGGGCTTTATAAGTTGGGGCAATGAGTGGACAGTTACAGTTTAGGGTTGGTTGGTGTTGACTCAGTGGGTTGATTGGTAGGCAGGAATAGGAACCTGTTGTCCTCCTCCTTTGTGGTCTTCTTACTGTTTCAGACTTTCAGGGAAAGTCTGGAGTCATACATGCAGGTAACAGAGTTCATAATGGCTTGACAACAGTGCTACCATCTTTGAGGGACATAACAATATGGAGATGCCTAGTTCTTCCTTGTATTACAGGAAAGGGGTCCTGATCCAGACCCCAAGAGAAAGTTCTTGGATCTCATGCTAGAAAGAATTCAGAGGAGTCCACAGTGCAAGTAAAAGCAAGTTTATTAAGAAAGTAAAGGAATAAGAGGATTGCTATTCCATAAACAGAGCAGCCCTGAGCGTTGCTGGTTGCCCATTTTTATGGTTATTTCTTGATGATTTGCTAAACAAGGGGTGGAAATATTCATACCTCCCCTTTTAGGGTAACTTCCTGACATTGCTATGGCATTTGTAAATTGTCATGGTGAGGCAAGAAAATAGGGTCTGCAAGCAGGGAACATAAGGTCAATTCACACTTCATCTACAACAGGAAATATCCTCTCCCTAGGGCATATACCAAGTAAATGACTTTGTAACTGTTGTAGGAGTTATTAAGAAATTATTTTAGGTAGATAGAGGTGAAAAGGGGTCCTTGGAATGTTTTTATTTATTTTTTCTTGAAAAAGGATTTCTTTAATATGCTTTTAAACACGTTGGTTACAGGAATATCTTATATATAAAAAATAAAATATAGAATATGACCTTATAAATTCATATGTCAATTGAAGGCAAACAGTGTTTATCTAAATATTATTTTTGACAAAGAATTATGTTTAGCTAAAACATGAGTTCAAATTAAGAAGGGGATATTAAAATATAAGTGATGATTTGCATGCATGTCTATCTTCAAGTAGTCTGTGTTTTACTTAAAAGCAATAGTATTCTGGCCATGATTATATCTGCAGTACTACCTACAGATTTTCAATCGATACACAGTAAGTTCTAAATGGATATATGTATAATGGAAACACAAGGCATTAAATATATATATTTTTATTATACTTTAAGTTCTAGGGTACATGTGCAGATCTTGTAGGACTGTTACATAGGTATACACATGCCATGGTGGTGTGCTGCCTCCATCACCCCATCACCTACATGAGGTATTTCTCCCAATGTTATCCCTCCCCAATCTCCCCACCCCCTGCTATCACTCCCCTAGCCCTCTACCCCTCAACAGGCTCAAGTGTGTGATGTTCCTCTCCCTGTGTCCATGTGTTCTCATTGTTCAACACCCACTTATGGGTGAGAACATGTGGTATTTAGTTTTATGTTCTCATGTCAGTTTGCTGAAAATGATGGTTTCCAGATTCATCCATGTTCCTGAAAAGGACATAAACTCATCCTTTTTTATGGCTTCATAGTATTCCATGGTGTATATGTGCCATATCCAGTCTATCATCGATGGGCATTTGGGTTGGTTGCAGGTTTTTGCTATTGTAAACAGTGCCACAATGAACATATGTGTGTATGTGTCTTTTTAACAGAATGATTTATAATCCTTTGAGTAGATATTCAGTAATGGGATTGCTGGGTCAAATGGTATTTCTATTTCTAGATCCTTGAGGAATCACCACACTGTCTTCCACAATGGTTGAATTAATTTTACACTCCTACCAACATTGTAAAATCATTCCTATTTCTCTGCATCCTCTCTAGCATCTATTGTCTCCAGATTTTTTAATGATTGCCTTTCTAAGTGGCATAAGATGATATCTCAATGTGGTTTCATTTGCATTTCTCTAATGACCAGTGATGATGAGCATTTTTTCATATGTTTATTGGCTGCATAAATGTCTTCTTTTGTAAAGTGTCTGTTCATATCCTTCACCCACTTTTGATGGGGTTGTTGTTTTCTTGTACATTTGTTTCAGTTCTTTCTATATTCTGGATGTTAGCCCTTTGTCAACTGGGTAGCTTGCAAAATTTTTTTCCCATTCCGTTGGTTGCCAGTTTGTTTCTTTTGCTGTGCAGAAGCTCTTAACTAGATCCCATGTGTCTGTTTTGGCTTTTGTTTGCCATTGCTTTTGGTATTGTAGTCATGAAGTCCTTGCCTATGCCTATGTCCTGAATTGTATTGCCTAGGTTTTCTTCCAGAGTTTTTATGGTGCTAGGTCTTATGTTGAAATATTTAATTCATCTGTAGTTAATTTTTATATAAGGTGTAAGGAAGAGATCTAGTTTCAGCTTTCTGCACATGGCTAGCCAGTTTTCCCAACACCATTTATTAAACAGGGAATCCTTTCCCCACTGCTTGTTTTTATCAGGTTTGTCAAAGATCAGATGGCTTTAGATGTGTGGTATTACTTCTGAGGCCTCTGTTCTGTTCCATTGGTCTATATCTCTGTTTTGGTACCAGTACCATGCTGTTTTGATTACTGTAGCCCTGCAGTATAGTTTGAACTCAGGTAGCCTGATGCCTTCAGCTTTGTTTTTTTTTTTTTGCTTAGGATGGTCTTGGGAATGTGGACTCTTTTTTGGTCCCATATGAAGTTTAAGGTGTTTTTTTTTTTTCCAGTTCTGTGAAGAAGGTCAATGGTAGCTTCATGGGGATAGCATTGAATCTATAATCTATAAATTACTTTGGGCAGTATGCCCGTTTTCACAATATTGATTCTTCCAACCCTGAGCATGGAATGTTTTCCCATCTGTTTGTGTCCTTGTGTCCTTGTGTCCTCTCTTATTTCCTTGAGCAGTGGTTTGTATTTCTCCTTGAAGAAGTCCTTCACATCCTTTGTTATTTGTATTCCTAGGTATTTTATTCTCTTTGTGGCAATTGTGAATGGAATTTTGTTCATTATTCGGCTGTTTTTCTTTTATTGGTGTATAGGAATGCTCGTGATTTATGAACTTTGATTTTGTATCCTGAGATTTTGCTGAAGTTGCTGATCATCTTAAGGAGATTTTGGGCTGAGATGATGGGGTCTTTTTAATATACCATTGTGTCTTCTGCAAATAGAGACAGTTTGATTTCCTCTTTTCCTAACTGAATACTCTTTCTTTCTTTTTTTTTTTTTTTTTTGCCTGAATGCTCTGACTAAAACTTTCAATACTATGTTGAATAGGAATGGTGAGAGAAGGCACCCTTGCCTAGTGCCAGTTTTAAAAGGGAATGCTTCCAATTTTGCCCACTCAGTATGATATTGGCTTGGGTTTGTCATAAATAGCTTTTATTATTTTGAGGTACATTCCATTGATACCTAGTTTACTGAGAGATTTTAGCATAAAAGGTTGTTGAATTTTGTTGAAGGCCTTTTCTGCATCTATTGAGATAATCACATGGTTTTTGTCTTTGGTTCTATTTATGTGATGGATTACATTTATAGATTTGCATTTGTTGAACCAGACTTGCATTCCCAGGATGAAGCCTACTTGATCATGATGAATAAACTTTTTGATGTGCTGTTACATTTGGTTTGCTGATATTTTATTGAAGATGTTTGCATTGATGTTCATCATGCCTGAAGTTTTCATTCAACTAAAGTTGTGTCTCTGCCAGGTTTTGGTATCAGGATGATATTGGATTCATAAAATCAGTTAGGGGGGATTTTCTCCTTTTGTATTGTTTGGAGTAGTTTCAGAATGAATGGTACCATCTCCTCTTTGTATGTATGGTAGAATTGGGCTGTGAACCCATCTGGACCTGGGCTTTTTTTGGTTGGTAGGCTATTAATTGCTGCCTCAACTTCAGCCCTTTTTATTGATCTATTCGTGGTTTCAACTTGTTCCTGGTTTAGTCTTGGGAGGGTGTAAGTGTCCAGGAATTTATCAATTTCTTCTACATTTACTGGTTAATGTACAGAGTTGTTTGTAGTAATCTCTGATGGTAGTTTGTATTTCTGTGGAATTGGTAGTGATATCCCCTTTATCTTTTTTAAATGCATCTGTTTGATTCTTCTCTCTTTTCTTTTTTATTGTCTATCAGTCTATGTATTTTGTTGATCCCAAAAAACCAGCTCCTGGATTCATTGATTTTTTGAAGGGTTTTTTTTTGTGTCTCTATCTCCTTCAGTTCTATTCTGATTGTATTTATTTCTTGTCTTCCTCTAGCTTTTGAATTTGTTTGATCTTGCTCCTCTAGTTTTTTTCATAGTGATGATAGGGTGATGATTTTAGATCTTTCTTTGCTTCTCATGAGGTCATTTCATGCTATAAGTTTCCCTCTAGACACTTCTTTAAATGTATCCCAGAGATTCTGGTACATTGTGTCTTCATTCTCATTGGTTTAAAAGAACATCTGTATTTCTGCCTTCATTTCGTTATCTATCCAGTTATTCAGGAGCAGGTTGTTCAGTTTCCATGTTGTTTTGCAGTTTTGAGTGAGTTTCTTAATCCTGAGTTCTCATTTGATTTCACTGTGGTCTGAGAGACTGATTGTTATGATTTCCCTTCTTTTGCATTTTCTGAGGAGTGATTAACTTCCAATTATGTGGTCAATTTTAGAGTACGTGCAATGTGATCCTGAGAAGAATATATATTCTGTGGATTTGGGGTGAGAGTTCTCTAGATGTATATTAGGTCTGCTTGGTCCAGATCTGTGTTCAAGTCCTGGATATCCTTGTTAATTTTCTGTCTTATTGATCTGTCTAATATTGACAGTAGAGTGTTAAAGTCTCCCACTATTATTATGTGGGAGTCTAGGTCTCTTTGTAAGTTGTTAAGAACTTGCTTTATGTATCTGGGTGCTCCTGTCTTGGGTGCATATATATTTAGGATGGTTAGCTCTTCCTGTTGCATTGATTCCTTTACCATTATGTAATGCCCTTCTTTGTCTCTTTTGATCTTTGTTAGTTTAAAGTCCGTTTTGTCAGAGACTAGGATTGCAATCCCTGCTTTTTTTTCGCTCTTTATTTGCTTGGAAAATCTTCTTCCATCCCTTTATTTTGAGTCTGTGTGTGTCTTTGCACGTGAGATGGGTCTCCAGAATACAGAACACTGATGGGTCTTTACTTTTTATCCAATTTGGCAGTCTGTGTCTTTTGATTGGGGTGTTTAGCCCATTTACATTTAAGGTTTATAATTGTTATTTGTGAATTTAATCCTGCTATTTTGATATTAGCTGGTTGTTTTGCCTGTTAGTTGACACAATTTCTTCATTGTGCCGATTGTCTTTACCATTTGGTACATTTTTGCAGTGGCTGGTACTGGTTGTTCCTTTCCGTGTTTAGAGCTTCCTTCAGGAGCTCTTGTAAGGCAGGCCTGGTGGTGATGAAATCTCTCTGCAATTGCTCATTGGTAAGGGATTTTATTTTTCCTTCACTTAAAAAGCTTAGTTTGGCTGGATATGAAATTGTCGGTTGAAAGTTTTTTCTTTAAGGATGTTGAATATTGACCCCCACTTTCTTCTGGCTTGTAGAATTTCTGCCAAGAGATCTGCTGTGAGTCTGATGGGCTTCCATCTGTGGGTAACCCAACTTTTCTCTGTGACTGCCCTTAGCATATTTTCCTTCATTTCAACCCTGGAGAATCTGATGATTACATGCCTTGGGGTTGCTCTCATTGAGGAATATCGTTGTGGTGTTCTCTGTATTTCCTGGATTTGTATGTTGGCCTACCTTGCTAGGTTGGGGAAGTTCTTCCGGATGATACCCTGAAGAGTGTTTTCCAGCTTGGATTCATTCTCCCCATCTTATTCAGGTACACTGATCAAATGTACATTAGGTCTTTTCACATAATCCCATATTTCTTGGAGGCTTTGTTCATTTCTTTTAACTCTTTCTTCTCTAATCTTGCCTTCTCATTTTATTTCATTGAGTTGATCTTCAATCTCTGATATCCTTTCTTTTGCTTGATTGATTTGACTATTGAAACTTGTGTATGCTTTGTGAAGTTCTCATGATTTTCAGCTCCTTCAAATCGTTTATGTTCTTCAGTAAGCTTGTTATTCTAGTTAGCATTTCATCTAACCTTTTTTTCAAGGCTCTTAGTTTATTTTCTCTGGGTTAGAACATGTGTCTTTAGCTCAGAGAAGTTTGTTATTACTCACCTTCTGAAGCTTGCTTCTGTCAATTTGTCAACCTCATTCTTCATCCAGTTTTGTTCTCTTGCTGGTCAGGAGTTGTGATCCCTTGGAGGAGGAGATGCATTCTGTTTTTTTTTTTGTGTGTGTGATTTCATCATTTTTGTGCTGGTTTCTTTCCATCTTCATGGATTCGTCTACCTTTGCCCTTTGAAGTTGGTGACTTTTGGATGGGGTCTCTGAGTGGATGTCCTTTCTGTTAATGTTGAAGCTATTTATTTCTGTCTTTTGGTTTTTCTTCTAACAGTCTGGACCCTCTGCTGCAGGACTGCTAGAGGTCCACTCCAGACCCTTTTTACCTGGGAAACACCTATGGGGGTTTCAGAACAGCAAGGAATATTGCCTGTTCTTTCCTCTGGTAGCTTTATCCCAGAAGGGTACCTGCAAGATATCAGAGCTCTCCTGTATGAGGTGTTTTTTGGATATATGGGGTCAGGGAGCCTGCTTAAGGAGGCAGTCTGTCTTTTATCAGAGCTCAAGTGCTGTGCTGAGAGCTCTGTTGCTTCCTTTAGGGCTGCTGGCCAGGGACATTAGTCTGCTGCAGCGGAACTCACAACTGCCCCTTTTCCCAGGTGCTCTGTCCTGGGAAGGTGAAGTTTTATTTATAATTCCTGACATGCTGCTGCCTTTTTTCAGAGATGCCCTGCCCAGCAAGGAGTGAGTCTAGTCACAGTCTGCCTGTAGAGGTGCTGCTGAGTTGCCATGGGCTCTGTGTAAATTTGCTCTCACTTTCGTTTACACAGGTAAAGTTAGAACTGCCTCAGTAATGGCAGACACCCTCCTCCCCACTGAAATTTAATGTCCTGGGTTGAGTTCAAGCTGCTGTGCTGGCTGCAAAACTCTCTAGCCAGAGGGTTTCAGTTTGCTGGTCTTTGTGGGAGTTGGTGCCGCTGAGCCAGATCACTTGGCTCCCTACCTCCAGCTCACCTTATTTCAGCAGAGTGGGAGGCTCTGTTTTGCAGGCATTCCAGGCACCAGCCAAAACAGCCACCCAGATTTGTGCCAAAAACCTGTGGTGCTGGCTGAAGTTGTGGCTCAGATTTATGCTGGAAACCCCCCAGCTCTTATCAGTCTGGTGGAAATCTCCTGGTCTGTGGGCTGTAAAGACTCTAGGAGAAGCACAGGATCTGAACTGGAGTGCCAGAGTGGCTGGAAAAGTCCCTAATGTCTTCTGTGGGTGGGAAGGGAGGGGGGTCCTCCAGCTAGTTGCACTTCCTGGTGAGGCAGCACCCCACCCTGCCTTGGTTTGCCCTCCTTGGGCTACACCCACTGTTCAATCAGTCCCATTGAGATAAACCTGGAACCTCAGTTGGAAATGCAAAGATCACTTGCCTTTTGCATCAGTCTCACTGGGAACTGTGCTCCGGAGCTGTTCGTATTCGGCCATCTTGGTGGACTGCAGAAGTTTTCATTTTTAAAACTTCTCCAGAAACATTTTCTCTAAAGCCCTGGCTCTTAGAACCAAGCTGGCAACCTTTGATAGGCAAATGCAAGCCATTTGAAATTGGGTCCACCCAAACAAGGTGATTCCTAGCCTCTTCTTACCCTTGCTCCACATGTGCCTGGCAACATGGCCACTTCCACATATCCCCAGGTGTGCAGAACATCATGGCACCCCGTATTTGCATATTAAAAGGCTAGAGTGGGAGGGCCACCTTTTTTGTGGGCTACGTGAATGACATGCCTAGTCAAACCAATCCTATGCAAAATAGATACTGCCTCCTCCAGCTTCTGTATATATACCTGCATGGTGTCCACCATACTTGGAGTTTCCTCTTTTGGCTTTGGAGCGCCCCCCTCTGTGTCTGTATAGGGGAGTTTCTTCCTTCTGTCTTCTCCATTCCTTCTTACTTATTAAACTCTCTGGTCCTTAAAACTACTCCACACGTGTCCATGTGTTTTTTTCTAATTCAATTACAGATGAAGAACCTGATTTTCCTTTACCAATTGGAGCCATATTATAACTTTACTTCATCCTCTTCATTTACATAGGGCATACCCCAAGTAGAGGGTATGTAAACTCACATAAACTCTGTAACAGGGCCTTTGAGCCCCTATGCTCAGGCCCAGTCTCACACTGTGGAGTGTACTCTCATTTTCAATATATCCCTTCACTCCTTCCTTGCTTTGTTTGTGCTTTTGTCCAATTCTTTGTTGAAGACACCAAGAAATTGAACACCCTCCAGCATTTACAAGGGCGCTAATAAGAGTGCAGCAGTGAGGATTGCCAGAAGTCACCCTTGTGGCCATCTTGGTTTTTGGTGGGTTAGAGCCACTTCTTTACTGCAACCTGTTTCATCAGCAAGGTCTTTATTACCTGTATTTTTTGCTGACCCCTTGTAAGATCTTTTAGTTTAACTGGCTGCACCATAGGCAATACCCTAAGTTGAGCCATGGCAACCCCTGTGACCTGCACATACACCTTTGGATGGACTCTTAGAACTAGAAAGTGTGAAGTAACTGGAAAACCACAAAAGGGGAAGAAATTATCAACTCATGTGGCACCTAATTAACTTTGAGACATTCTCTATTGTTTCTCATTCCTACCTCAACTGACAAGGCAATTGGACTTTGTAACCGACCTTGGTCAACCTTGTGACTCCAAACCCTATGACTCCCAACTAGCTTGTTAAAACCACCCTAAACTGTAACTTCTGTAACTTTTCACTGCCTACTCCAAACCTATAAAACCAACTCCTATCCCACTGCCCTCCACTGACTCTCTTTTTGGACTCAGCCTGCCTGAACCTGAGTTGAATAAATAGCCATGTTGCTCACATAAAGCCTGTTTAAGGGGTCTCTTCATTCAGAGCATGTGTTTTAACACCTCCTATCTCATCCTGTAAGTTAGAATGCCTTAATCATCTGGGAATGTAGCCCAGTAGATCTCAGCCGTATTTTACCTAATCCCTACACAAGATGGAGTTTCTCTGGTTCAAACACCTCTGATACTTGGTTAAGTCTTAACCTTAGTTGAAGCTTATTGGTTTTGGTAAGTCACATGAAAAGATTACTCTGGCTTAAACTAGAAAAAATAAATATTTTAAAAGTCGGATAAAGTGTTTAGAAAAGATAGGCCCTCAGGTAAAGTAGGCTTGCTTCTTTTTCAGAGCTATCTATGCTGAGTCCAGGAATAGAAAATGCTTTGTTTTCCCTGTTCATTAAAGGCCCCACCCTGAAATCAGTAATTTTAGCTAAGAAATAGACACTAATTTTTAAATACCACCCAGAGAACAATATTGGTCTTCAAAATACACATTTCCAATATTTAGCTATCTATTTTGAAACACTGTTGTAAAAGGAATTTACATCTATAAAGGAAATCTCCATTGAAATATGTCTGCCTCTGTGTACCTGGAAGAGAGGAAGGGCTGAGTCACTAGAAATTTAAAACAAACTCTTGGATTCATTTATCTATTTTATGATTCTCAATTTCTTTATTTTTTGTTTTCTTTCTTTTTGGAGTCATGCTTTGTTGCTCAGTCTGGAGCGCAGTGGTGCGATCTCGGCTCACTGCAACCTCCACCTCTCAGGTTCAAGCGATTCTCCCACCTCAGCTTCTCAAGTAGCTGAGATTACAGGCACCCACCACTACGCCCAGCTAACTTTTGTATTTTTAGTAGAGACAGGGTTTCACTATATTGGCCAGGCTGATCTTGAGCTTCTGACCTCAAGTGATCTGCCTGCCTTGGCCTCCCAAAGTTCTGGGATTACAGGTGTGAGCCACCATGCCTGGTCTTCAGTTTCCTTCAGTTCAACTCTGATTTTGGGGCCTTTTTTTTTTTTGAGGTAGAGTATTGCTCCGTCACCCAGGCTGGAGTGCAGTGACGTGATCTCAGCTCACTGCAACCTCTGCCTCCCTGGTTCAAGCGATTCTTGTGCTTCAGCCTCCAGAGTAGCTAAGATTACAGGTGTGCACCATGATGCCTGGCTACATTTTGTATTTTTAGTAGAGATGGGTTTTTGCCATGTTGGCTAGGCTGGTCTTGAATTTCTGGCCTCAGGTGATCCACCCACCTCAGCCTCCCAAAGTGCTGGGATTTCAGGCATGAGCCACTGCTCCTGGCTGAGTATTTCTTGTTTTCTGTTAGCATTGGAGTTGATTTGCTCTTGCTTCTCTAGTTCCTCTAATTATGATGATATGTGGTTCATTTAAACTTTTTCTAACTTTTCGATGTGGGCATTTAGCTGTATGAACTATCCTCTTAAAACTGTTTTAGCTGTGGCTCAGAGACTCTGGTAGGTTGTATCTTTGTTCTCATTAGTTTCAAAGAATTTATTTATTTCTGCCTTAACTTCATTATTTACTCTTTCAGGAGAACATTATTTAATTTCCATATAATTTTATAGTTTTGAGTGTTGTTCTTAGTTTGATTTCTATTTTTATTGCTCCATGGTTCTAGATGTGCTTGATATGATTTAAATTATTTTGAATTTTCTGACAATTGTTCTATGGTCAATTGTGTGGTTGGTTATTTCGAGTATGTGCCATGTGCAGATAAGAAAAATATATGTTGTTTTGTTTTTGGTTTGAGAGTTCTGTAGTTGTCTATTAGGTCCATTATGTCAAGTGTTGAGTTGAGGTCCCAAATAGTTCAGTTCAGGTCCCAAGCAAGTATTCTTGTTTGGAATCAAGATTTCTGTCTTGATATGTCTAATACTGTCAGTGGGGTGTTGAAGTCTTCCACTATTGTGTGGTTATCTAAGTCTCTTCATATGTCTCTAAATAGTTATTTTATGAATCTGCATGCATGCTCTTGTGTTTAGTGCACTTATATTTAAGATAATGTCTTCATATTGAATTGAGATCTTTACCATTATGTAATGCCCTTCATTGTGTTTTTTGTTCTTTGTTAGCTTAAAGTCTGTTTTGTTTGAAAATAGAATAGCATCCCCTGCTTTTTGTTGTTGTTGTTTTTTGTTTGCTTGGTAGATTTTTTTTCATTCCTTTACTTTGAGCCTATGGGTGTCATTGCATGTGAGATGGCTCTCTTGAAGACAGCATAACATTAAGTATTGCTTCTTATTCACCTTGCAATTCTGTGCCTTTTACATCGGGCTTTAGCCTGTTTACATTCAAAGTCATTATGGATATGTGTAGATTTGATCCTGACATCATATTATTAGCTTATTGTTATGCAGAGTTGATTGTGTAGTTGCTTTATAGTGTCTGTGATCTATCTATTTAAATTTGTTTTTGCAGTGGCTGCTAATAGTCTTCATTTTCATATTTACCACTCCCTTCAGGATCTCTTGTAAAACAGGTCTGGTAGTAATGAATTCTGTTAGCATTTGCTTATCTTAAAAGGATCATATTTCTCCTTCACTTATGAAGCTTAGTTTCACTGGATAATGAAATTCTTGGTGGCAATTTCTTTTCTTTAAGAATGTTGAATATACGCCTCCAATCTCTTGCTGCTTGTGGGGTTTCTCCTGAAACGTCCTGTATTAGTCTGTTCTCAGCCTGCTATAAAGAAATACCTGAGACTGGGTAACTTATGTTGAAAAGAGGCTTAATTGTCTCATGGTTCCACAGGCTCTACAGGAAGCATAGAGGCTTCTGCTTCTGAGGAGGCCTCAAGACATTTACTACCATGGCAGAAGGCAAAAAAGAATCAAGCACATCTTTCATTGTTGGAGGAGAAAGAGGGAGGGTAGGTGCTACACACATTTTAACAAGCAAATTTCGAGAGAACTCACTCATCATGAGATCAGCACCAAGGGGATGGTGCTAAACCATTCATGAAGGATCCACCCCCATAATCCAATCACCTCCCACCAGGCCACATCTTCAACATTGAGGATTACAATTGAACATGAGACTTGGATGGGGACACAGAGCCAAACCATATCATTTTACCCCTGGTCCCTCTCAGATCTCATGTCCTCACATTGCAAAATCTAATCTTGCCTTCCTAATATGGTTTTGTCTGCCAAAGTCTTAACTCATTTCAGCATTAACTCAAAAGTCCAAAGTTGAAAGTTTCATCTGAGACAAGGCTGGTCCCTTTTGCCTACGAGCCTGTAAAATCAAAACAAGTTTGTTACTTCCAAGATGCAATGGGGGTATGGACATTGGGTAAATATGCCCATTCCAGAAGGGAGAACTTGGTCCAAAAAAGGGAATTATAGGTCCTGTGTAAGCCCAAAATGCATTGGGCAGTCATTAAATCTTAAAGCTCCATAATGATCTCCTTTGAATCCATGTTACACATCATAGACACACTGGTGTGAGTGAGGGGCTCTCAAAGCCTTGGGCAGATTTGCCCCTGTGTCTCTCTATGATTCAACCCCCGTGATTGCTCTCATGGGCGGTCATCAAGTGCCTATGGCTTTTTCAGGCGCTGGGTACAAGCTGCTGACGGCTCTACCATTCCAGGGTCTGAATGACCTCTTTTCACAGCTCTGCTTGGCAGTGTCTTAGTGCAGACACTGTATGGGCTCCAACCCCACATTTCCTATTCACACTGCTCTAGTAGATATTATTCATGAGGGCTTTGCCCCTGCATCAGGCTTCTGCCTGGACATCTAGTTGTTTCCATACATCCTCTGAAATCTAGGCAGAGGGTCCCAAGCCTCAGTTCTTGCATTCTGCATACTCACAGACTTAACACTGCATGGAAGCTGCCAACGCTTGTGGCTTACAACCTCTGGAGAAGAAGCCTGAGCTGTACCTGGGCCCTTTTTTGCCATGGGTGGAGCTGGAGTGGCTGGGATGCAGGGAGCAGTATACTGAGACAGCCCTGGGCCTGGCCTACAAAACCATTTTTTCCTCCTAGGCCTCTATGCATGTGGTGAGAGGGGTTGCCACAGGTTTTTAAAATGCCTTTGAGGAATTATCCCCATTGTCTTGGCTGTCAATACTAGCTCTTCTTTTAGTTGTGCAGATTTATGTAGCAGTCTTGAACTGCTTCCCTGAAAGTGGGCTTTTATTTTTTTACCACATGGGCAGGCTGCATATTTTCAAAACTTTTATGCTCTGCTTCCCTCTTAAATATAAGTTACAGTTTTATGTCATTATTTTTGCTCACACATATGAGTATGGGTTGTTAGAAGCAGCCAGATCACATATTGAATGCTTTGCTGCTTAGCAGTTTCTTCTTCCAAATACTCTAAATCATCACTTTCAAGTTTGAAGTTCCACAGATCCCTAGGACAGGGACACAATGCAGTCAAATTCTTTGCTAAGGTATAACGAAATTGACCTTTGCTGCAGTTATCAATAAGTTTTTCATTTCCATCTGAGACCTCCTCAACCTGGACTTGATTGTCCATATCACTATCAGCATTTTGGTCGCAAGAATTTAACGAGTCTCTAAGAAGTTCCAAACTTTCCTTCATCATCCTGTTTTCTTCTGGGCCTTCCAAACTGTCCTAACCTCTTTGTTATCCAGTTCCAAAACTGCTTCCACATTTTCAGGTATCTTTATAGTAATGCCCCCATCCTCAGTACCAATTTTCAGTATTAGTCTGTTCTAACACTCCTATAAAGAAATACCTCAGACTGGGCAATTTGCAAAGAAAAGAGGCTTAATTGGCTCATGGTTCTGCAGGCTGTACAGGAAGCACAGTGGTTTCTGCTTTTGGGGAGGCCTCAGGAAATGTAGAATCACTGCAGAAGTTGAAGCGAAAGCAGGTATATCTTTCAGGGCTGGAGCAGGAAGAATGGAAGGAGGGAGGTGCTACACACTTTAAAACAACCAGATCTCATGAGAACTCACCATCATAAGAACAGCACCAAGGGGATGGTACTAAACAACTCATGAAGGATCTACTGCCATGATCCAGTCACCTTTCATGAGGCCCTGTTTCTAACATTAAGGATTACAATTGAACATGAAATTTGGATCAGGACACAGATCCAAACCATATCAAGTCCACTGATAGACTGATGGGGTTCCCTTTGTAGGTGACCTAACCCTTTTCTCTAGCTGCCTTTATTATTTTTCTTTCATGTTGACCTTGGAGAATCTAATGACTATGTGCCTTGTGGATGATCATCTTGTATACTGTCTCATACACGTTCTCTGCCTTTCTTGAATTTGAATGTTGTCTTGTCTACTGAGGTTGGAGAAATTTTGTGGACAATACCCTCACATATGTTTTGCAAGTTACTTTCTCTCTCTCCCTCTCTCCCTCTCTTTCAGAGAAGCCAATGTATCACAGAATTTATCTCTTTACAGAATCCCAGGTGTCTTGCAGGTTTCATTCATTATTTTTTCTTTATTTTTGTCTGAGTTGATTTGAAGAGCTGGTTGTCTAGCTGTCTTTCTTCAGCTTGGTCTGGTCTGCTTTTAATACTTGTGATTGTATTATGGAATTCTCGTAGTGAGTTTTTCAGCTCTATCCGATCAGTTTGGTTCTTTCTTAAAATAGCTATTCCATCTTTCACCTCTTACATCATTTTATTGGATTCTTTAGCTTCCTTGGGTTGTTTTCAAATTTCTCCTGAGTCTCTGTCATCTTAGTTCCTATCCAGATTCTGAATTTTGTCTGTCATTTCACCCATGTCAGCCTGGTTAGGAACCATTGCTGAGAAGTACTGCAGTCATTTGGAGGTAGGAAGACACACTGAGTTTTTGAGTTGCCCTAATTCTTACACTGCTTATTTCTCATCTGGACTGATGTTCCTTTAATCTTTGATGTTACAGTCCTTTGGATTGCATTTTTTTGCTTTTATCTTCTTTGATTCCCTTGAGGCTTTGAGTGTGTTACAAGGTGGGTTCATTTGACCAGCTCACTTTGTGGAAGATTTTAGTGTGCCATGCTTCATCTCATCACTCCTGGGCTATGTGCTTTAAGTCAGGGAGGCTGGATTTGTGTCCTTGGCTTTTTTCTCTGGCCCCTCAAGGTTAGTATCCTGCTGTGCTGGATACTATCCTGCCTGTGTGTTCCCAGTCTGTTGGCAACAACATTCCAATGAGGTGTTCTAGCTAAAGTGCTTCATCCTGGCAGTGGCAGTGGGATCTGTGCTCATGCATACTTTTCTCCCTATTTGTGATAAATTAACACCCTTTGAAATTGCAATTGCAATTCTATGATTGATGAGTTTAGCATGTGATTGACAGTTTTTCTGTCTGTTGCATTTTTTTTTACTACTTTCTATCTTTCCTATAAAGGAAACAATTTATTAAATAGATCATATGGGCAGGGGTGTTTCTAGATCCTTCACAATCTTGAAACTTGGCAGGAAAACCAAAATTCTGGTTAAAATAAGAGGAATTGAAGAAACACCTTCTCCCTTTTATGAAATACCATCATCAATGCTGCAGGAGTTTATACTTTTGGTGATAACAATTATTTCCCTTTTAACCATATTTTTCCATAGGCTGACCACATTTTGACTGAAGCAATAATTTGAGTATCAGAAGTAATTTAGTGTCAAATAAGACCAATCCCAATGTTAAAATAAAAACCTTGGGTCTTCTTACATTTACAATTTAGGGAATTGGCAACTTTCCTCTACCCTTCAATCATTACTGTGTGAATTATTGTAGGTTCCTTAGCAAAGAATGCCTAGAGCATACTGAGGTTTGTAACACTGAAAGGTGTTCTTGGCTTCCCTACTAGAAACAGTCCTAAGTGCTTCTCTTTAAAAATATTTACTTTTGGAACACCAAAAAAATTTAGAAACCAGGATGATTAATAGGGACAGCCAGGCTTGTGATACTTTTCTTTTACCTGGACTTAATGTCTGTGAGTTTGCAATGTACATTCAAAAGTAAGAGTTAAGAAAATTTTTTGATTTTGCTGTCAAAGTAATAAAGATTTTCTTTGCCTCCATGTTCTATCACTGTTCTGTTATTAATGCACTATTCTAGTTAGCTGATACTTATCTTTATTTCCTCTAATTGACTTTCTTCCCTCAGTACCCTGCCCAGCTGTCACTTGTTTTACTTCCTTTTTCTGGCTTGTTATCAACCATTTGTTTTACTCCATCCTTATGCTGTCTCCAAAATTAGAAAAATAAATCATTTTTTCTTTCTTTTTTTTTTTTTTTTTGAGACAGAGTTTCGCTCTTGTTACCCAGGCTGGAGTGCAATGGCGCGATCTCAGCTCACCGCAACCTCTGCCTCCTGGGTTTAGGCAATTCTCCTGCCTCAGCCTCCCGAGTAGCTGGGATTACAGGCACGCGCCACCACGTCCAGCTAATTTTTTGTATTTTTAGTAGAGACAGGGTTTCACCATGTTGACCAGGATGGTCTCGATCTGTTGACCTCGTGATCCACCCGCCTTGGCCTCCCAAAGTGCTGGGATTACAGGCGTGAGCCACTGCACCCGGCCCAATAAATCATTTTTTTAAACAACGAAAAACAAAGCCAAATTATCTTAATATACTCAATTTTACTATCACTCATTTTTAGAATTTATACAACATAATACAGGTCTACCACCTATAACCTTAATTTTAAAATACAAAAAGCTTTATAAACAAATATACATTTTTGTTGTAAGTTCATATCAAACTCATTTGAGAGAAAATCTTATTTTAAACTATTTATGGTATTTAATATGGGCTCAGGCCTATAATCCCAGCACTTTGGGAGGCTGAGGTGGGTGGATCACGAGGTCAAGAGATCGAGACCATCCTGGTCAACATGGTGAAACCCCGTCTCTACTAAAAATACAAAAAATTAGCTGGGCATGGTGGTGCACGCCTGTAGTCCCAGCTACTCGGGAGGCTGAGGCAGGAGAATTGCTTGAACCCAGAAGGCGGAGGTTGCAGTGAGCCGAGATCGTGCCATTGCACTCCAGTCTGGGTAACAACAGCAAAACTCTGTCTCAAAATATATATATATCTTACTTAGTCTGAATAAATATGCAGCCACAAATCCTGTTGAATGTATAATTTATAGTATATACACCATATTATCCTTCAAATATCTGAAAACTTCTGATTTCCTAAACACAGCCAGCACCAAAAGTTTCATATATTAGATGGTAGGCCTGCATTTACCCTAAAAGTAAGATAAGTAGAGTGGGAAGGATTTCAACAATTAGCAAACATCAAGTGAAAACCTAAAAGAAAGGTACCTGGGTGACAAGTAAGATACAGATATAAATTTGGCAGAAACAAGGATCAAAATAGGCCAGAATCTGAAAAATGAAATGACCTTCGTTGACTCTGAGGAAAATTCAAGTTTCTAATTGAGGAGAATTGGCTCAAAATCCCTTAGAAGTGATAGATTTGTTGGTCCTGAACTGTCATGTCACACAAAGAGCAGAAGCCCCCTCCTTCACCTAAGCCTAGCCTAGGGTACCATATCACCACTGCCACTCCTGTCCCCAGACTTCAGGGAGCAAAGGGTATCAGCTATGATCCCTGACTCTGTCCCATGGTATAGGAGCTCCATGAGAATTGGATGCATGAGCTGTGTAGCCAGAAAAAGGCAGGAAGGAGTCTCTAAGCCCTGAAGTAAAGAAGGAGATCATTCCCAAGATTGAATTACTGAGGCCAGAAACATGGGCCCACAATGTGAGAGGCTCAGGTAAGATGGAAGAGATTGGGAAGTCTATCAGGGAAGTGGAAAGTGTTACAATTGGAGGTAGAGGGTGTGGGAGAGATGGGGGTGGAAGAGGATGTCCAGACTTTGAATTAGTCTTAAGAGAATAACGAGGAGTTAAAGTCACACTGTCAGCTCACAGCTCTGAGCAAGAGCACCTCTGTGTTTGCTTAGCAGTTGAAATGTGCAACTAAGGTTCAATTGTGTGCGATAAACCAGGGTACTTAGGAAGGGAAAATTGATTTACTGTTTTCAAGAACAAGCCCAACAAATTTCATTTGAAGTAATCCAGAATATTTCAATCCAAAATACACTTCTTTGGCATATTTTGATATGGCCAGTCCAAGGGTCTGCAAACCACAGGAATAGCTATGCAAGCTGTGTTTTACAAGGGAAGTTTGAATCTGTAGAGATAATTTATATTAGTGAAATAAACAGTCAGGCATTCTCTGAGGCTGTGCTTATTTGAATCTAGGAAAGATGAACTCATAGATAATGGGGACAAAAGTCTGACACTTTTCAGGTCTGACAGGGAAACTTTACCACAGGCTACCACCATCTATTTTTTTTCTGAGAGCAGCTCTGAGATTACCTGAGAGATCATCTGCATTCTAAGACAGCCTTGGCTTGCTATGCTTTCTACCTTTCACTCTCCCATAGCTTGTGAAGCCACCCCAAGAACAAGCCCCTATTTATTCTATAACCTTAGGATGGTATAAAAACTTCAACCTGGCTGGCTGTGGTGACTCACGCCTGTAATCCTAGCACTTTGGGAGGCTGAGATGGGCAGATCATTTGAGGTCAGGAGTTCGAGACCAGCATGACTAACATGGTAAAACCCCATCTTTACTAAAAATACAAAAATTAGCCAGGCATACTGGCGCCCACCTATAGTTCCACCTGCTCAGGAAGCTGAGGCAAGAGAATCCCTTGAACACAGGAGGCAGAGGTTGCAGTGAGCGAGATTGTGCCACTGCACTCCTGCCTGGGCAACAGAGGGAGATTTATCTCAAAATAAAACAAAAAAACTTCAACCATCTGTTCCCTTCTTTGAGTATTATACTTTGTGTGTGGCTCCCATATCCATATGAATGTATATAGACATGCATGTCCCTTTTCCCTGTTAATCTGTACATTATCAGTTTATTTCAACAGACTCAGGCTCAAAACTTCAGAGAGAAAGTTTGAGCTTCCATACACATATGTGTGCAAGTCATTACTTTTTCACTGTCACAATAGCTGATAATCACTGTCATTCCTAAGCCTGAGCAGTGGGGAGGTGTCCTCCAGTTTTTTTTTTTAGTACAGACCACCAACCCTATAGAGGAGGCTCTGTCCATCTGGTGTGGGACCACTCAGCTGGGCCCTTTTAGTTGTGTTTCTCCTCCAAGATTCTGGAAAGTATTTTCTGCATTGTGGATTTCAGCCCTGAGATCATATCCAGACATGCACTGGTTAGATCCCTTTTCTTAAAAAGAGGGAGAAATTGAATGGAGTGACAAACAGATTGCCTACAAGAAAAAGTGATGTAACAGACATTGAAAGATTATAAATACCCACCAACTGTTTTTCCAGTATACCAGGTAATAACTGTTGGCAAAATTCTTTAGAAATAAGAAAAAAGAGTACTTTAGAGAGTTGCTCTCTTTGCTATATTTTCATTCTTGAGCTCCATGCTAGGAAGATTCTGATATGAGTGAAACCATGATATAATGAGGCCTGCCTGATATTTATGATAATAAGTTCCAAGAGAATTTCAGATTATAGAACATTCCTTATTGCATTATTCAGATTTCTTTTTGCATTCTAGAAAAATTCGTGGCTTAGAATATTATAAATTGTGACTAATTTATTTCACTATAAAAATTACATTTACAAAAATTAAGAATTCCACATTTCAAAAACTAAATTGTATCTTTAATGTTCTTTCTGATCTTAAAATGTACTATATTGTTGAATAAATTAGATTTAGTCAGTAGTGGCATATTTACTCACATGTTCATGTTTTAATTTAAGTTAATTTTTGTTTCATTATAGTAATCTACTTTCATAATAGTTCAGGAACCCACAAAGAAAAGGAATAACTCATGAAAATGACAACATTAGAGGGGAAGGATGATTAGTTTCAAAATACATATTTTTATTTTTTAAAAGAGGTGCCTGTTAGGTACTCAAGAGAAAGGAATATGAAAAAGATAGAATGTTCACAGTGGAACCAATTCTAAATATTGTTTCCATTTGTATTTATATGTGTGTGTGTGTGTGTGTGTGTGTGCACGCGTGTGTGTATGTGTGTGTATATTTTTATTGCACTTTAGGTTCTGGGGTACATGTGCAAAACACGCAGGATTGTTGCATAGGTACATACATGGCAATGTGATTTGCTGCCTCCATCCCCCCATCACTTATATCTGGCATTTCTCCCCTTGTTATCCCTCCCCAACCTCCCTACCCCCTGCTGTCCCTCCCCTAGTGGCCCCCAACAGACCCCAGTGTGTGATGCTCCCCTCCCTGTGTCCATGTGTTCTCATTGTTCAACACCCACCTATGAGTGAGAACATGCTGCGTTTGATTTTCTGTCCTTGTGTCAGTTTGCTGAGAAAGATGGTTTCCAGATTCATCCATGTCCCTACAAAGGACCTGAATTCATCTGTTTCCTTAACAGTGGTTCCCTATAGACACAAATCTTTCTCCACATTTATATTTTATTTATATTCATTTAAAGCTATGTGGAGAAATGACCAGGTATAAGCACATAAAGCACATCATGACTGCAGTTCTGATCTTTCTGTCTCTTTGCATTTACAAGTTGAAACTTCTGGTTACCTTGAAGCAAGAGCATGCCTACCAACTTATTCTCATCCTGGTATAATTTTTGTTATTTTTGAATCATCAATGTGATATATCATTTCTGTATCTGTTTTGGAGTGTCTTGTGTTTGGTGACTAAATTGAAAATAGAACACTAAGGTCTCAGAAATTGTTACTCTGAATAGCTGAAACTGGTGGAATATACAGGCTTAGCTTATGCTTGGTGGAACTTGAAGAGCCAAATGTGGAGTCATAACTTTGGTGTTGACTAAGAAACAGAGGAAGGAAATGAGAGTAGAATGGGAATCGGGTATCTGAGAGTTGTTCACCATTCTTTACCACCTCCTTAGAGCTGGTTAGCAAAGCTTCCTCTAAAACTTTAAATTTTAGTAGAAAGCCAGAGTGCACTTCTTGGCAAGTTTTCATACTCTCCCCATAAAGATATTTTGTCCTTACACATTTGAATGAAGATTCTTGTAGCTAAATGGACAGAGTCTCAGAATTTCCTGCATGGACACTCCCTTCACAAATTCGAGTGTTATTTTGTCAGTTTTCCACCTTAAGAATAGGTGTTTATTGACAATTATGATTGGCACTGTTGTATTCTCTGCCATGTGTTTATTTTTGTAATATAGACAGCTTCAAAATTGTTGTAGCCAGGAGCTTTTCCCCAGTGTGCTCCCGAGAGGGATTGAATCTGTAGTGTCAGAAAATTATTCTTTATTAGAAAGTATCGGTTCTTCCTCTCCTTTGTGGCCTAAAGGACTCACATGTGCAATGAGAAAAAAATAGTCCCGAAATCATACTTCTCAAGCATAGTGATGGCTTAATGTTAACTGAAGGAAAGGCCTAAAATAAAAAGCATTAAGTAGAAAGGATACCTAGAAAAGTTTATAATCACACTTCCAACTATAAGAATGCAGCTAAGCTATTTCTCTCTGGAGTTCCCAAAAGCTACTCTTAAATTTCAGCAGTGCCAGGGGATTGAGGCTAGTGGAAAAAAGATTCTCTTAGGAATTTTATTTCAATGTAGCTCTCACTTCTAGATTTCCCCTTTTAAAATCAGTCAGTAAAGTGAATATTACTGTATGATACATCTACAGTCTGTCAAAATTTGAAATGTCAGCTCATTCATGTACAAAGAAACATAAATGGAAATATATAAGAACAATATGATCAGTACATTACCTCATTCCTCTGTTTTCCTTTTATTGTTTTTCTTAACTTTTCAATAGCCTATCTGTTTCACTCATTTTTCTCCTCCTTTTAAGTATATCTGGTCTCGGGTAAACAAAAGTGGAATCTTTTCCACAAGAATAGGAATTGGTTTTAGATTCAGCCAGTTTAATGTTTAAAAAAGAACCTACTGACTATACAGGTTTGGGCATTCCATTCACTGAGGTTCCCTCCTGTACTAAATGAGGTATACCTATGCCATTGCATTATAGTGAGTTTAAAGAAGAAATTTCCATAAGGTGCAATACCTGGTATATAATAAGCACTAATTATAATTATTATGTTGTTATAGCCCAGGTGTCAGGGTTTCCCAGTCCCTGGAAAATTTAGGTAAACTTTGCTCAAACTTCTAAATTTATGATCCTTCAAAGTCCAAATTCTTTTCCCAAATTCTCATTTCTTCTGTTTATCTCTTCATCTGGTTCTGTATCTGTTTAAATACTTAGTTCCACCTCTAGCAAACCTAGGTGCAAATGTCAACCCCTTCACCATATTCTAGAAAAAATGTTTAAATAGTACCATATAGTATTTGTTTAATTCTGGTAAAATATACATAAGATTTTACTATTTAGCCCTTTGACTGTACTTCAGCAACATTAAATACATTCACATTGTTTTGCAACCCTCACTACATGAAAGCTCTTTCATCATCTCAAACTGAAACTGTATACTCATTAAACAGTAATTCTACATGCCATCTTGCCAGACCCTAGTAACCACTACTGCACTTTTTTCTCTATAGACTTAGCTATTTTAGATATCTCTCATAAGTAGAATCATACAATATGTGTCCTTTTGTATTTAGCTCATGTCACTTAGCGTGCTGTTTTCAAGGTTCATCAATGCTGTATCGTGTATTAAAATTTTATTTTCAGTTTTCTGCCAAAGTGAACACTGTTTATTTTCTTTGGTTAAATGTCTATTCAAGTCTTTTACTCACTTTTGAATTGGGTTTTGTTTTTATTTTTAGGAGTTTTTTTATACATCTTCTATATTCATCCTTTGTCAGCTGCATAACTGACCAATAGTTTCTCTATTCTGTGTTGCCTTTTCATTCTCTGAATAGTATATTTTGATGCTCAAAAGTTTTTAATTTTGATGAGGTCAAATTAATCTATTTTATCTCTTGTTGCCTGTGCTTTTTGTGTCATATCCAAGATATCATTGCCAAATCCAATTTCATAAAGCAGTCCTCTATGGGAGTTTTTTTCCTGATTTTTATAATTTTGGCTCTTATATTTCAGTCTTTCATCCAATTTGGGTTAATTTTTAATAAGATGTAAGGTTTGGGTCCAACTTCATTATTTTGCATGTGGATATTCATTTTTTCCCAATACCACTTATTGGGAAGAGTATCCCTTCCTCAGCACTCTATAGTTTCGAATAACAAAACATTCTGACTGCTTGAGAAGGCACAAGGAAGGGGTGCTACACTGCAGAGAGTAAAACCTTCCACTTCTTGCTTGTACCATAAGAGCTCACATCTGTGCTTTCTTCTCTCTCAGTCTCCTCCTTTTCTCCTCTCCCCCAATGGCTCATTCAGTAGTTTCCATTCTTAGTACTCTAAACCCAGGGTCTTCAACCCTCCCTGGGCCACAGACCAATAGCAGTCTGTGTCCTGTTTGGAACTGGGCCGCTCCTTAGGAGGTGAACAGTGGGCAAGTGAGCACTACCACCTGAGCCCCACCTCCTGTCAGATCAGTGGTGGCATTAGATTCTCATAGGAGCATAAATTTTGTTGTGACCTACACATGTGAGGGATCTAGCTTGTTGTATTCTTCTGAGAATCTAACTGAATTCCTGGTATCTGAGGTGGAACAGTTTTATCCTGAACTCCTCCTTACTCCCTGCCACCCTGTCCATGGAAAAATTTTCTTCCATGAAACTGGTCTCTAGTGCCAAAAGTGGTTGAGGACTGCTGCTCTAAACACTTGCTACTTGAAGTGCAGATACCAGTGTTACTAGAATCACCTGGAAGTTTATTGGAAATGCAGATTTATGGCCCCACCAGAAATTCATTCCAACTGAATTAGAATTGTAGTTTAAACAGGATCCCTACATACTGAAGTACAGGTTAAAGTATAAAAATTGCTGATCCCCATCATTTTCTCAAGCCTTTCAGGGCTCATCCTCTACCCTAGTAGCTGTATTAAAGCATCCATTAAGAGAATAAAAATTCACCATTTTATACCAATATCTTTAATACATTATGTGGTGAACAGGTGAATGGTGTTTCTTTTGTGTCTGCTTCTCAGCAGGCACTATTTGTCATTGATTTTTGTCCTATTGAAAATGATGAGGTGGCATTGTTTTAACTGACATAAATGTATTCACTCCATTGTTGTTACCACCTTGTTTTATTATGCTTCCACTTCTAGGACCCATTGTATTCAGTGTATCTTATGCACCTGGTGATAAGTTAATTAATAGATGCCTCTCCAAGGGAACCTTACCTCTGAGGGAGGTGAGATACCCAGAATGGCAGTATGAGAGGAGCCTGGGGAAGTGTCTCCTGGGGGAGACATATTAAGCTAATGAAATCAGTGAAAACAATCATTCACTGTCTCTAGAGATCCATCAAAGGACTTACAAAAAACTGAGAAACATTTCTTCAAATAAATCTATGAAAGCTAAACAGGAATGGCCGGAGGCCATGACATTCAAGCTGGAGATGGTACCTAGCACTTGAGAGTCCTACCTTGTGTAAAGAGCTGTTCCAATTGGCTCAGCGTCTGAGAGTAGTTCCCATAGCCCCAGTTTATTAAGTGGAAGAGCTATTCTGGATGTAATGCAGATACTAGGATAATGGGGTAAAGAAAGTGAAAAATAGGTAAAATTTGCTTTAAATATAAATGCATATAATGCATATAAATCAATTGATATGAAATCAATAAATATGAATAGTTGGTAGTTCAGCAGAAAAAATAAAATTGAATTAAAAATTATTTATTACTAGAATTGACAATTAAGTCTGAAAGACAAGGTGGTAACCCTTGCAGAGAGCAACTTTTCATGGCTGGCATAAAATCAGGGTGATTAATACCAAGGTGTCATTTTGACTGTCACCATGGAGTAAATTAAGTGAAGCTGTGATTTTTAATTCTTTATTATTACTCAACAATATATGACAAATTGTGATGAAGCAAGAAAGATAAAACAGAATCATAAGCACATTAAGATACATATATGTCCCCAATATACCATTCTCTTCAGTGCCTATTGACATATTTGCTTACTGGGTGACTGTTTTGACCAATTTACTGTCATTTTCATTGTAATCTTTGAATCACTTTTGGTAATTCATTTTAGTGTTTATTGTGTGTCTTGGAGGGGGGCAAATAATTTTCCATAAACTGAATTGCTGGGTACTGATAATGCTTACGATTGTCCTGGAATACTTTTATTTTATAAAAAATAAACTTCCTTTCAAGAGAAACAAAACACTCAGAGAAAAAAAACAGTCTGGTTTTGATTTTTTGCTCATGTTCCTGAGTGCAATGTAAAATAAGAGAAAATAAATAAAATTGAGACCGACTCAAGATGGCGTGGTGAGAACAACCCAGGATTGAAGCTCTCGGTGAATGCACAGAGGGTGAGTCAGGGCCACATTTCCAGATGGATCTTTGTTGCCCACAGAACAGGGAAATTCCCAGGTATAAAAGAGACGTGGGATGCCAGCAAATCGGTTTTGGCTGGTGCAGCCGGTGGCGGGCATTGCAGTGCAGCGGTGCTCCACAGTGCTCCGCACAAAGTGCACTGGTCTGGGTGCCTTGTTGAACCGGCAATCTGAGACTTGAGAGAGCAGATTGGCATATCCATCTGATTGAACGGGACTTGGACAGTGAGCCAGGCTAGGAGATTCCAGGGAAACGGCGTTTGGGCCAGGGCACTGGGACAAACAAAATGGCGATTCCAAATGCTCTGGGTGGAGAGTTTCACTGCGGGCACAGCTGAACCCAGGACGGTGCAGCTCGGTGGGGGAGGGGTGTTTGCCATTACTGAGGCAACCCGCCTCTACTGAGGTACACTCCCATTGCTGACACAGCCTGCCATTGCCGAGGCAACCCGCCACAACAGAGAGACTCCACCGCAGGGCGTAGCCCATGGCAGCAGGGCGGAGACTGCAGCAGCAGAGCAAAGCCTGCAGCAACAGGGTGGACCTCACACCAGCAGGGCAGAGCCTCGGCAGGCAAATAGTGACTAGACTGCCTCCTAGCTGGGCAGGACAGCACAACGGACACATAAAGAAAACCCCAACCCCTCGAAACAGCACCTGAGAAAAAAAGCGTTTTTTTTTATGAGTTCTGCTGCAGCAGAATTAAATGTAGCAGCCTAACAGCCCTGAATGAACAACAGAGCTCACAGATCAGCACTTGAGCTCCTATAAAGTACAGACTGTCTCCTCAAGCAGCTCTCTGACCCCTCTATATCCAGAAGACTGACATTTGGCAGGCATCATTCTGGGACAAAGATAGCAGAAAAATAAACTGGTAGCATCCCTCACTGTTCCATAGCCGCTACAGGTGCACCCCAGACAAGCAGGGCCTGAAGTGGACCTCAGCAGTCGTACAGTGGAGGGGCTAGACTGGTAGAAGGAAAACCAAGTAACAGAAATACTTCATCATAAACAATCTGGGCATCCACTCAGAGACCCAATCGAGAAGTCAGCAACTACTCAGACAACAGGTGGATAAATCCACAAAGATGGGAAGAAACCAGTGCAAAAAGGAGGAAAACACTCGAAACCAGAACACCGCGACTCCTACAAAGGACCAAAATTCCTCACCAGCAAGGGAACAAAGCTGGACGGAGTATGACTGTGACAAAATGACGGAATTAGACTTCAGAAGGTGGATAATGAGAAACTTTTGTGAGCTAAAAGAACATGTTTTAAATCAATGCAAAGAAACTAAGAACCTTGAAAAAAGATTTGAAAAAAGATTCGAGGAAATGATAACAAGAATGGATAACTTAGAGAGGAATATGAATGAATTGAAGGCACTGAAAAACACAATAAAAGAACTTCGCGAAGCATACTCAAGTTTCAACTTAGAGAGGAATATGAATGAATTGAATTGACCAAGCAGAAGAAAGAATATCAGAAGTAGAAGATCAACTCAATGAAATAAAACGAGAAACCAATATTAGAGAAAAAAGCACAAAAAGGAATGAACAAAGTCTCCAAGAAATGTGGGACTATGTGAAGAGACCTAACCTACGTTTGATAGGTGTCCCAGAATGTGACGAAGAGAATGAATCCAAGCTGGAAAATACTCTTCCAGGATATTATCCTGGAAATACTGGGATATTATCCAGGAAAATTTCCCCCACCTAGCAAGGCAGGCCAACATTCAAATGCAGGAAATAAAGAGAACACCATAAAGATATTCTGCAAGAAGAGCAACCCCAAGTCACATAATTGTCAGATTCACCAGGGTTGAAATAAAGGAGAAAATACTAAGGGCAACCAGAGAGAAAGGTCGGGTCACCCACAAAGGGAAGCCCATCAGACTCACAGCAGATCTCTCGGCAGAAACTCTACAAGCCAGAAGAGAGTGGGGGCCAATATTTAACATCCTTAAAGAAAAGAACTTTCAACCTAGAATTTCATATCCAGCCAAATTGAGCTTCATAAGTGAAGGAAAAATAAAATCCTTTGCAGACAAGCAAGTACTCAGAGATTTTGTCACCACCAGGCCTGCTTTACAAGAGCTCCTGAAAGAGGCACTACACATAGAAAGGAACAACCAGTACCAGCCATTCCAAAATCACACTAAATGGTAAAGAGCTTCAACATAATGAAGAATCTACAACAAATAACGGGCAAAACAGCTAGCTAGCATCAAAATGGCAGTATCAGATTCACACATAACAATATTAACCCTAAATGTAAATGGACTAAATGCACCAATCAAAAGACACAGACTGGAAAATTGGATAAAAAAGCCAAACCCCATCAGTGTGCTGTATCCAGGAAACCCATCTCACATGCAAGGATACACAAAGGCTCAAAATAAAGGGATGGAGGAAGATTTACCAAGCAAATGGAGAGCAAAAAAAAGCAGGAGTTGCAATTCTTATCTCTGATAAAATAGACTTTAAAGCAGGAAAGATCAAAAGAGACAAAGAAGTCCATTACATAATGGTAAAAGGATCGATACAACAAGAAGAGCTAACAATCCTAAACATATATGGACCCAATGCAGGAGCACCCAGATACATAAGGCAAGTTCTTAATGACTTACAAAGAGACTTAGACTCCCACACAATAATACTGGGGGAGACTTTAACACTCCACTGTCAATACTAGACAGATCAACCAGACAGAAAATCAACAAGGATATCCAGGACTTGAACTCAGACCTGTAACAAGCAAACCTGATAGACATTTACAGAACTCTCCACCCCAAATCGACAGAATATACATTCTTCTCAGTACCACATCACACCTGCTCAAAAATTGACCACATAATTGGAAGTAAAGCACTGCTCAGCAAATCCAAAACAACTGAAATCATAACAAACAGCCTCTCAGACCATAGTGCAATCAAGTTAGAACTCAGAATTCAGAAGCCAACCCAGAACCGCACAGCTTCATGGAAACTGAACAACTGACTCTTGAATGTTGACTGCATAAACAATGAGATGAAGGCAGAAATAAAGAAGTTCTTTGAAACCAATGAGAACGAAGACACAACATGCCATAATCTCTGGGACACATTTAAAGCAGTCTCTAGAGGAAAATATATAGCAATAAGTGCCCATATGAGGAGAATGAAGAGATCCAAAATTGACACCCTAGCATCAAAATTGAAAGAGCTAGAGGAGCAAGATCAAAAAAACTCAAAACCTAGCAGAAGACAAGAAATAACTAAGATCAGAGCTGAACTGAAGGAGATAGAGACACGAAAAACCCTACAAAAAATCAATAAATCCAAGAGCTGGTTTTTTGAAAAGATCAACAAAATAGAAAAACCACTAGCCAGACTGATAAAAAAGAAAAGAGAGAACAACCAAATAGATGCAATAGAAAATGATAAAGGGGAAATCACCACAGATTCCACAGAAATTCAAACCATCATCAGAGAATATTACAAACAACTCTATGCACAAAAACTAGTAAACATGGAAGAAATGGATAAATTCCTGGACTCCTGTGTCCCCCCAAGCCTAAACCAGGAGGAAGCTGAAACTATGAATAGACCAATAACAAGGTCAGAAGTCGAGGCAGCAATAAGAGCCTACCACACACAAAAAAAAGCCCAGGTCCAGATGGGTTCCCAGCTGAATTCTACCAGACACACAAAGAGGAGCTGGTACCATTCCTTCTGAAACTATTCCAAATAATCAAAAGAGAGGGAATCCTTCCCAAATCATTTTATGAGAACAACATCATTCTGATACCAAAACCCGGCAGAGACCCAACAAGAAAAGAAAACTTCAGGCCAATATCCATGATGAACATAGATGCAAAAATCTTCAATAAAATATTGGCAAGCCGATTGCAATAGCAAATCAGAAAACTTATCCATCATGATCAAGTAGGATTCATCCCAGGGATGCAAGGCTTGTTCAACATACACAAGTCTATCAACGTAATTCACCACATAAACAGAACCAAAAACAAAAACCACATGATTATCTCAATTGATGCAGAGAAGGCATTCAACAAAATTCAACAGCCATTTATGCTAAAAACCCTCAATAAACTCGGTATCGATGGAACGTATCTCAAAGTAATAAAAGTTATTTACGACAAACCAACAGCCAATATCATACTGAATGGGCAAAAACTGGAAGCATTCCCTTTGAAATCTGGCACTAGACAAGGATGCCCTCATTCACCACTCCTATTTAATATAGTACTGGAAGTTCTAGCCATAGCAATCAGGCAAGAAAAAGAAATAAAGGGCAAATAGGAAAGGTGGAAGCCAAATTGTCTCTATTTGCAGACAACATGATAGTATACCTAGAAGACCCCATCGCCTCAGCCCAAAAACTCCTGAAACTGATAAGCAACTTCAGCAAGGTCTCAGGATATAAAATCAATGTGCAAAAATCACAAACATTCCTCTACACCAATAACAGACTCAAAGAAAGCCAAATCAAGAACGAACTGCCATTCACAATTGCATATACAAAAAGAATAAAATACCTAGGAATACAACTCACAAGGAACGTAAGGGACCTCTTCAAGGAAAACTACAAACCACTGCTCAATGAAATAAGAGAGGACACAAACAGATGAAGAAACATTCCATGTTCATGGTTAGGAAGAATTAATATCATAAAAATGGCTATACTGCCCAAAGTAATTTACAGAATCAATGCTATACCCATCAAGCTACCATTGACTTTCTTCACAGAACTGGAAAAAACCACCATGAACTTCATATGGAACCAAAAGAGAGCCCGCATAGCCAAGTCAATTCTAAGCAAAAAGAACACAGCGGGGGGCATCACACTACTGGATTTTAAACTATACTACAAGGCTACAGTAATCAAAACAGCATGATACTGCTACCAAAACAGAGATATAGACCAATGGAACAAAACAGAGGCACTGGAGGCAACACAACATATCTACAAGCATACAATCTTTGATAAACCTGATAAAAACAAGCAATGGGGAAAGGATTCCCTGTTTAATAAATGGTGTTGGGAAAACTGGCTAGCCATGTGCAGAAAGCAGAAACTGGACCCCTTCCTGACACCTTACACTAAAATTAACTCCAGATGGATTAAAGACTTAAACATAAAACCTGGCACCATAAAAACGCTAGAAGGAAATCTAGGCAAAACCATCCAGGACATAGGAGTAGGCAAGGACTTCATGAACAAAACACCAAAAGCATTGGCGACAAAAGCCAAAATAGACAAATGGGACCTAATGAAACTCCACAGTGTCTGCACGGCAAAAGAAACAGTCACTAGAGTGAATCGGCAACCAACAGAATGGGAAAAAATTTTTGCAGTTTACCCATCTGACAAAGGGCTGATATCCAGAATTTACAAAGAACTCAAACAGATTTCAGGAAAAAAACAAACAAGCTCATTCAAAAATGGGCAAAGGATATGAACAGACACTTTACAAAAGAAGACATATATGAGGCCAACAATCATATGAAAAAATGCTCATCATCACTGGTCATTAGAGAGATGGAAATCAAAACCACATTGAGATACCATCTCATGCCAATTAGAATGGCGATCATTAAAAAATCTGGAGACAACAGATGCTGGAGAGGATGTGGAGAAAAAGGAACACTTTTACACTGTTGGTGGGAGTGTAAATTAGTTCCACCATTGTGGAAGACAGTGTGGCGATTCCTCAAGGCCTTAGAAATAGAAATTCCATTTGACCCAGCAATCCCATTACTGGGTATATATCCAAAGGACTATAATTTGTTCTAGTATAAGGACACATGCACACGAATGTTCATTGCAGCACTGTTTACAATAGCAAAGACCTGGAACCAACCCAAATGCCCATCGATGATAGACTTGATTGGGAAAGTGTGGCACATATACACCATGGAATATTATGCAGCAATCAGAAATGATGAGTTCGTGTCGTTTGTAGGGACATGGATGAATCTGGAGAACATCATTCTCAGCAAACTGTCACAACAGAAAATGAAATACTGCATATTCTCACTCATAGGCGGGTGATGAAAAATGAGAACACATGGACACAGGGAGGGGAGTACTAAACACTGGGGTCTATTGGGGGGAGAAGGGGAGGGCCAGCGGAGGGGGGAGCTGGGGAGGGATAGCCTGGGGAGAAATGCCAAATGTGAGTGAAGGGGAGAAAGGAAGCAAAACACACTGCCATGTGTGTACCTATGCAACTGTCTTGCATGTTCTGCACATGTACCCCAAAACCTAAAATGCAATAAAATATTAAAATAAATAAATAATAAAATTGTGCTTTAATGTATTAAATAGTCTATTTAATTTTTAATGCAGAACTAAGATAACAATTACTTAAAAAGGCATGGTTTTAATTATTGGGAGATCTGCTATAAAATACTCAGTTATTTCATGTTTTTTATTTCTACATTTATGTATATTTCTCTATTCATGGTGTTGTCATATTTTTCTTTTTGAATATTTATTCATAAGCCCCAAACACCATGTGAAAGGAGGGGAGAGGAGAAGATTAAAATATATAAATAAAAAGTCATTTTTAAATAAAGTATAAACTATTTCCCACTTACAAATATTACTCATTTTTATTGCTTTTTATATTTTTGTCATATTTAAGTCTCACGTGATCAACATCCTATTTTTGGAATAAAGCAGTGAATTCAGTTCTCTGAAACACACACACACACACACACACACACACACACACACACACACACACAGAGAGACACATGCCCATAGTTTTGTGGAATTTTAGAGACTAGAGAGACTGTTGAGGTTACAGAAGGAGTTTATTGTAGGTGTATACTGGCCCAGCTGGTTCCCTGACTGGGAAGAAAATTGCACAGCCCTAAAAGTGACAGGGCTTGGCTTTTTCTACATGTAGTACATGGTGGCGCTAAAACAAGTTTGCAGGTGTAGAGCAAAGGCAATTTATTAGGCAATGACAGGCACCTAACTTAGGCTTACATGACTGTTGTTATGCAACCCAGATATTCGCTATCTGTAGAGCTCAAGGATTCTAGCACCTTCTTATTCTAGCACTACCTTATCTATTGCCTTCTGCTACAGTACCCAGAAGGCTGGAGTCCTGCCCGCTTGGGTATTTCTTATGAACTTTGCTGTATTACAGAAGCTTACAGATATCAGCTATAGAGAACAAGAATAAAGGAATTTATAAACTTATAAAACTTGCAAAGCAGGATATCCCATGGGACAGGGAAGGACTCAGGGAAGTTTGCTTATAAAAGAAAAGTTTAATTTTTGCTTTTCTTTCCTGCATTAATTTTATTTTTATTAATTTTTCCTCTTCATTTCCTCTTTGGTGTACTGTATAAAGTAATACTTTTAATAGAATGTACCACTGTAATGGTCTTCTCTTTGAAGAGAGATAGTACTAAATTCAGTGTAGAAGAGAATACTGGGTAGGACAGATGTTTTTAATTGCCTTTATGTAAGTTGCACCTTGATTTTTCAGCCAAAGTTTTACTTTCTTTTGCTTTGGGATGGCTAATAGAGGATAGGCATGCTTTGAGGCTGCTCTACTTTAGTATCTCCAGTTAGGCAAAGTGCCAGGGCCTTTTTTTTTCTAGCCTTGGCACTTATGCCACTGTGTGACTGTGCCTGTTTTAGGTTGTTCCTCCTTTGGGGAATCTTACCAATATTTGGCTAGCCAGCCATCTTCTGGGGCTAGATAGGATGCCATGGTGGTCCTGACAAGGTTTAGACAGAATTTCTTGAAACTGATTTCAGGCCTTTGAGAGCTCGGCCTTGATATACCTCTGAATTACCTTGATGGAGGATGTAGCCTTTGTGCTTATTGAGGTGCTGTTGAGGTAACTTAATCTGTTTTACCCAGTTACTGTGGTTCCTGTTTTGGTTTACCTAAGGCAAAATTTACATAAGTTCTATGAGCCCATTGCCTCCAGGCAGCTCATGGGAGGGGGCAGTGATAGGTTTTTTTCCTGAGAGACAGGTCAATACTTAGTTAATGCCATTATTTGGGTGGTGGTATGCTTAGCTACTACTGCTTCTATGGTTGACTGTATGCTCAGAAACAAGAGAGGCAAGAGACATGGGAGGATTAAACAACTACCTAGAATAAGCACAAACCCTACTATTAGTGTTTTAAATCATTCAAAAGATGAGAACCAACCACCAAAGAGGGAGTCTGGTGACCATCCAGGTTTCCAAGGTTGAAATGGGACATTGGTCAACTTTTGCATTTTTGCAGTTATTTCCATGACAGCTTTTTTCATTATTATTAATTTCTAAGCAACGGTTAGTTAGGTTAAACTTTCCACATACGCCTCCTTCCTGGGCTAGGAGGCAATTTAAAGCTAGTTTGTTTTGGCAAATAGCATTTCTTAATTTTGTGGATTGTACAGCCAATAGATTTAAAGCTTGTGCAGTTTTATTGGTAATGATTTCTAGCACTGCTTGTAATCTTATGTGATTAACCATAGAAATAGGAGTACAGTATCCCAATGACCCGTCTTATGCCGAAGTAACTCCACCATAGTATTGAATAATTTTTAAGGTGGCCAATCAGTGTCTTTCCAGTCCCCTATTTTTATACCTCCTCTGATATTTACACTTTATTTTACTTTTGTTTTTTACTTTATTATAAACAGGGTATCCTAGAGTTTCTCCTAGCTGTAAAGGGAGTAAGAAGAAGGATGGTTTGATTTAGTAGGTCCCCCTCTATTGACTTATCCTGGACCTCAAACCAAGTTCTGGGCTCTAACTTGGGATTATAACACATATACAGTTGATTATTGCCTGGGTTACAAACTGAATTGTCTGGTTGTAAGTATGAGCCTCTAACTGTACACTGATAATATGTTTGATACAGCAAGTTTGTAACTACTGTATTCCCAATCCAAGTAGTTTGCAGGCAGTAAATACATTCTCTACTGGTTGCCCTTCCTTTTGTACAGATATTGAAGTTAATGGTAATAAAGTAAAAATTGACATTTCTATACCACTACACAGGGACAGAATGAATTTTCCACGGACATGAGGGGTGGCAAAGATGACAGCATAGTAATAGCATAGTTAACAATACTAAGATGGCAATTAGGCTTAAGATTTTTATCCACATTTACTTCTGATGACTCCTCAAGTTTCAGCCATGCTTGGAGTAGTCAGCCTCCAGTTGTGTGACTAGAGCAGGGCTATTGCTCTTGCCGGTAGCTTGTTTTTGTTGCAGCATCAGTCTAGTTGGGTGCTCTGGATCCTGCTTACTGGTCCACTTTTCCTGAACTGCTGCTGGCTTTAACCAGCTATGATGGATCCATGGACCAATGTCTGAAATTTTAACAGCAGTCGGGTGGACAACATTACAATACGGGGCCCATTCCATGTTGGCCCCACTGTGGCTGGATTCCACTTTTTGGCCCAGACTGAATTTCTGCGTTTCAAGGGATGCACAGGATCTGTTAGACTGAGAGGTAATTTTTCCCGAACCCAACTCTATATTTCTTGTATAATTATGGCTAAGGCCTGCATTTGCTTTCTCAGGGTTAATTCTCCTAGCTATCTGATGTCCCCATTAATTTGGGTTATGATTGTGGGTGGCCAGCCATACAGAATTTTATACGGCGAATACCCAGTTTGTTTGGAGGGGGTACACCTGACTCAGAGGAGGACCACTGGCAAGACCTGATTCTACTGCAGATGGGTTTACTGGCAGGATTTCTTTAATAGCTGCTTGAGCATTTGATTTATACACTCAACTTTTTCTGAGCTCTATGAGTGATAGGCAGTATGCACTTTCCAGTTTATTTTTAACAGCTGTCATAGGTTTTGGACAACATTGGCCCCAAATGCTGGGCCATTATTTGATCCTATAGTTGAATGTAGCCCAATTCTGGAGATAATGTCTATTAGTAATATTCTAGTTATTTCTCATGCCTTTTCTGTCCTGGTGGAGAAAGTCTCTACCCAACCTGGGTAGGTACAAACACTAACATATAGCGATAGTCTCCTGCATGGGGCAGCTTTGTAAAATCTACAAGGAAATTTTCAGAAGGTGCTGCTCCTACTTCTTGAATTCCTGGGGGCTGGGTTGGCTCCTTCTGTTTGTTGTTTTGGGTGCAGGTTAAGCATTGTTCACAAATGACTTGAGAGATGACAGTGAGCCATGGCACATAGAAGTGGTATCCTAAGTGGCGTCTTAACAGTGCTTCTCATGCTGTCTTTTCCATATGAGTTTCTTGGTGGAATTGTTTTACAAATCTAGGGGCTACTACTTCAAGAATGGCTAACTTCCCATCTGCAAACTTCTACCATCTTCCTTTAGTATAGCTCCCAGTTTCCTGAGCAAACCAGGCCTTTTCATTTGGAGAATAATTTGAAACACAGTGCCTTTGGGAGGATGGTCATGGCACAGACAGCCTTTGTATCCTTTATGCTGGATTCGGGGAGCCCACCCAAGGCTGCCCACTTAGCCTCCTTGTCTGCTTTTCTATTTCCTTTAGCTTCTGGTGTTACTGCTTTCTGGTGGCCTTTACACTGCATCATGACTCCTTCTTTTGGTTCCCATAGTGCATCTAAAAGCAGCAAAATTTCTTCTGGATACTTTATATATATATATTTGTTCCTTGGGCTGTCAAGAGCTCTCTCTCTCTTTTTTTTTTTGAGATGGAATTTCGCTCTTGTTACCCAGGCTGGAGTGCAATGGTGCGATCTCGGCTCACTGCAACCTCCGCCTTCTGGGTTCAGGCAATTCTTCTGCCTCAGCCTCCCGAGTAGCTGGGATTACAGGCATGCACCACCATGCCCAGCTAATTTTTTGTATTTTTAGTAGCGACAGGGTTTCACCATGTTGACCAGGATGGTCTCGATCTGTTGACCTCATGATCCACCCGCCTCGGCCTCCCAAAGTGCTGGGATTACAGGCGTGGGCCACCGCGCCTGGCCAAGAGCTCTCTTTTTTATAGATACTCCTCTGCATATGCAGGGTGGCAAATGCATATTTAAAGTACTTGTATATGTTGGCTTTTTTGCCCTTTGCCAGTAATAATGCTTTGGTTAAAGCTGTTCATTCTGCTTTCTGGCCTGATGTTCCTATTGGCAAGCATTGGGCCTCTAATACTGAGTCCAAAGTTACTACTGCACATCCAGCCCTCTGATTTCCTGCCTTTGTGAATCTGCTCCCATTACTGATGTATTCTACATCTGGGTCCTGGAGAGGGAGATCTGTAAGATCCTTTGGCTAGATACTTTATCTATTGTTTCTATGCAGTCATAGAGTGGGGCCCCCAGTTCTATGGGAAGCCAGGTGGCTGGGTTGAGGGTTTTTACAGTCTCTAGACTTATGTGGGAATTCTTGCATAAGATCCCTTGAAATTGAATCACTTTTGGATTTGACAACCAATGGTGTCCTCTTTGATCCATTAAGGTTAGGACTGAGTGTGACACTTGAACAGTTAAATGCTTGCCAGGGTTAGTTTATCTGCTTCTTTTACCAGCATGGCCATGGTGGCTAACACCTTAAAACAGGGGGGCCATCCTTATGCATCTAGTTGCTTGCATAAGTAGGCTACCAGGCAGTGTCAAGATCCTAGGACTTGGGCTAGGACTCCAATGGCCATTCCCCTTTGCCTGTGTATGTACAGGAAGAAAGGCTTGGCCATGTCTGGTAGTCCCAAAGCAGGGGCCTCACTTCAGTCCTGCTTAACTTGTTTAAATGCCCTCTCCTGTTCAGTTCCCCAAAGAAAGGGTTCCTTCCCCCGCATTTAGTGTCTTCATACAAGGGCTTTGAGTGAGAAGTTTGGAATCCAGATATGGCAGAACCCGTTGCCTCTATAAATTCTCTTATGTGTTGCCTGCAAGTTGGGGTTGGAAGGTTACAGATGGCCTTTATCTGGGGTAACCCTAATTTCTGCTTCCCTTGACTTAGGTGAAACCCCAGGTAACTAACTCTACTTAAACAGACTTGGGCCTTTTTTCTTGACACTTTATATCCTGCCTTTCATAACAGGTGGAGTAATCTTTGTGTCCCTAGATGGCAATCTTTGCAGGTAGGGGCTGCTAGCAAAAGATCATCCACATACTACAATAGAACACGCTCCTTGTTGGGAGGAGTGTAAGCTTTAAGGTCTGTTAGTAATACTTCCCCAAAGATTGTAGGAGAGTTCTTAAACCCTTGCAGAAGTTTGGTCTAAGTGAGCTAAAAATTTCCTCACTGGAAGGCAAATAATGGTTGACTTATTGGTGCCAGGCAGAGGCAGAAAAAGGCATCTTTTAGATTTATGAATGTAAACCAGGCTGCACTTGCCAGAATAAGAGTTATGGATGTATAGGAGTTTGGCATTACTGGGTGAATAGTGACTGTAGCCCCATTTACAACTTGAAAGTTTTTCACTGGTCTATAGTCATATACTCCTCCAATTGGTGTTGACTTTCTCACTGGTAGAAGTGGAGTATTCCAGGGTGATTGACATGCTACTTGTATACCATGCTTTTGGAGTTGCTCTATATGCTCCCATATATACCTAACAGATTCTTGGGGCAAAGGGTACTGATGAAGCCAGACAAGGGTGGCACCTGGTTTTAGCTCTACTACCACTGGGCCATGGTTTACAGCCAGCACAAGTGGGTTATTTTCAGCCCAGACTTCTGGAAATTCATCTATTAGCCTGATTAGTATGGTTTCTTCTTCTGGGGTTAAGGGATAATCTGGCTCTTGCATTCCCCTAGTGTGTAGCCTCCACTCCTTAGCCTGTGGCACAGTTAGAGGTAGTACCATTGCTGCTGGCCAGGTGAGATCTAAAGTTACATTACCTTCTGGTTTGAAGGAAATCTGAGCCTGCAGCTTTTGGAGTAGGTCTCTTCCTACCAGGGGAACCAGATAATTTGGGAGGTACAAGAACTCATGCTGGACTTCCCATCCTTCTACATCACACCTCTTTGACCAGCAGAGGGTCCTTTTCTCTGCCACTCCTGTGGCTCCAATTATAGTAGCATACATTTTAGTTAATGGTCCAATTGGTTGAGTTACTACTGAGTGTTTAGCATCTGTGTCTACTATAAAATTTATTTCTTGGCCCCCTACTTCTATCCTGATCGTAGGCTCCTGGGGGCCTAGAGAAATAGTGCCCAGTCTGTCTTACTCTTCATAGCATTCAGCCCCTGGCATGGCAATTAGGTCAGCTTCTTGAGCCCTTCTCTGGATTTCATTGCTGTCACTGCCACCCCTTTCTGGGCACTCATTTTCCCAGTGTCCTTTCTTTTTGCATATTGCACATTGGTCTCTCTCTAGTCTGGTCAGTTTTAGAAGTTCTCTTGGGTTAAACCTCTCCCTTTCCCATGACCTTGGCCATGTCCTCTTGCTGCATTTGCCCCGCTTTCTGTGAGAGCCATGGCCAGCAGACCTGCTTTTCTTTTAAGCTTTTAATCTGCTTCATTTTTGGCCTCCCTTTTGGCCTCCTCCTCACAGTTAATGAACAATTTGTGGGCCACCTGTATGAGCTGAGTGGCCGTCATGCCTTTAAACTCTTCTATCTTTCAGAGTTTCCATTTAAGTCTTTTATTGCCAGACTCACAGGGTTTCTTCCTTAAGTTTCTATTTTATTTGCACTCTCTCTCTTCTTCTTTGATTAACTTAGCTGTTTCACTTGCTGTTATACTAGCTTAGCACCTTATTTTTATACAGTTTGCCCTATCTCAGCTGCTTAGTCTGGCAACTCCCACACAAAGCTGCACAGCCAGCTCTCCCTTGTCTTTCGGGTTAGTAGTTTAACTCTATCTATTCCTGATTTTCCTTTTAAACTTTTCCTTTGTTTCTGAAGTTCCAGGCAAAGCTGATTTTGTTTTTTCATGCTGGGCTCGACTGGAGCTACAAGCATTTTGCAATAATCCACCAGACAGGGCTGTAGCCATGTGGGTCAGGTTTGAATTATATTCAGCCATGAGTTAATATAAGGGAATTTGTCTGGATGCCCTGACTGTCCTCCCACCCTGGTCACCACCTTAGAGACATGGCCAATTGTTTCCTTATCTGTGGTTCCTTCATCTGGCCATTCGACACCAAAAGGCCATTCTAGCTCACAAAGAAAGAGTTCTTAACATTTGAGGAGACCACTTTACACCATATTCCCCAGAAAATTCTTTCTTGAAATTGTTTAGCATGCACTCCAATGGAGTTGGTTTAGTGCTTTTCCTCCCACCTCTTCCCTTACGATGCACATTCAACCTTTTGTTTTGGGCTGGTTAAACCATCCCACTGATCCAAGTAGGAGGGGGTATTTCAGGTCCTTCTTGGCATTCGAGAGCCTGTTACACCTCTCAACAATACCTAGATTGTGGGGGCACCTCCTTAAGCCATATGCGGATCACCCCTAGTTATGTCTGGCTCCACATTTTGCTCAGAGCATACAGTCTACACTAAGGGACTTGGGGCTCCCACATGTCACTCCCTGCATTGGCTCCTCTCAGAGCCATCTCTTTCATGCACTTTGACACACCTCTCCTTCCCAGTTTTCCACTCCTGCTGCAGGGCTTCCTTACTAAGTTGGCCTAGCAAGCCACCCTTGCTTCCAGTGTTGGTGGGTATGTGAGTTTCATTCAAATAGGCGAGCCACCCTTACTTCCCCCAGCCCTACTGGGTCAGATTAGTAATCACATCCCTGAAGCTGATCAGGGATAGGTGAGTTTCACTTGAATCAACCAGCTGCCCTCACTTCCCCTAGCCCCCTGCTAGGTTGGGTTACTAGTCACTTCCCCAGAAGGTGATTGAAACTCTTTACCTCCTTTCCCTTTTTCTTTCTTTTTTTTTATTGCATTTTAGGTTTTGGGTTACATGTGCAGAGCATGCAATACAGTTGCATAGGTACACACATGGCAGTGTGTTTTGTTTGCTTTCTCCCCTTCACCCACATTTGGCATTTCTCCCCAGGCTATCCCTCCCCACCTCCCCCTCCCACTGGCCCTCCCCTTTTCCCCCCAATAGACCACAGTGTTTAGTACTCCCCTCTCTGTGTCCATGTGTTCTCATTTTTCGTCACCTGCCTATGAGTGAGAATATGCGGTGTTTCATTTTCTGTTCTTGCCAGTTTGCTGAGAATGATGTTCTCCAGATTCATCCATGTCCTTACAAACGACACGAACTCATCATTTAGAATGGCGATCATTAAAAAATCTGGAGACAACAGATGCTGGAGAGGATGTGGAGAAAAAGGAACACTTTTACACTGTTGGTGGGAGTGTAAATTAGTCCAACCATTGTGGAAGACAGTGTGGCGATTCCTCAAGGCCTTAGAAATAGAAATTCCACTTGACCCAGCAATCCCATTACTGGGTATATATCCAAAGGACTATAAATCGTTCTACTAAAAGGACACATGCACACGAATGTTCATCGCAGCACTGTTTACAATAGCAAAGACCTGGAATCAATCCCTTTTTCTTTTCCCTTCTTTAAACCTCAAATGTCTTACTGTGGTTCCTGAAGCATGTTGATCCGAATGTCATTCTGCAGCCTCTTCCTAGTTCCATTCCACTGTCCAGGGAGGGCACCAGGGCTCCAGAGAGCCAATCTCCTTGTTGGGAGAAGCCTCTTTGTGGTGCCTAAGGTTTCAGGTCTCCCTTGGCCTGGGGCCCTAGCTCCCCCACAGGCAAAGGGGACAGCAACCCTGTAGTCTCTAGTTCCCGGCCAATGCACCAGAAATGCTATAGAATTTTAGAGACTGGAAAGACTGTTGAGGTACAGAAGGAGTTTATTTTAGGTGTATACTGGCCCAGCTGGTTGCCTGACTGGGAACAAAATGACTAAGCCCTAGCAAAGACAGGGCTTGGCTTTTTATACATGAAATACACAGTGGCACTAAAACAAGTTTGCAGGTGTAGAACAAAGGCAATTTATTAAGCAATGATAGGCACCTAACTTAGGCTTACATGTGACTGTTGCTATGCAACCCAGATATTCACTATCTGTAGAGCTCAAGGATTCTAGCACGGGCCTTATCTATTGCCTTCTGCTACAGTACCCAAAAGGTTGGAGTCCCGCCTGCTTGGGTATTTCTTATGACCTTTGCTGTGTTACAGAAACTTAACGGTTATCAGCTATAGAGAACAAGATTACAAGAATTTATAAAATTATAAAACTTTCAAAGCAGGATACAAACCCACAGGCAGAGGAAGGACTCAGGGAATTTTGCTTATAAAAGAAAAATTAAATTTTTGCTTCTCTTTTCTGCATTAACTTTATTATTTTTTCCTCTTTAATAGTTCACACTATATTATTTGTATGACATTCATTCCTGTGAATACTGCTGTTGCTCCCCTGGAAAGATATAGAACCTTCTTTTTCTGAAGGGTAATCAAATTTCACTACCATTGTAGGTGAGTTAATGAAACTGAGCACTATCTGCATATTTGGGGAAAATGTTCTCTTTGCCATTTTACTGAATATGGTGCTTTTTTTTTGTTTTTTTGTTTTTTTTCTGTTACCAAGCCAGATTCATGCCAGTCGGTTTGTTTATCAAACCCAATTTTAGGACACAGGCTCTGACACACTAAGTGTTCTGAAGGAATAACTAGACAAAATATTAAATATCAAGCATGTTTTGCCAAATTTGCGACATATAATTGCTAAATCTGTAGTGTAAAACACAGACTCTGTCCTTAACCTCCACCCTCAATCAAGCTTTATTGTCAAAGCCAAGTACGTAAGTGGTTTTTTCCCCACTCCCTTTTTTCTTCACACTTCCAAATGTTTTTCCAACCATGCCTGAGTTTTTCTTCTTACCCATTAATGCTGCACTACTTAGTCTTGTAAGGTGTTTCTTGCCTCATTGTATTCCCTCTGGGAAGTATCAGAATAATGTAAGATAGAAGTAGAATATGTACACAAAGGAGGATAATTGTGGTGGTAATCATTAATGATGCTATTATAACAATTACATAAATGCAGAGGTCAGAAGTAGCAAAATTAATCTAGATTGAGTTAGAGTTCACTGAACACCCAGTAATCGATTTGAAAATGGTTCTATTATAATGAAAAGTTTTGAAAAATATTGAATACATAAAAATATAAAACCTGGCATGGAAAGAAGCCATATGAAGGCTAAAGAGTGAAGAATTCAAAATTATTTCACCAACAACTGGTAATTAGTCTCTTTGAAAAAGAGGTCTCCTGAAACATTTTTAGTGTGAGGTAATCTTCCTCCACTCCTTGTTGAGATCTTTTACAGAGGACATAGTTTCTGTTCACTTTTGGGTAATAGAGAGTCCCATGATCACTTTAGTTTGCAAATACAATCTCAATTTATTATTAGAATGGCCTGCTGAAATACATTAATCAAAACCCCAAACTTGATTTAGCATTAAATCTTCATTATCAAAACATGTTATTTACTTCATATATATATATATATATATATATATATATATATATATATATATACTATGTACCCACAAAAAGAAACATTTTAAAAATTTACAATAACGAAAAAAAACTTTGTAGCTCCAGCCTGATCCAGGTCAGACATGTAAAGGCGAGTCCTTCTTTAACAGGGCTGCCTCCTTTCTGGGGCTATTTTTACATTTGATTAGGCTGAGGGGTTCAAGAGATATAAAATTGGTCCCACTTTGTTTTCCTTGTAAATTCAGCAATTGGAAAAGGGGGTCTGTTTCACCTTTACTGTGGTGTCTCAGTATCTGTTATATTTGGTACCTCACTTAATTTTTATGAAAAGGCAGTTCCATTACAACACTGGGTTACTATGTGCTGCCAGGCTTGGCCGGGAGGTTGAGATAGTGTGAACAACAGTCAGATGGCTGGTCAAAAACTGTTAGAAACTTCAGTCTTATCACAGGCATATATTAATGGTGTTGTGTGAGATCTAAATAGCTCCTAATTATATTTCACTGTACATTATTTTACTAATATCACTATTTTTATAATTTATTGAATGTCTACTATGGCCCATCATTTTCTAGGTGTTCATATATTTATTAAATGAATACAATAACACATAGTAGTAAGTGCAAGCTTTATTTTTAAGGGGAGGGAACCACTGGTACAAAGTTTAAATCATTTACTAAGGCCACAAAATTAGTTAAGTAATTAATAAAGCTGGGATTTCAAACTTATATTGTCTGAAATTGATAGAATGTACAGATTGCTACATAATTACCAATAAGTGAGGATGACAAGCACTGCTAATTGCCTTTTATTTGTATTTCCAGACTTTACCTCTGGGCTGCTGAACACTTCTCATCCTTCTTTTTTTTTTTTTTTTCAAATTAAGTTCCAGGGTACATGTGCACAACATGCAGATTTGTTACATAGTTATACATGTGCCATGTTGGTTTGCTGCATCTATCACCCTGTCATCTACATTAGATATTTCTCCTAATGCTATACCTCCCTTACGCCTTCACCTGATGACAGGCCCCAGTGTGTGATGTTCCCTTCCCTGGGTCCATGTGGTCTCATTGTTCAACTCCCACTTATGAGAACATATGGTATTTGGTTTTCTGTTCTTGTGTTAGTTTGCTGAGAATGATGGTTTCCAGCTTCATCCATGTCCCTGTAAAGGACATAAACTCATTCCTTTTTCATTGCTGCATAGTATTCCATGGTGTATATGTGCCACATTTTCTTTGTCCAGTCTATCATCAGTGGGCATTGGGTTGGTTCCAGGTTTTTGCTTTTGTGAACAGTGCCATAATAAACATACGTGTGTATGTGTCTTTATAATGAAATGACTGATAATCCTTTGGGTATATACCCAGTAATGGGATTGCTGGGTCAAATGGTATTTCTAGTTCTAGATCCTTGTGGAATTGCCACACTGTCTTTTACAATGGTTAAAATAATTCAAACTCCCACCAACAGTGTAAAAGCATTCTCATTTCTCCAAATCCTATCCAGCATCTGTTGTCTCCTGATTTTTTAATGATCACCATTCAAATGGGTGTGAGATGGGATCACAATGTGGTTTTGATTTGCATTTCTCTAATGACCAGTGATGAGGTTTTTTTTTTGGTATGTTCATTGGCTGGATAAATGTCTTTTTGAAAAGTGTCTGTTTACATATTTTGCCAACTTGTTGATGGGGTTGTTTGTTTCCTTCTTGTAAATTTGTTTCAGTTATTTGTAGATTCTGGATATTAGCCCTTTGTCAGATGGGTAGATTGCAAAAATTTTCTCATTCTATTGGTTTCCTGTTCACTCTAATGATAGTTTCTTTTGCTGTGCAAAAGCTCTTTAGTTTAATTAGATCCTATTTGTCTATTTTGGCTTTTGTTGCCATTGCTTTTGGTGTTTTAGTCATGAAGTCCTTGCCCATGCCTATGTCCTGAATGATATTGCCAAGGTTTTGTACTAGAGTTCTTATGATTATATGCCTTACGTTTAAATCTTTAGCCCATCTGGAGTTAATTTTTGTATAGGGTGTAAGGAATGGATTCAGTTTCAGCTTTCTGCATATGGCTAGCCAGTTTTCCCAACACCATTTAATAAATAGGGAATCCTTTCCTCATTGCTTCTTTTTGTCAGGTTTGATCAAGTGACTGTAGATGTGAGATATTATTTCTGAGGCCTCCCATTGGTCTATATATCTGTTTTGGTACCAGCACCATGTTGTTTTGGTTACTGTTACTTTGCTGAAGTTGCTTATCAGTTTAAGGAGATTTGGGGCTGAGACAATGGGGTTTTTTAAATATACAATCATGTCATTTACAAACAGAGACAATTTGGCTTCCTACTTTTTTAGTTGAATACACTTCTTTCTCTTGCCTGATTGCCCTGGCCAAAACTTTCAATACTAGGAGAGGTGAGAGAGGGCATCCTTGTCTTGTGCCAGATTTCAAAGGGAATGGTTCCAGTTTTTGCCCATTCAATATGATATTGGCTGTGGGTTTGTCATAAACAGCTCTTACTATTTTGAAATATGTTCCATAAATACCTAGTTTATTGAGAGATTTTAGCAAAAGGGGCTGTTGAATTTTGTAGAAGGCCTTTTCTGCATCTATTGAGATAATTATGTAGTATTTGTCATTGGTTCTGTCTATGTGATAGGTTATGTTTATTGATTTATGTATGTTGAACCAGCCTTACATCCCAGGGGTGAAGGTGACTTGATCGTGATGGATAAGCTTTTTGATGTGCTGTTGGTTTTGATTTGCTAGTGTCTCTACCAGGTTTTGGTATCAGGATGATGCTGGCCTCATAAAAAGAGAGAGTATTGCCTCTTTTTCTATTGTTTTGAGTAGTTTCAGAAGGAATGATATCAGCTTTTCTTGATACCTCTGGTTGAATTCAGCTATGAAGCCATCTGGTCCTGGACTTCTTTTGGTTGGTAGGCTATTAATTGCTGCCTCAATTTCAGGCCTTGTTATTGGTATATTCAGGGATTCAATTTCTTCCTGGTTTGGTCTTGGGAGTGTGTAAGTGCCCAGGAATTTATCCATTTCTTCTAGATTTTCCAGTTTGTTTGCATGGAGGTGTTTATCAGTATTCTCTGATGGTAGTTTGTATTTCTGTGGGATCGGTGGTGATATCCTCTTTATCATTTATTGTTGCATCTATTTGATTCTTCTCTCTTTTCTTCTTTATTAGTCTGGCTAGTGGTCTATCTATCTATCTATTTTGTTGATCTTTTCAAAAAAACCAGATCCTGGATTCATTGATTTTTTGAAGAGTTTTTTGTGTCTCTATCTCTTTCAGTTCTGTTTGTAGTTATTTCTTGTCTTCTGCTAGCTTTTGAATTTGTCTGTTCTTGCTCCTCTAGTTGTTTTAATTGTGACATTTGGGTGTCCATTTTAGATATTTCTTCATTTCTCTTATGGGCATTTATTGCTATAAATTTCCCTCTACACACTGCTTTAAATGTGTCCCAGAGATTCTGGTATGTTGTGTCCTCATTCTCATTGGTTTCAAATAACATATTTATTTCTGCTTCATTTCATTATTTATCCTGTAGTCATTCAGGAACAGGTTGTTCAGTTTCCATGTAATTGTGCGGTTCTGAGTGAGTTTCTTAATCCTGAGTTCTTGTTTGATTGCACTGTGGTCTGAGAGAATGTTATGATTTCTGTTCTTTTGCATTTGCAGAGGAGTGTTTTACTTCTAATTTTGCGGTTGATTTTAGAATAAGTTTGATGTGGTGCTGAGAAGAATGTATATTTTGTGGATTTTGGGTGGAGAGTTCTGTAGATGTCTATTAGGTCCGTTTGGTCCAGATGTGAGTTCAAGTTCTGGATATCCCTGTTAATTTTCCATCTGGTTGATCTGTCTAATATTGACAGTGCAGTGTTAAAGACTCCCACAATTATTGTGTGGGAGTCTCATTCTCTTTGTAGGTCATTAAGAACTTGCTTTATGTATCTGGGTGCTCCTGTATTGTGTGCATATATATTTAGGATAGTTAGCTCTTCTTGTTGCATTGATTCCTTTACCATTATGTAATGCCCTTCTTTGTCTCTGTTGCTCTTTGTTGGTTAAAGTCTGTTTTATCAGAGACTAGGTTTGCAACCCCTGCTTTTTTTGCTTTCCATTTGCTTGTTAAATCTTCCTATATCCCTTTACTTTGAGTCTATGTGTGTCTTTGCATGTGAGATGGGTCTCCTGAATACAGCACACCTATAGGTGTTGACTCTTCATCCAATTTGCCAGTCTGTGTCTTTGAATTAGGGCATTTATCTCATTTACCTTTAAGGTTAATATTGTTATGTGTTAATTTGATCCTGCCATTATGATGCTAGCTCATTATTGATTTTACCCATTAATTGATGCAGTTTCTTCATAGTATTGATGGTCTTTACAATTAGGTATGTTTTGGCAGTGGCTGGTACTGGTTGTTCCTTTCCATGTATGTTTAGTGTTTCCTTCAGGAGGTCTTGTAAGGCAGGCCTGGTGGTGACAGAATCTCTTAGCAGTTGCTTGTCTGTAAAGGATTTTATTTCTCCTTCGCTTATGAAACTTAGTTTGCCTTGATATGAGATTCTGAGTTGAAAATTCTTTAAGACTGTTGAATATTGGCCCACACTCTCTTGTGGCTTGTAGGGTTTCTGCAGAGAGAACCACTTTGAGTCTGATGGCCTTCTTTTTGTGGATAACCCAACCTTTCTCTCAGGCTGCCCTTAGCATTTTTTTCTTCAATTATCTTGAATCTGATGATTATGTGTCTTGGGGTTGTTCTTTTTCATTAGTATCTTTGTGGTGTTGTCTGTATTTTCTAAATTTGAATGTCAGCCTGCCTTGCTAGGTTGGGGAAATTCTCCTGGATAATATCCTGAAGAGTGTTTTCCAACTTGGTTTCATTTTTCCCATCACTTTCAGGTACACTGATCAAATGTAGATTCTGTCTTTTCATGTAATCCCATATTTCTTGGAGCCCTTATGCATTTCTTTTCACTGTTTTTTCTCTGTTCTTGTCTTCTTGCCTTATTTCATCGAGTGGATCTTCAATTTCTGATATAATTTCTTCCGCTTGATTGATTTGGCTATTGAAACTTGTGTATGCTTCACAAAGTTCTCATGCTGTGTTTTTCATCTTCATCATGTTGTTCATGTTCTTCTCTAAATTGGATATTCTAGATAGCATTTTGTCTAAACTTTTTTCAAGGTTCTTAGCTTCCTTGTATGGGGTTAGAGCATGCTACTTTAGTTTGGAGAAGTTTGCCCACCTTCTGAAGCCTGCTTCTATCAATTTTGTTCCCCTGCTGCCAGGGAGTTGTGATCCCTTGGAGTAGAAGAGGCATTTGGTTTTTGGAATTTTCAGCCTTTTCGCACTGGTTTCTTCCCATCTTCATGGATTTATCTATGGGGATTTATCTACCTTTGGTCTTTGAAGTGAGTGACCTTCGGATGGGTTCTCTGAGTTGATGTCCTTTCTGGTGATATTCAAACTATTTCTATTTGTTAGTTTTCCTTCTAACCGTCAGGCGCCTCTGCTGCAGGTCTGCTGCAGGTTGCTGGAGGTTCACTCCAAATCCTACTTGCCTGGGAATCACTAGAGGGGGATGCAGATCAGCAAAGATTGCTGCCTTTCTTCTTCTGGTAGCTTCATCCCAGAAGTGTACCTGCCAGATGCCAGCCAGAACTCTCCTGTATGAGGTATCTGTCAATCCCTACTGGGAGGTGTCTCCCAGTCAGGATGCATGGGGGTCAGGAAGCTACTTGAGGAGGCTGTCTGTGCCTTATCAGAGATCGAACACTCTGCTGGGACATCTGCTGCTCTCTTCAGAGCTGCCAGGTAGGGATGCTTAAGTCTGCTGAAGCTGTACCCACAACCTCCCCTTTTGCCAGGTGCTCTGTACCAGGTAGGAGGGGGCTTATTTATAAGCCACTGATGGGCTGCTACCTTTCTTCAGAGATGCCCTGCCCTATGAGAAGGGAGTCTAGTGACAGTCCGCCTGCAGCAGCCTTGTTGTGCTGCCATGGGTTCTGCCCAGTTCGAAATTCCTGGCAACTTCATTCACACTGTGAAGTTAAAGCTCTCTACTCGAGCCTCAGCAATGGCACATGCTCTTCCCTCCACCAAGCTTGAATGTCCCAGGTCTAGCTCAGACTGCTGTGCTGGCTACCAGAATTTTAAGCCAGTGGATCTTAGCTTGCTAGTCTTCATGGAGTTAGGACTTACTGAGCCAGATAGCTTGGCTCCCTGGCTTCAGCCCCCTTTCCAGGGGAGTGAATGATTCTGTCTCATTTGAGTTCCAGGCATCACTGGGGTATGAAAAAAATACTGCTGAGGCTAGCTTAGTGTCTTCCCAAATGGCCACCCAGTTTAGTGCTGGAAACCCAGGGCCCTGGTGTTATAGGTACTGTAGGGAATCTCCTGGTTTGCGGTTGTGAAGACTGTGGGAAAAGCATAGTATCTGGGCTGAAGTGCAGGGGACAGTCCCTAATGGCTTCCCTTGGCTAAGAGAGGAAGTTCCCCTAGCACCTTGAGCTTTCTGGGAGAGGCAATGCCCCACCCTGCTTCACCTGACCCTCCTTTGGCTGTACCTACTGTCTAACCAGTCCCAATGAGATGACCATGTACCTTAGAAATGTGATCACCTGCCTTTTGCATCGATCTCACTGTTACTTACACAATGGTGCTGTTCCTATTCAGACATGTTGCCAGCAATCCTCCACCCTTTTATTCTTTTGGCATTTCCTTTCTCTTCACCTTGAGACTTAATATTTCAGATTTAGAAGCATTTACAAACAACACAAAGTTAACATTTGGTAAAGCAGGATCTCAATACTAAAAGAGAAAAAAATGTATAAGACCATTATGTAAACAAAGTATCAGTGAAGATTTCTGGTATGTAAAATTAAAAAAAATTATTTTGTTATAACCAGTTCAAAAGATGCCATTTTTCAACCATCTGTTGTGCTGTAAATATGTCCTTGTTTTATAGCAGTAACCATTAAATTAGCATTGAGTAAAATGGGTACCTTACTTGTGATATCTAGAGATACCATTGTATCACATAATATATGCAAAGTTTTAAAAATGCACTGTAAGTATGTTTTCCTCCCCCTTCCCTTTTTCTCTATCACCATACCAAGGAATCCAAAGAGATTCCCTAGGCCCCAATACTCCCTCATTGTGTACAGTTATTATCACTATTAAACAATGAGATAACTGAAGTCCTGGAAGATTAAGTGAGACATAATATCAAGTAACTTGTGCCTTTTAGTTTGGATTTTCTACTGTAATACTTCATGTCATGACCTCATTTAACAAAAATATATCTATTTACAACACACTAACCAATATTCTCCACTGTCTCCATAAAGCAAGCCACTGATGCTCAGGGAATACTCAAGATTAAATGTTAGCAGGCTACATTGTTGTTGTCCCACTCCTCTATGGAGATGAAAGTTTATCAGGAATAGTTTTTATTTAATACCAGTTCATAGTAGTTGCACATATTCTGATAATTGCATAATTTAATCAATATTTTAGAAGAAATTAAAACAATAGAGACAGTGGAAAACTTTGGAATGCTTTGGTGTGATTTCATAAAGGTGACACATGATTTTTTTTTTAAACTTTCTAGTTAACTATAGGGGAAGCAGTGTTAAAACCTTGTAAGTAATCTGAAAAAATATATACAAATGTAAATAAAATCCAGGTTATCTCCTAAGTATCTGAGTTATTTTTCTAATTAGAAAATTGATCACTGCTGGCACGATGGCTGAATAGGAAGAGCTCCAGTGTGCAACTCCCAGCGAGAGCAATGCAAAAGGTGGGTGATCTCTACATTTCCAACTGGTTCTTCTCACTGGGACTGGTTAGACAGTGGGTACAGCCCAAGGAAGGAAAGCTGAAGCAGGGTGGGGCATCGCCTCACCCAGGAAGCACAAGGGGTTGGGGAACTCCCTCTCCTAGCCAAGAGAAGCCATTAGGGACTTCTCTCAGCACTCTGGCCCAGACACTGTGCTTTTCTCATGGTCTTCACAACCTGCAGACCAGGAAATTCTCTCCGGTGCCCACAACACCAGAGCCTCAGGTTTCCGGCATAAATCTGGGCTGCCATTTGGGGAGACACTGAGCTAGCTGCAGTTTTTTTTCATACTGTTGCAGAGTATTCAGGAGACAACAGAGACCAATGGGTGAAACAGGAGGATTTTATTAAGGTGGCCACCAGCTCAGCAGATTAACATCCCAAGGCTGAGCCAAGGAGAAGGAAAATGGGGTACTATTTTTACACCCAGGATGATGTAGCAGCTGACAGGATTATAGAAGCCATAACAAAGAACAGTTAATTTGTAATGTGTTTTGTGATGCATATTACAATTGAAAAAATGCATTTTGAGAAACGCATTGTACATTCTCTGGGTGTTATCTTGCCCTGTGATCTTGCAGCTGGTCACCAAGAAATACGGGAGTCTTCAGATGCCTGGGGACTTTGCTGAGAATGTGGGGAGAACAGATAAGATAGGTTCTATGGGGAGTTAATTTTAAGCAGAGCTGGGGCTTAGGTTTTATATTAAACAGCACACAACATAGCAAAAGTTACTTAATTATATAGCAACTAGAAATTATAAGATTTTTGTTTTTACTATTATTGCTATTATTTAATTTCCTTCTTCAATACCCCCATGGTGCCTGAAAAGCGAGCAAGTCAAAATCATTCACTGCTCTAAAAAAGAGGGCTGAAGCCAGGGAGCTAAGTGATTTGGCTCAGCAGGTCCCATCCCCACAAAGACCAGCAAACTAAGATCCACTGGCTCAGCATAGCAGTCTGAGCTTGACCTGGGATGTTTGAGCTTGGTGGGGGGAGGGGCATCAGCCATTGCTGAGACACTGGTAGACAGTTTTAACTTTGCCTATGTAAAGAAAGTTGCCAGGAAGTTTATAGAGTGACTGGGTGGAGCCCACAGCAGCTCAGCAAGGCCTCTGCAGGCAGACTATGTCACTAGGCTCACTCCTCACTGGGCACGGTATCTCTGAAAAAGGCAGCAGCCCATCAAGTACTTATAAATAAAGCCCCCACCTTCCTGGCACAGAGTACCTGGGAAAACGGGAGGTTGTTGGTACAGCTTCAGCAGACTTAAACGTCTCTGCCTGGCAGCTCTGAAGAGAGCAGCACATCTCCCAGAACAGCGATTGGGCTCTCATAAGGCTCAGACTGCCTCCTGAAGCAGCTCCCTGACCCCCATGTATCCTGACTGGGAGACATTTCCCAGAAGAGGCTGAGAGATACCTTAACAAAGGAGCCATGGCTAGCATCTGGCAGGTATCCTTCTGGGACGAATCTACCAGAGGAATAAATAGGCAGCAATCCTTGCTGTTCTGCAGTTGATTCCTAGGCAAGCAGTGTCTGGAGTGGACCTCCAGCAGAACAGCAGCAGAGGTGCCTGTTAGAAGGAAAACTAACACAGAGAAAAAGTTTCAACATCAATAGACAGGATATCCACTCAGAGACTCCATTCAAAGGTCACCAGCTTCAAAGACCAAAGGTAGATAAATCTATGAAGGTGGGAAGAAACCAGCACAAAAAGGCTGGAAATTCAAAAAACCAGAATGCCTCTTCTCCGAGGGATTATAATTCACCAGCAAGGGAACAAGACTGGATGGAAAATAAGTTTGATGAATTAAAAGCAGGCTTCAGAAGGTGGGTAAAAACAAACTTCTCTGGACTAAAGGAGCATGTTCTTACCCAATGCAAGGAAGCTAAGAACCTTGAAAAAGGGTTATATGAAATGCTAACTAGAATAATCAGTGTAGAAAAGAACATACATGACCTGAGGGAACTGAAAAACACAGTGCAAGAACTTCATGAAGCACGCATAAGTTTCAATAGCCAAATTGATCAAGTGGGAAAAAGGATATCAGAGATTGAAGATCAACTCAATGGAATAAAGTGAGAAGACAAGATTAGGGAAAAAAGAGTGAAAATAAATAAATAAAGCCTCAAAGAAATATGGGATAATATGAAAAAGCAAATCTATGTTTGATTTAAAGTGATGGGGAGAATGAAACCAAGTTGGAAAACACTCTTTGGGATATTATTCAGGAGAACTTCCCGAACCTAGGAAGGTAGGCCAACATTCAAATTCAGGACATACAGAGACCACCACAAAGATACTCCTCTAGAAGAACAACCCCAAGACACATCATCAAAAGCACCAGGGTTGAAATGAAGGAAAAAATGCTAAGAGCAGCCAGAGAGAAAGGTTGGGTTAGCCAGAAAGGGATGCCCATTAGACACACAGTGGATCTTTTTATTTATTTATTTAATTTTTTTATTTTTTTTTAAATTTTTTATTGGATTTTAGGTTTTGGGGTACATGAGCAGAGCATGCAAGACAGTTGCATAGGTACACACATGGCAGTGTGCTTTCTTTTCTTCTCCCCTTCACCCACATTTGGCATTTCTCCCCAGGCTATCCCTCCCCACCTCCCCCTCCCACTGGCCCTCCCCTTTTCCCCCCAATAGACCCCAGTGTTTAGTACTCCCCTTTCTGTGTCCATGTGTTCTCATTTTTCATCACCCACCTATGAGTGAGAATATGCAGTGTTTCATTTTCTGTTCTTGTGTCAGTTTGCTGAGGATGATGTTTTCCAGATTCATCCATGTCCCTACAAACGACACGAACTCATCATTTCTGATTGCTGCATAATATTCCATGGTGTATATGTGCCACATTTTTCCAATCCAGTCTATTATCAATGGGCATTTGGGTTGATTCCAGGTCTTTGCTATTGTAAACAGTGCTGCAATGAACATTCGTGTACATGTGTCCTTATAGTAGAACGATTTATAGTCTTTTGGCTATATACCCAGTAATGGGATTGCTGGGTCAAATGGAATTTCTATTTCTAAGGCCTTGAGGAATCGCCACACTGTCTTCCACAATGGTTGAACTAATTTACACTCCCACCAACAGTGTAAAAGTGTTCCTTTTTCTCCACATCCTCTCCAGCATCTGTTGTCTCCAGATTTTTTAATGATCACCATTCTAACTGGCGTGAGATGGTATCTCAATGTGGTTTTGATTTGCATCTCTCTGATGACCAGTGACGATGAGCATTTTTTCATATGATTGTTGGCCTCATATATGTCTTCTTTCGTAAAGTATCTGTTCATATCCTTTGCCCACTTTTGAATGGGCTTGTTTGTTTTTTTCCTGTAAATCTGTTTGAGTTCTTTGTAAATTCTGGATATCAGCCCTTTGTCAGATGGGTAGACTGCGAAAATTTTTTCCCCATTCTGTTGGTTGCCGATCTTTTGACAGAAACCATAGAAGCCAGAAAAGAGTGTGGGCCAACTTTCAACATCCATAAAGAAAACGATTTTCAACCCAGAATTTCATATCCAGCCAAACGGAGCTTCATAAGTGGAGAAGTAAAATCCTTTACAGACAAGCAACTGCTGGGAGTCCTGTGATGTCAACCATCTATGGGTCTCTCAACTGTGGATACCAGCACCTGTTATGGTGGAGGTAGTAGAGGGTGCAATGGACTCTGTGAGTGCCCTTAGCTTTGGTGGTTTAATGCTCTACACTTGTGCTTATTGGCCTCATGGCAGGAGGTGGTGCTTTCTAAAAGCATCAGCTATAGTAAGGTGGAGAGGGACTGGTTGTGGGCAGGGCCCTAGAACTACCAAAATTATATGCCTTTGTCTTTGGCTGCCACAGTGGACAGAGACGAACCATAAGGTGGGGGCAGGGCTAGGCATGTCAGAGCTCAGACTTTCCTTGAGCAGATCTTGCTGCAGGTGCTATGGGGAATGGGGTAAGAATTCCCAAGTCACAGGAGTTGTATAATGAGGAGGAGGATGGCTGCCTCTGCTCAGTCATGCAGGTTGTCAAGTAAGTTAAAGAAAGTTTGCAGTCACAAGCCTCAGCCAGCTCTCATGCAAACTGAAGGGACAGGTTCAACCCCACCATGTCCCACTACCCCCAACAGCTCTGATTCTGTTTTCAAGTAGAGGGCAAGAGGGGCTTGAAAACTTGCCTACCTTAAAAGACCTCTTGAAGGAAGCACTAAACATGGAAAGAAACAATCAGTACCATTCACTGAAAAAACATACCAAATTGTAAAGACAATCAACAATATGAAGAAACTGCATCAACTAATGGGCAAAACAACCAGCTAGGATCAAATTCACACATAACAATATTAACCTTAAATATAAATGGGCTAAATGCCCCAATTAAAAGATAGAGACTGGCAAATTGGATAAAGAGTCAAGATCCATTGGTGTGCTGTGTTCAGCAGCTGAATCTTACTTGTAAAGACACACATAGGCTGAAAATAAAGGGATGGAGGAAGATTTAGGAAGCAAATGGAGAGCAAAAATAAATAAAAAGCAGGGATAACAATCCTGATTTTTGATAAAACAGACTTTTTACCAACAAAGATTTAAAAAGATGAAGAGCATTACATAATGGTAAAGAGATCGATGCAACAAGAAGACCTAATTGTCCTAAATATATATGCACACAATACAGGAACACCCAGATACATAAAGCAAGTTCTTAGACACATACAAAGAGAATGAGACTCCCACACAATAATTGTGGGAGTCTTTAACACTGCACTGTCAATATTAGACAGATCAACCAGACGGAAAATTAACAAGGATATCCAGGACTTGAACTCAGGTCTGGACCAAGCAGACCTAATAGACATCTACAGAACTCTCCACCCAAAATCCACAAAATATACTTTCTTCTCAGCACCACATTGAACTTATTCTAAAATCAACCACATAATTAGAAGTAAAACACTCCTCAGCAAATGCAAAAAAATGGAAATCATAACAGTCTCTCAGACCACAGTGCAATCAAATGAGAACTCAGGATTAAGAAACTCACTCAAAACCACACAACTACATGGAAAGTGAAAAACCTGCTCCTGAATGACTACTGGATAAATAATGAATTGAAGGCAGAAATGAAGATATTATTTGAAACCAATGAGAATGAAGACACAACATACCAGAATCTCTGGGACACATTTAAAGCAGTGTGTAGAGGGAAATTTATAGCAATAAATGCCCACAAGAGAAATGAGCAAAGATCAAAAATTGACACCATAATGTCACAAAAGAACTAGAGGAGCAAGAACAGACAAATTCAAAAGCTAGCAGAAGACAAGACATAACTACACAGAACTGAAGGAGATAGAGACACAAAAAACCCTTCAAAAAATCAATGAATCCAGGATCTGGTTTTTTGAAAAGATCAACAAAACAGATAGACCACTAGCCAGACTAATAAAGAAGAAGAGAGAGAAGAATCAAATAGATGCAATAAAAAATGATAAAGAGGATATCACCACCATTTCCACAGAAATACAACGTACCATCAGAGAATACTGATAAACACCTCTATGCAAACAAACTGGAAAATCTAGAAGAAATGGATAAATTCCTGGACACCTATAGCTTCCCAAGACTAAACCAGGAAGAAGTTGCATTCTTGAATAAGCCAATAACAAGGTCTGAAATTGAGGCAGCAATTAATAGCCTACCAACCAAAAAAAGTCCAGGACCAGACAGGTTCACAGCCAGAGTCTACCAGAGGTACAAAGAGAAGCTGATACCATTCCTTCTGAAACTATTTCAAACAAAAAAAAAGAGACAATATTCCATAACTCATTTTATTAGGCTAACATCATCCTGATACCAAAACCTGGCAGAGACACAACTAAAAAAGAAAATATCAAGTCAATATCCATGACAAACATTGATGCAAAAATCCTCAATAAAATACTGGCAAGCCAAATCCAACAGCACATCAAAAAGCTTATCCATCACGATCAAGTCAGTTCTTCCCTGGGATGCAAGGCTGGTTCAACTTACACAAATATATAAATGTAATCTATCACAGAAACAGAATCAAACACAAAAAACACATGATCATCTCAATAGACACAGAGAAAGCCTTTGACAAAATTCAACAGTCTTTTATGCTAAAAACTCTCAATAGACTAGAAATGGATGGAATGTATCTCAAAATAAGAACTATTTATGACAAACCTACAGCCAATATCATACTGCATGGGCAAAAACTGGAAGCATTCCCTTTGAAAACTGGCACTAGACAAGAGTGCCCTCTCTCACCATTCCTATTCAACATGGTATTGGAAGTTCTAGCTAGAGCAATTTGGCAAGAAAAAGAAATAAAGGGTATTCAATAAGGAAAAGAGGAAGTCAAACAGTCTCTATTTGCAGACGACATGATTGTATAGTTAGAAGACCTCATTGTCTCAACCCAAAATCTCCTTAAGCTGATAAGCAACTTCAGCAAAGTGTCAGGATACAAAATCAATGTGCAAAAATTATAAGCATTCTTATACACCAATAATAGACAGAGAGCCAAATCTGAATGAACTCCCATTCACAGTTGCTACAAAGAAAATAAAATACCTAGTAAAACAACTAACAAAGGATGGGAAGGACCTCTTCAAGGAGAGCTATAAACCACTGCACAAGGAAGTAAGAGAGGACACAAACAGATGGAAAAATGTTCCATGCTCATGGTTAGGAAGAATCAATATTGTGAAAATAGCCATACTGCCCAAAGTAATTTATAAATTCAATGTTATCCCCATCAAGCTACCATTGACCTTCTTCAAAGAATTGGAAAAAAAACACCTCGAATTTCATATGGAACAAAAAAAAAGCCACATAGCCAAGACAATCTTAAGGGAAAAGAAAAAAGCTGGAGGCATCAGGCTACCTGACTTCAAATCATACTACAAGGCTCCAGCAAGCAAAACAGCATGGTACTGGTACAAAACAGATGTAGACCAACAGAACAGAACAGAGGCCTCAGAAGTAATGCCACACATTTACAACCATCTGATCTTTGACAAACCTGACACAAATAAGCAATGGGGAAAGGATTCTCTATTTAATAAATGATGTTGGGAAAACTGGCTAGCTATATGCAGAAAGCTGAAACTGGATCCCTTCCTTACACCTTATATAAAAATTAACTCCAGATGGATTAAAGATTTAAATGTAAGTTCTAATAGCATAAAAAGTGTAGAAGAAAACATTCGCAACATCATTCAGGACATGTGCATGGGCAAGGACTTCATGACTAAAACACCAAAAGCAATGGCAACAAAAGCCAAAATAGACAAATGGAATCTAATTAAACTAAATAGAATGGCAATTATTAAAATGGAATAATTAAATAAATGGAATCTAATTAAACTAAATAGAATGGCAATTATTAAAAATCAGGAGACAGCAGGAAAATGAGGACCCAAGATGGCAGTTTAGGAGCAGCTCAGGATTGCAGCTCCCAGTGAAAGCACAGAGGGTGAGTGGATGCCGGATTTCCAGACAGATATTTACTGCCCACAGACCAGGAGATTCCCAGGCGGAGGAGCCCCACAGGTCGCCAGCACAGCTATTTTGGCTGGCACGGCTATTTTGCTGGTGCCCAAGTGTGGCAGTTCTTCGTACAAAATACACTGGTCTGGTTGCCCTTTTAAGATGGTGATTGGAGCTCTGGGAAGGCAGAGTCGCCCACTCATCTGATTAAACAGGGAGCCAGGCCAGGAGATTCCTGGGCAGCGCTGTTGTTTCAGCCGGCGCAGTGGGTCACAGCATGTGAAATCACACAGATCCTGGCACTTTTTCAACAGGCGACTGGAACACCTGGGAGAGAGTCAGCTGTTCAACTTGAAAAAAAAAAGGCTCTGAGGCAGGAAGCAAGGTTATCAGGCTTGGTGGGTCCCACCCCCACCCCCCCCAAAATAAAAAAAACTGCAATTGGAAATGCCCTGGGTTGAGAGTTTCACAGCAAGCACAGCTGAACCCCAAATTGTCCAGCTCTGTGGGGGAGGGGTGTCTGCCATTACCAAGGCACTCCACCCGTATGGAGGTAGTCTGCCATTGCTGAGGCAGCCCACCATTACCGAGGCAACCCGCCACTACAGAGAGAGTCCACCATTACAAGGTGGGCAACCATTGCCAAGGCAGTTCTAACCCATATAAACAGGACTACAGGGAAATTCATGTGGCAGTAGGGCAGAGCCCACAGCAGCTCAGCAAACCCTCTGCAGGCAGACAGTGACCAGGCTGCCTCCTTGCTGGGCAGGGCAGCCCTGGATAAAAAAAGGTAGCAGCACAATGGAAACTCAGAAATAAAGCCCTAACTCCCCAGGATAGAGCACCTGGGGGGAAAAAAATAGGGGTTTATGAGTTCTGCTGCAGCAGACTTAAATGTACCTGCCCAGCAGCTCTGAACAACAGAGCTCACAGCTCAGCACTTGTGCTCCTATAAAGGACAGACTATCTCCTCAAGCAGCTCCTTGACCCCCATATATCCAAAGAGTCACCTCACAAAGGACTGATCAGACTGACATTTGGCGGGCATCATTCTGGGACAAAGACAGCAGAAGAAGAAACTGGTAGCAACCCTTACAGTTCTGCAGCTGCTGCAGGTGATCCCCAGGCAAGCAGAGCCTGGAGTGGACCTCAGCAGTCCTACAGCAGAGGGGCCAGTCTGTTAGAAGGAAAACTAAGAACAGAAATAACTTCATCATCAACTGGATGTCCACTCAGACCCAATCTGAAAATCAGCAACTACAAAGACAACAGGTGGATAAATCCACAAAGATGGGAAGAAACCAGCACAAAAGGGAGGAAAACACCCGAAACCAGAAAACCTCTCCTCCTACAAGGGATCACAACTCCTCACCAGTAAGGGAACAAGGCTGGATGGAGAATGAGTGTGATGAAATGGCATAATCAGACTTCAGAGGGTGAGTAATGAGAAAATTCTGTGAGCTAAAAGAACATGTTCTAACCCAATGAAAAGAAACTAAGAACCTTGAGAAAAGATTTGATGAAATGCTAATGAGAATGGACAACTTAGAGAGGAATTTGAGTGAATTGATGGAGCTGAAAAACACAACACAAGAACTTCATGAAGCATGCATAAGTTTCAACAGCTGAATTGACCAAGCAGAAAAGAGGATATCAGAGGTTGAAGATCAACTAAATGAAATAAAATGAGAAGGCAAGATTAGAGAAAAAAGCACAAAAAATGAACAAAGTCTCCAAGAAATATGGGACTATGTGAAGAGACCTAATCTACGTTTGATAGGTGTACCTGAATGTGACGAAGAGAATGAATCCAAGCTGGAAAATACTCTTCAGGATATTATCCAGGAAAACTTCCCCAACCTAGCAAGGCAGGCCAATATTCAAGTCCAGGAAATAGAAGGAACACCACAAAGATATTCCTCAATAAGAGCAACCCCAAGGCACATAATTGTCAGATTCACCAGGGTTAAAATGAAGGAGAAAATGCTAAGGGCAGCCAGAGAGAAAGGTCAGGTTACCCACAAAGGGAAGCCCATCAGTCTTACAGCAGATCTCTCAGCAGAAACCCTACAAGCCAGAAGAGAGTGGGGGCCAATATTCAACATCCTTAAAGAAAAGAACTTTCAACCCATAATTTCATATCCAGCCAAACTAAGCTTCACAAGTGAAGGAAAAATAAAATCCTTTGCGAACAAGCAAGTACTCAGAGATTTTGTCACTACTAGGCCTGCTTTACAAGAGCTCCTGAAAGAGGCACTACACATAGAAAGGAACAACCAGTACCAGCCACTCCAAAAACATACTAAATGCTAAACAGCATCAACAAAATGAAGAATCTGCATCAACTAACAGGCAAAACAGTCAGCTAGCACCAAAATGGCAGGATCAAATTAACACATAACAATATTAACCCTAAATGTAAATGGGGTAAATGCACCAATAAAAAGACACAGACTGGCAAATTGGATAAAAAGCCAAAACCCATCAGTGTGCTGTATCCAGGAAACCCACCTCACATGCATGGATACACAAAGGCTCAAAATAAAGGGATGGAGGAAGAGTTACCAAGCAAATGGAGAACAAAGAAAAGCAGGAGTTGCAATTCTCGTCTCTGATAAAATAGACTTTAAAGCAACAAGGATCAAAAGAGACAAAGAAGGACATTACATAATGGTACATGTACCCCAGAACCTAAAATGCAAATATATATATAAAATAACAAAGAGCATAATTGGATTGTTTGTAACTCGAATGATAAATGCATGATGGGATGGATAACCGAATCTCCATGGTATGATTATCATGCATTGCATACCTGCATCAAAATATCTCATGTACTCCATAAATGTATACATCTGTTATATACCCACAAACATTAGAAAGTAAAAAAGGAAAAAAAAAGTACTTATTTTATTGCCACCCAAAGGAACCATCTCTAAATGCCATAATATTTGGGATTAGGGTTTCAACATATGAATGTGGAGAGGCACTAACATTCAGTTTTCCAAGTTATATTTCTATTAACCCTGTGTGAAATAGAGCTGTCATTACTCCTTCTCTTCCTGAACACTTGGGTGTTTTCCAAATGTTTAACTTTTACATGTTTTGTCAGTGTTTAACATCTGTTCTGATATATTGGGACTATCCAACTAACATAACACTGATTTTGTACTATCACCTTATCTCTATTTACTAAAGAGAGACACCATTGTGGCCTTGTTCAAATTGTACAGGCCTTCCTACTATTTAAGGAATGTCAGCTAGTGATTTTGTAAGAAAATATTAAATTATTTTGATGCTTGTTAATTTGAATATTCCCAGCTTCAGGAAGTATTGCCAGAAGATGGCATAAATGTACTACATTGGAAAGTAAATAAATATTTAGATACATTTCTGGTTAAGTAGTACAGAGAGTGCTTTGTAATATACAATCCAGTTTCGATTTTTCTACTCCACTTATATTCTGAAAGACTTTTGCACGCTAGAAACTAGATTTTTGTAGAACTCAAGCATGTTCATCTACATTAAAGCCAACAAATACAAGAATTTTTAAGAGGCAAAGATTTAACTTTAAGTCTAGAGATGAGAATCTGCAAACAATAAAATCCTTATTTTCAAAATGAAATACCTATTTTTTTCTTGCTGCTTTAAAATAAATGTTGGTAAATATTATTAAGATTTATTGAGTAACTAATAACACTGCCTTTCCATAGTAATTTATTATAAGTACTTTATCATGTTCAAGAGATATGTAAATCTATGCAATGCCATTTATAAATGTCTTAGGTTGACAGGATTATTTAGTACCTGCTTAAAACATGAAAAAGGTAAAAACAAGCCTCCTAATAATTGAATCAAATAAATATGTGTTCTCATTAATCAAGTTTCTTAAATATTTTCTAAAATGTTACCTGAAATTAAAATGCAACTGGCATTTCTTATTCAGTTTGGACCCCAAATAGGAATAGAACAAATCTGTAGCACTCAATCTGGAGTACTAATCATGAAATTGAATTGTTAGGTACTGTGATGGCAATTTCCCAAGAATAACCTGTCATCAAAGCCTAGAAAATACTGTTATTAATTTAATCAGATTCCAAGTAAGCTTATGACATATGTTTTTTATAACCTTTCAAAGTTACTTACTCATACTAAAACTGTCTTAAAAACAGATGTCATCTATCATTGGAAAACTGGAAATTTCTATCCATATGTGGCATTTTTGTCCCATCTGAACTTTTAATAAAAATTTGATCTAAATTCTGCCATTACAGATCCATGGAATATAATAACCACTTCTAGAAGCTGAGATGTGGAGAAATTTTTTTACTGATCTCTCCTGAGGTAAAGTCTCAAGTGACTTATAATAATTATAATAATCTCAGTGAGCTCTAACAGTGTTATCCTTATCCTGACTATATCATTATATATGCATTATCGTTTGTTTATCACCATAGATTCTGTCTCCCAGACTGGACCATAAGCTCCTTAAAGTAATATATCTTTGATTTCATTTTAGCAGTAATAAATACTACCTCCTTTTGGTGTAAACCCCTGTGTAAATGTTGCAGATGTACTAATCACACAATGACTCAATGTATTCCTTTCCTGAAAATCATGATTTTCAGATAAATTTATTATAATAGGGGCTGGAAAGATATTGCAAAGTTCCTTTATATAAATGACTAAAATACTACTGTATAGTAAGTAACATTAGTAGTTAGTAGTAACTAACATCAGCAATTAATTATCTCTGCCTTTTTAAAAATTTTGTTGAAAATGGTTTGACTCTAATTGAATAGCAGACACCAGCACAAGTAGATCTTTCTGTGTCAGAATTTAAAATATCAACAGTTACTTTCTAGAGTGAGGTAGAACCTAATACAAAAACACCAACTATCAATCAATGACTTTACACTTCACTAATCCTACATGATGTGGTAAAAATGATGAACAGGGCCATACTTGGAGGAGGATTAGGGTAGAGGAAATGCCCCAAAGATCAGGTTGGCAGGTGCCAAAGCATTCAACCATCCAAATTACCAAGACTTTCTTGAATGTCTGCAATATAAAATACATCTTGAGAGGTGCTAGATAAAAATAAATATGGGATGTGATGTTACCTGCCCTCAAGAGCTTATCATTAAAATGGAAATAAAACTCTCCCTGGTAAGAACACAACCAGTCTCATGCAGAAACAAAAAGAGAACTCTCTTACAATAATTTTAAACAAGTACTATGAAGTATAATGCAAGGTTCTTAAAATGGAATTTCCTGAAAGAAGAAATGAAAATAATTATATCTTATTTACATTTATTAAATTATTAAAGGATAGCAATTCAATTGGAATATTGCCCCATTGCAATACAGGTTTTTGAATCTTTGTAATTAATGGATCTTTATAATAAATATGAATGCCTGCTGATAGCATTAAATGAAAGCCACATGGGAAATTTTTAAATTGCTGGGTAAAGGGGCCAACACTTAAATGTATTGATTAATCTCAAAATGAAAAGTAACTCCTTGTTAAATGCCTTCAGATATGGTACAGGAAAGAAAATTAAAATCAGCTATATGCATTTTTGCCAAAAATAATATAATACCTAATCTCTTAGTATATTATTTTGTGGAAAGCACAGGTGACAAAGAAACATAGGAATGCAATCAGCAAAATCTAATGTATAGAAAATGTTCCAAGATAAATGGTCAAAGTTCTTCAATTAATAAATTGAAGAATGAAAGTGAGAGAGGGAACCTACAAAAGAGTGTTGTAGAGATATTAAATAAAAGAAATCCAACCAAACTGTGGAAATTTGATTAGTGGCTAAATATTTGATGGTATACAGTAATTATTATTATTTGAGATTATAATGATATTGTGGTTATGTTTTTAAAAATGATAGTCTGTTAAAGATATACTCTAAAGTATTCACAGAAGAAATTTTAGATGTCTGATGTTTGTTTCAAGATGATTACAAAGTTGGAGAAATAGATAAAGCAATATTGGCCATTTAGTGAAGCTATTTGATGGAAATATTAATGTTCATTATGCTATTATATCTACTCTGGCATATGTTTAAAATGTCTGCAATAAAAGAGGTTAAAAATTACTCATATTAGTATGCATTTAAAATGCAATTTTATTAGGAAGAAAACCCTCTGGCTATATTTCTTTCTTTTTCCTTTTTTTAATTCAGTCTCTGTAGAGACTGTCAAAAATTGCCAATGCTGACTATATTTCAAGTCATCATGGTGGGGTATAGGGAAAAGTTTTCAATTAACAATAATTACGCCTTGGATAAACCTCATTGGCTACAATACTGCCACTGTGCAAAGCCTCTGGCTATATTTCTAATTTCTAGTATATCTGCATATATAGCCACAAATAAATACTGCCACTGTGTAAAGCCTCTGGCTATATTTCTAATTTCAAGGATATCTGCCTATATAGCCACAAATAGAATATAAAGATAAGAAAAGTGAAACAGGAAAAGGATGTGGTCCTCATTATATCTGAGTATTTCATGGGAGAGAGCTATTTTATATTTTTAACTTTAGAAATAATGTATAGTAAAAAAAATTGCAGGATTGCTGGCAAGATGGCTGAATAGGAACTATTCCAGTGTGCAGCCCCCAGTGAGAGTGATGCAGAAAGCTGGTGATTTTCACATTTCTAACTGAGGTACCTGGTTCATCTCATTGGGACTGGTTAGACCAAGGAGGGTGAGCCAAAGCAGGGCGGGGAATCACCTCACCCAGGAAGCACAAGGGGCCAGGGAACTCCACTCCTAGCCAAGGGAAGCAATTAGGGACTTTTCACAGCACTCTGGCACTCTGGCCCAGATACTTTGCATATCCCACAGTCTTTACAACCCACAGACCAGGAGATTCCCTCCAGTGCCTACAAGACCAGCATCCCGAGTTTCCAGCAGAAAACTGGGCAGCCATTTGGGAAGACACTGAGCTAGCCACAGCAGTTTTTTTTCATACCCCAGTGGTACCTAGAATATGGGTGAGACAGAACTGTTCACTCCCCTGATAAAGGGAGCAGAAGCCAGGGAGGCAAGTGATCTGGCTTGGTGGGTCCCACCCCTACAAAGATCAGCAAGCTAAGATCCACTGACTTGAAATTCTCACAAGCAGCATGGCAGTCTGAGCTTGACCTGGGACATTTGAGCTCAGTGGGGGTAGGGGTCTCCACAATTGCTGAGGCTCAAGTAGGTGATTTTAGCCTCATCCGGAAAGTTTACATAGCGATGGTGTGGTGCCCACAGCAAGTCAGCAATGCCTCTGTAGGCAGACTGTGTCACTAGGCTGCCTCATCACTGGGCAGGGCATCTCTGCAAAAAGGTAGCAGCCCATCAGGGACTTACAAATAATGCCCCAATCTTCCTGGGACAGAGTACTTGGAAAAGGGGTTGGTTGTGGGTACAACTTCAGCAGACTTAAATATCCCTGTCTGACAGATCTGAAGAGAGCAGTGGGTCTCCCAGCATGGTGTCTGAGCTCTGATAAGGGACAGACTGCCTTCTGAAGTGGCTCTGTAACCCCTGTGTTTCCTGACTGGGAGACACCTCCCTGTACAGGCTGACAGAGACCTCTTACAGGAGACCTCTGGCTGGCATCTGGTGGGTAGCCCTCTGGGATGAAGCTACCAGAGGAATAAACAGGCAGCAATCTTTGCTGTTCTGCAGGTGATTCCCAGGCAAGCACTGTCTGGAGTGGACCTCCAGCAAACTCCAGCAGACCTGCAGCAGAGGCATCTGACTGTTTGGAAGGAAAACTAACAAACAGAAATAAATAGTTTCAACATCAACAAAAAGGATATCTACTCAGAGACTGCATGCAGAGGTCACCAACTTCAAAGACCAATGGTAGATAAACCCATTAAGATGGGAAGAAACCAGTGCAAAAAGGCTGAAAATTCAAAAAGCAAGAACACCTCTTCTCCTTTAAGGGATTACAACTCCCCATCAGCAAGGGAATAAAACTAGATGGGGAATGAGTTTGATGAATTGACAGAAGCAGACTTCAGAAGGTGGGTAGTAACAAACTTCTCGGAGCTAAAGGAACATGTTCTAACCCAATGCAAGGAAGCTAAGAACCTTGAAAAAGGGTTAGATGAAATGCTAACTAGAATAACCAGTGTAGAGAAGAACATAAACGACCTGATGGAGCTGTAAACACAGCACAAGAACTTTGTGAAGCATACACAAGTTTCAATAGCTGAATCGACCAAGTGGAAGAAGAGATATCAGAGACTGAGGATCAACTCAATGAAATAAAGTGAGAAGACAAGATTAAAGAAAAAAAAGTGAAAAGAAATGCACAAAGCCTCCAAGAAATAGGAGATTATGTGAAAAGACCAAATCTCTGTTTGATCACTGTGCCTGAAAGTAATGGGGAGAATGAAACCAAGTTGGAAAGCACTCTTCAGACTATTATCCAGGAGAACTTCCCCAACCTAGCAAGACAGGCCAACATTCAAATTCAGGAAATACAGAGACCACCACAAAGATACTTCTTGAGAAGAGCAACCCCAAGACACATAATTGTCATATTCATCAGGGTTGAAATAAAGGAAAAAATGCTAAGGGAAACCAGAGACAAAGGTTGTGTTACCCATAAAAAAAGCCCCTCAGGCTCACAGCAGATCTCTTGGCAGAAACTCTACAAGCCAGAAGAGAGTACAGGCCAATATTCAACATCCTTAAAAAAAAAAAAAAAAAAAAAACAGAATTTTCAACCCAGAATTTAATATTCAGCTAACCTATGATTCATCAGCAAAAGAGAAATAAATTCCTTTACAGAAAAGCAACTGCTGAAATATTTTGTCACCACTAGGCCTCCCTTACAAGACCTTCTGAAGGAAACACTAAACATGGAAAGGAATAACCAGTACCAGCCACTGCAAAAACGTACCAAATCATAAAGACCATTGACACTATGAAGAAACTGCATTAACTAGCAGGCAAAACAACCAGCTAGCATGATAATTGCAGGATGAAATTCACACATAACATTAACCCTAAATGTAAAATGGGCTAAATTCCCCAACTAAAAAACACAGAGTGGCAAACTGGATAAAGAGTCAAGACCTATTGGTGTGCTGTATTCAGGAGACCCATCTCATGTGCAAAGACACATATAGGCTCAAAATAAAGAGATGGAGGAAGATTTACCAAGCAAATGGAAAGCAAAAAAAGCAGAGTTTGCAATTCTAGTCTCTGATAAAACAGGCTTTAAATCAACAAAGATCAAAAGAGACAAAGAAGGGCATCACCTAATGGTAAAGGGAACAATGCAACAAGAAAAATGAACTATCCTAAATATATATGCACACAATACAGGAACACCCAGATACATAAAGCAAGTTGTTAATGACCTACAAACAGGAGACTCCCACACAATAATTGTGGGAGTCTTTAACACTGCACTGTCAATATTAGACAGTTCAACCAGATGGAAAATTAACAAGGATATCCAGGACTTGAACTCAGATCTGGACCAAATGGACCTAATAGACATCTACAGAACTCTCCACCCCAAATCCACAGAATATACATTCTTCTCAGCACCACATCGAACTTATTCTAAAATCAGCCACATAATTAGAAGTAAAACAATCCTCAACAAATGCAAAAGAAAGTAAATCATAACATTCTCTCAGACCACAGTGCAATCAAATGAGAACTCAGGATTAAGAAACTTACTCAAAATCAGACAACTACATGGAAACTGAAAAACCTGCTCCTGAATGACTACTGGATAAAAAATGAAATGAAGCAGAAATAAAGATGTCACATGCAACCAATGAGAGTGAAGGCACAACATACCAGAATCTCTGGGACACATTTGAAGCAGTGTGTACAGGGAAATTTATAGCACTAAATATCCACAGGAGAAATGAGGAAAGATAAAAAATTGACATCCTAATGTCACAATTAAACTAGAAGAGTAAGATCAAACAAATTTAAAAGCTAGTAGAAGACAAGAAATAACTAAGATCAGAGCAGAACTGAAGAAGACAGAGACAAAAAAGCCTTTCAGAAAATTCGTGAATTCAGGAGCTGGTTTATTGAAAACAACAAAAGAGATAGACTGCTAGCCTGACTAATAAAGAAGAAAAGAGAGAAGAATAAATAGATGCAATAAAAAATGATAAAGGGGATATCACCACTGATCCCACAGAAATACAAACTAACATCAGAGAATACTATAAAAACCTCTATGCAAACAAACTGGAAAATCTAGAAGAAATGGATAAATTCCTGGACCCTTACACCCTCCCAAGACTAAACCAGGAAGAAGTTGAATTCTTGAATAGGTCAATAACAAGGTCTGAAATTAAGGCAGCAATTAATAGCTTACCAAACAGAAAAAGTCCAGGACCAGATGGATTCACAGCCAAATTCTACCAGAGATACAAAGAGAAGCTGATATCATTTTTTCTGACATTATTCCAAACAATAGAATAAGAGGCTATCTTCCCTAACTCATTTTATGAGATCATGATCATCCCATTACCAAAACCCAGCAGAGACACAACTAAAAAAGAAAATTTCAGGCCAATATACATGATGAAAATTGATGCAAATATCCTCGACAAAATATTGGTAAACTGAATCCAACAGCATTTCAAAAAGCTTATGCATCATGTTCAAGTCAGCTTCATCTCTGGGATGCAAGGCTGGTTCCACATATGCAAATCAATAAATGTAATCCATCACATAAACAGAACCCAAGACAAAAAACCACATGATTATCCTAATAGATGCAAAGATCTTTGAAAAAATTCAACAGCCCTTTATGCTAAAAACTTTCAATAAACTAGGAATAGATGGAACATATCTCAAAATGATGAGACCTATTTGTGACAAACCCATACATAGCCAATGTCATACTGAATGAGCCAAAACTGGAAGCAAAATTCGCTTTGAAAACTGGTACAAGACAAGGATGCCCTCTTTCACCACTCCTATTCAACATAGTATTGGAAGTTCTGGGCAGGGCAGTCAGCAAGAAAAAGAAAGAAACGGTATTCAATTAGGAAAAGAGAAAGTCATGTTGTCTCTAATTACAGATGGCATGATTGTATATTTAGAAGACCCCATCGTCTCAGCCCAAAAACTCCTTAAGCCAATAAGCAACTTCAACAAAGTCTCAGTATATAAAATCAATGTGCAAAAATCACAAGCATTCTTATACACCAACAACAGACAAATAGCCAAATCATGAGTGAACTCCCATTCACAGTTGCTACAAAGAAAATAAAATACCTAGGAATACAACTAACAAGGGATGTGAAGGACCTCTTCAAGGAGAACTTCCAATCACTGTGCAAGGAAATAAGAGAGGACATAAACAGATGGAAAAACATTCCATGCTCGTGGTTAGGAAGAATCAATATTGTGAAAATGGCTACACTTCCCAAAGTAATCTTTAGATCCAATGCTATCCCCATCAAGCTAACATTGACTTTCTTCACAGAATTGGAAAAAAATACCTCAAATTTCATATGGAACCAAAAAAAGAGCCAGCAGAGCCAGGACAATGGAAAACAAAAATAACAAAGCTGGAGGCTTCACGCTACCTGACTTCAAACTATACTACAAGACTACAGTAATCAAAACAGCATTGTACTGGTTGGTACCAAAACAGAGATATAGACTAATGGAAGAGAACAGAGGCCTCAGAAGTAATGCCACACATCTACAGCCATCTGATCTTGGACAAATCTGACACAAACAGCAATGAGGAAAGGATTCCCTATTTAATAAATGGTGTTGGGTAAACTAGCTAGCCATATTGAGAAAGCAGAAACTGGACGCCTTCCTTACACCTTATACAAAAGTTAACTCCAGATGGATTAAAACTTTAAATATAAGACCTAACACCATAAAAACCCTAGAAGAAAACCTAGAGAATTCAGGACATAGGCATGGACAAGGAGTTCATGACTAAAACACCAAAAGTAATGGCAACAAAAGCCAAAACAGACAAATGGGATCTAATTAAAAGTAAGAGCTTCTGCCCAGCAAAAGAAACTATCATTAGAGTGAACTGGCAACCAACAGAATGGGAAAAACATTTTTGCAAGCTACCCATCTGACAAAGGGCTAATATCCAGAATCTACAAATAACTGAAATAAATTTACAAGAAAAAAACAACCCCATCAAAAAGTGGGTGAAAGATATGAGCAGATACTTCTCAAAAGAAGACATTTATGCAGCCCACGAACATATGAAAAAAAGCTCATTATCACTGGTCATTAGAGAAATGCAAATCAAAACTATATTAAGATACCATCTCATGCAAGTTAGAATGGTGATTATTAAAAAATCAGGAGACAACACATGCTGGAGAAGACGTGGAGAAATACCAACACTTTTACACTGTGGGAGTGTAAATTGGTGAAACCATTGTGGAAGACAGTGTGGCAATTCCTCAAGGATCTAGAAATAAAAATACCATTTGACCTAGTAATCTCATTACTGGGTATATTCCCAAAGGATTACAAACTGTCCTATTATAAAGACACATGCACAGGTATGTTTATTGCAGCACTGTTCACAAGAGCAAAGACTTGGAACCAACCCAAATGCCCATCAGTCATAGACTGGATAAAGAAAATGTGGCACATATACATCATGGAATACTATGCAGCCATAAAAATGATAAATTCATGTCCTTTTAAGGGACATGGATGAAGCTGGAAACCATCATTCTCAGCAAACTGACACAAGAATAGAAAACCAAACACCGCATGTTCTCACTCATAAATGAGTGTTAAACAATGAGAACCCATGAACTCAGGGAGGGAAACATCACACACTGGGGCCTGCCAGGGGGTGGAGTGCTAGGGGAGGGATAGCAGGGGTTGTGGGGATAGGGAAGGATAGCATTAGGAGAAATAACTAATGTAGATGACAGGGTGATGGATGCAGCAAACCACCATGGCACATGTATACCTATGTAACAAACCCACACATTCTGCACATGTACCCCAGAACTAAAAATATTTTTTAAAATTGTAAAGTACGTTGTAAAATATTAATCTGAACTTTAGTAATATACAACTTACTTTTGTCAAAAAGCACTGTCATCATCAAACACTTTAAGTTCCAGTCAGTTGATTCGATGGCCTACTAAAATATTTGCCTTTGAAGGACATATACAATAAAAATTTTTGATGCATAAGCAAGTATATGTACATCTGTATACATTAGTATCGTTTTGCCACATTCGGTAGTCTTTTTTATGTTCAATTTATAAAAAGATAGATTTTTAGTTTTCCTGAGTACTGTATGGCAACAATTCTATGATAGAAATAATAAGTCAGTAATTGGAGATAGTAAGTGTGTGTTGAATGAAGAAAATTATTTAGATAAATGACTGTACATTGATAGATTCTTATGATATTTCAAAAACCTGACAATCTTAAAGATTATTTTATTAATTATAATTTGGTCAAGATTTAAATGGTGCATATTATATCAGCACATCTCAAATGTATGTACAATAATTTAATAAAACAAAAAAATTCAAAAGTAAAATAAAGGCCAAAGACTTGCAAGATCTAAGGCCATGTAAGAACATAGTGAAAAGATGGCAGTTTACAAGCCAAGAGAAAGGGCCTCACCAGACACAAAACCTACTGACACATCAACCTTGGATTTCTAGCCCCAGAATTGTGAGAAAATATATTTCTGTTATTTAAATTATCCAGTCTGTGGCATTTTTGTTTTGGCAGCCCTACCACACTAATATATTCCCTGTCAAGGAATAAACATGAATCTTACCTTGCACCAACGATGAAGCAACACAATGTCTTCACATTGTTGAGAACACTTTGCCTTATTCTATTCACAAGTTCTCCATCTGCACATACACATACACATCTTTCATTATAAGTAATGTTTAATTAACTATGTACATGCTTTCTAATGGCTAACTGTAGATTAGTTCACAAAGCTCAGAGAGGAGGGGCTTCATACTTGCATAGTACTGGTCCATTTCTTCTAAGAAGAAAAGGGAAGGACAAGAAGAGTCTAGCCTTCACTATAGCATTCCCTCATGTCATTGAAAAATACTTAACTAACCTTCACTTTCAAATTTCTCATTATAAATCACATACACATGCAATTTGTCAGTTAACTGCCTGTAGTAAATGTTAATGTTCTAATAAACTAGATATTAGCTGATGTAATGAGTGGTATCATCTAGGTTTTCACTACTATAAGCCATACTTAACAGTTTAGAAAATCAACAACATATTAAACAAAGGTTAGTGCTCCTGGAAGAATTCCTTGATAA